>NC_133537.1:211665416-211975530 GCF_048544455.1 Silene latifolia | reverse complement strand
CCTCAATCCCATCATTCAAAAACACCAATTTCTCAACAAAATTCACCACCATTCAAACAAAACTTGCTTAAAACAAGATTAAATCACTCCTTTATCAACAAATAACCATCTAAATATCAAATTCCTCACAAATTGAATCAATTTTCTAGGGTTTGGGCAAAAATTCGAAAATCCTAAATTGATTGAGGAATTGATTGATGTTTGAGAAAGCAAGGAACATTCAAGCAAAATCTTGGTTTGTTGATACCAATTTGAGAAGGAGAACACAATGGGAAGGATCAAAGACGGAACCAAGGCACCAAAGACTCCAAATTTACCAAAGAGACAACAAGCTCTTCTTGCATCTAAGGCTTTGGTAGTGACACAACCAAGGGTGGAAATCCAAGAAATCACAACTCCTATTGAGGAAGCTACCACACCTACTCTGGTTATAGAACAATTGCCAAATTTCCGGAGGTAACTTTCTTAACCGATGCTCCTAGGAATGCATTCTTATCCTTTACTAGAAAGACTATTGTGGCTACCAAGTTTATATGTCAAGACACTTTGGAAAAATTGGGTGTGCTTGAGCGAACTAGAACATTTTTCGAGTCCATGAGGTTGTTAGCCCTCTTTGAAATGGAATAATTGACCTACCCTTCATTAAACATGGAGTTTATAAGTTCCTTGAAGGTTTCTAAGATAGAGACTCGACATTATGTTGAATTCCGTCTTGAGAACAAGAGTAGAAACATGACTTTGAGTGAGTTTGGTAATGTGTTTGGTCTTTTACAATATCAACATTATAAGAAGAAGCCTTTAAAATATGATGCCGCACCCCTTTGGAAAGCCATTACTGGTCGGAAAATTGACACTTTCCGGGAGTGTCATGCTTTATATGTTCATCATCCGTGCATAAGAGTATGGCACAAGTTTGTGGGCAATACCTTGATTGCTTGCAAAGGCACCAATCACTTCACCGAACTTGATTTTGTCTACCTTGAGTCCTACATGAATATCAATGGAAAGTTCACCAAAAACTACAACATTCTTCAACTTTTGCTTGATCGGTGCCTTGAGATTGATAATGGGAAAGACGGAGCGGCCTTAATTGTAAACGGCGGCTTAGTAACAAGGCTAGCTATGCACTTTAACCCAAATTTCAACAAAGATAACACATACAAACCGGTTAAAGGGAGCAACCTCCTTGATATGAGCATTATGATCAACAAATTCCATTGGGTCAAGAATGACAATCTTGACAACAAATATGAGTGGCTCATCAAAGAAGCTAAGTCCTTTGTCTTGCATAGCAAGATTTGCCGTCTCTCCGTCCGTAGACTAAACTACCTATTGCCCGTCTGATGTGATCAATATTTGAGCATATTTAGTCCCCGAATTAGCCTCGTTCCTATGCTTTTTAGTGCATATTTGGGTCATTTACTATCTTTAGTCCTTTGTTTTGCATATTCTTTATGGTTTTCTTTCCTTGGTAGGAAAGGAGTCTAAACCTTGCATTTTCATGGAAAAATAGAGGAAAATTGATCGAATCTAATGACCAAGCGTGAAAGAAAAGACAGGACTAGAAGGCCTTTGTAGATAATGTAGTAGATGGGCAATGATGGAGAAGATCCTTGCATCCCCGACTAAATCCCCGAGGATTGTTGGAAGAAGAAAAGAAGAAATGGCAAAGATCCGAGCGTCTCACCTATCGGGACACCCGTCCAGAAGCTCCACATGCCGCTCGTCCAAGCCCTACACAATCCGCTCGTCCCGACCTTTTGGACGCTCGGATTGTCCTCCAGAGCAACACGTCCCCTTCTTTCTTCATTTGTGATGCGCATATTTTTGGAAGACTAGCTAAAAGGAGACCCGCATCTTTTCTTGGGAGGAGCGATTCCTCAAGGACTTAATCGTCATTTAAGCCCTTAGTAACCCTAATTTGTGCACCTAATCCCCACTATAAATACCCCATTAGTCTAATTAGATTATCATGTTCTTCTTATCAATCTTTAGTATAGTTTATATTATTTTTATCTCTCTTTAATCTTGTAATCAACTTCTCATCAAGTATTAATAAAAATCTCATTTCCTTAATTTCTCTATTGTTCATCCTTTATTTTGGGTAATTGAAGATTATTTGGGTTTATTGGGAGATTGACAACCTTCCATCAATCATCAAGTACTTCTATTATTCTTTGCATTATTATTTTGGAATCATCATTAGGTATAATTCTCTTAAGCCCTTTTTAATTATTGTTAGTCATCTTCATTTATTCATCATGTTTTGCTTTGTTAATATGATTGACAACCTTGTTAACATGTCAAACTTGATAATGAGTGAGTAGTTTCTTTAACTAGGGTTAATGGGGAATTAGGGGAAACCAACATGGGGGATGATTGATGCTTAATCTAATATGTTCACATAATTTATTTCCTTGCTTGTTGTGATCTCAACTTATGCACATGTTGTGTTTGATGAAATGCGAGCCTATGAATCCTTGCATTTTTTACCCATCACTTACCGTTTCAATGAGACTTGTAAGACATAAACCAACTCGAGTCTCATTAGACCATGCATATAGTTGAGTAGGGAGGATTAAGTCGACTTGTAGGTGTTGTACAATCTAATCGATTCGGCTCCGGGACCCAAACCTCTCTAGGATTGTAAGATATAAACCAACTCGATCCTATCACAACAATAATTGCTTTCTTATAATTTGAGAATATGTTTATATGATCAATTCCCATGAATCCCCTATGAACCCATGACACCCTAGTGCTTTTAATCAATTGTTTACATCTCATTTTAGTCATGTTGCTTGTTTACTTTTATTGTTATTTAGTTTAGTGATCTTCTTATCTCAACCCAAATTGTGACACCCCTAGACACCACTACTTGCAATCGAAAATCCTACATCAATACCCGTCCCTTAGGATCCGACCTTTACTTGCCTCTTTACTAGTGGTGGAGTTGTTTGTGAAGTTATAAATATTGTTTTGGTCTAGGTGCACCTAACGACAAGTAACCGAAATCTAAGCTCAAAGCGGACCGACCAAAAATGGCACCGTTGCCGGGGACGGTGTTAATTTGATTTGATTTTCTATGATTATTATTAGTTGTGTCTTTCTTTGCCTTATGGAAGTAAAACTACTCAAGGTTTGTTCTAATTATTTTCAAGTTGTTCGATATTTTGCAAGATGGATATCATAGATTGTTTTGTGGAGGACCACTTGAGTATACGTTTCTTCAAAGACCTCATGCAAGCATTGGAAGCCTTGGAAGCAAGTGAGGCCAAAAATATGCATTGGGAGTTGGAGGTAGATCTTCTTGAGGCCGCTCTAGCTAACAAAGAACTTACTCATGAGCAATCCAAATTAGTACATAACATCCTTGTGGAAGCATATCAACCTATGGAACAAGAGCAAGCAATCATAGAGGACATCATACAAACCGAAGAGCAAGAAGAATTTGTCATGGAATTTGAGTATGATGAGATTAGTGAGCTTGAAGAACAAGTTGAATATGCCATGAGAATGGAGTGCCTAATGGAAATGGAGCAAGTTCTCAATGAACCTTCAATGGATGAAAGCGAGGTACAAGTTCCAACTTTAAAACCCCTTCCCCCAAATTTGAAATATGCTTATCTTGATGAATATAAGACCAAACCCGTGATTGTTAATGACAAACTTGATGGAAACTAATTAGGAAAAATGCTTGATGTGTTGAAATAACATGAAAAGGCTACAGGTTATAGTCTAGATGACCTTAAGGGGATAAGTCCCAATTTTTGTATGCGTAGAATTCATCTAGAGGAGGACCATAGACCCACCATCCAATCTCAAAGGAGATTAAACCCCCACATGCAAGAAGTTGTTAAAGGAGAGGTTATGAAATTACTTGATGCGGGAATCATATATACCATATCGGACTCTTTGTGGGTTAGCCCCGTTCAAGTGGTACCTAAGAAAGGAGGTACCACGCTAGTGACAAATGAAAAGAATGAGCTAATACCCACAAGGAAGATGACCGGTTGGCGTATGTGTATTGACTATCGAAAATTGAACTTCCGCAACAAGAAAAGATCATTTCCCCCTACCATTCATTGACCAAATGCTTGAGAGGCTAGCCTCCAACAAGTTGTTTTGCTACCTTGACGGGTATTCGGGATTCTTTCAAATCCCTATATACTCGGATGACCAACACAAGACCACCTTCACATGCCCTTATGGTACTTTTGAATATAGGAGGATGCTTTTTGGCTTGTGTAATGCCCCCGCTAATTTTCAAAGATGCATGATGAGTGTCTTCTCCGATTACCTAGAGACCATAATGGAGGTTTTTATGGATGATTTTAGCGTTTATGGAAAAGACTTTGACTCATGCTTGCATAATCTTTATCTTCTATTGCAAAAATGTGAAGATGTTAGTCTCGTTTTAAATTGGGAAAAGTGTCAGTTCATGGTCAACGAAAGAATTGTTTTGGGTCATTTAATCTCGGAAAAGGGCATCGAGGACGATAAAGCTAAGGTTGCGGGGATAGAGAAACTCCCACCTCTCGTGAATGTTAGAGGGGTGAGAAGTTTTCTCGGTCACGCGGGTTTCTATCGCCGTTTCATAAAAGATTTTTCAAAAATTGCGAAACCCCTCACTCAACTCTTACTTAAAGAAGCCCAATTCCATTTCACTAATGAGTGTGTTGAAGCCTTTAATAGAGTCAAGGAAGCACTAATCTCGGCACCGATTATTCAACCACCAAATTGGGAACTACCATTCGAGATTATGTGTGATGCTAGTAACTACGCCGTTGGAGCAGTTCTTGGCCAACGGGTAAAGATGCCCAATTACATTTTCCAAGTGAACTATGATACCACCGAGAAGGAGCTTCTTGCCATTGTCTATGCTCTGGACAAATTCTGTTCCTACTTACTTGGATCCAAAGTGATTGTCTTTTCGGATCACCGTGCCCTTTGACATCTCTTGATAAAGAAAGAGGCAAAACCAAGGTTGTTGAGATGGATTTTGCTTCTTCAAGAATTCGATTTGGAAATAAGAGATAAGAAAGGTGCCGAGAATGTCGTGGCGGACCACTTGTCAAGGATCCGGTTTCATGATGAAGAAGGAGAAACACCGATCAATGACTCTTTCCCCGATGATATCTTGATGGCTATTCAAACACAACTTGAGAGACATATCACCCCATGGTTTGCAGATTATGCCAACTATATTGTTGGAAGAGTACTCCCTCCAAACTTAAACTACAACCAAAGGAAGAGGTTCTTATTCGAAGTAAAGAGGTATTTTTGGTATGACCCAAATCTTTACAAGGAGTGTAGTGATGGGCTCTACCGAAGGTGCATCCCTCAATGGGTAATTCAAGGAGTTTTGGAAGGATGCCACTCATCACCTTACGGTGGACACCATGGAGCAAGGAGAACTATTGCAAAAATTCTTCAATCGGGCTTCTATTGGCCTACGATGTTCCAAGATGCAAGGGAATTCATCCTTCATTGTGATGCTTGTCAAAGGACGAAGAATATCTCTTGGAGGAATGAAATGCCACAAAGGGGCATACTAGAGGTGGAGATCTTCGACGTTTGGGGGATCGACTACCAAGGGCCATTCGTGACATCCAAAGGAAACAAATATATCCTTGTGGCCATAGACTATGTCTCAAAATGGGTAGAGGCAATTGCCAACCCAACCGATGATGCAAAAACGGTCACTAAGCTCTTTAAGAAAATAATCTTCCCAAGATTCGGAGTCCCTAGAGCAATCATAAGTGATGGAGGAACCCATTTTCACGAAAAGAAGCTCACATCCCTTTTGACCAAATATGGTGTTCAATATAGAACCGGCTTAGGATATCATCCTTAAACAAGCGTTCAAGTTGAAGTTTCAAATAGAGAGATCAAGAAAATTCTTGAGAAAGCTGTAAATAAGACTCGTAAAGATTGGAGCATGAAGCTTGATGACGCTCTTTGGGCTTATAGGACGGCCTATAAGACTCCCATAGGAGCTTCCCCTTACAAACTTGTCTATGAGAAAGCATGCCACTTGCCAATTGAGTTAGAATACAAAGCCTTTTGGGCAATCATAGCTCTCAACCTTGATCTCAAATTAAGTGGTCAAAGGAGGATGATTCAAATCAAAGAGTTGGAAGAATTTCGACTACAATCTTATGAGAATGCCAAGATCTACACGGAAAGGACAAAGTTGCTTCATGACAAGAGAATCAAGCAAAAAGCCTTGCACAAAGGAGATAAAGTCCTTCTATTTATTTCCCGATATCGACTCATTCCCAGGAAGTTGAACTCTAGGTGGTTGGGTCCTTATGTGATCACCGAGGTAGGGAGGTATGGAGACTTGGAGATCAAATCGGAAGATGGAAGCAAATTCAAGGTCAATGGCCAAAGATTGAAGCCATTTTATGAGGGGGCATTCATTGGAGAGGTCGAGGTCACCTACCTCGGGCCTCCTCATTCTTGAAGATATCATCAAAAGGAGAGTTTGGTGGAGTCCTCCCTAAACCACCACTTGTAAATATACTAGCCCTTCTTACTTGTACTTCTAATTTTATTGTATTTCTATCATAAACATGATTCTTTCCATGAGAGTAAAGTGAGGGAGGGTCACTAATCATTTTGATGAATGAAGGAACTAATTTTCAAGTGTGGGGAAACATTTCTATCCAAGTGAAAGAAAGGCAGGAGGAACCCGAGCGTCCCGAGAGGAAGACGCTCGTCCAAGCAGGAAATCCGAGCGTCGCACAGGGAATCCGCTCGTCCTACGAGAGCTGACAAGCAGCTGTTTTGTTCTGACCCAAAATCCGAGCGTCTCAAGTGCTAATCTGCTCGTCTTGTTCTGGACGCCCGTCACATTGGGAATCCGCTCGTCTCGTTAGCAATAATTTCTGCGATTTCTCGCTGTAAGAAAATCCGAGCATCTCCCAGAGAAGCCGCTCGTCCTACTATTGCAAGACGCTCGTCCCGACCTGTATACGCTCGTCCTGGCTACTTCAAAATCTGGAATTTCTCTCTGTAAGAGAATTCGAGCGTCTCCTAGAGAATCCGCTCGTCCCAGTACCCAGAAATCCGAGCGTCCCGATGACGAATCCTCCCGTCTCCCTGCGTATTTTATTCCCGATTTTCGCAATCTAATTTCTCCCCCACCACACAATTTGTGACACCTCATCATTCCTTCCACCTACAGTAGAAAAACCCCATCTCTTATGACTCCAAAACATGTCTCAAGCACTCATTCACTCCACAAAAACAAAAACCCCCAAATTCTAGGGTTTCAAAAAGATTCAAAAGCAAGATCTAATTCACAAAGAGCATCTCCATATTTCAACAAATCAAATTCCAAATCTACAATCAAATAATGGGACCAAGAGGATCTTTATTTAGGGAAAGAAGAAGACCAAGAGTGAGAGGAAGCTCATCTACTTCTCACATCAACACTTTAAGAAAGGAACATGAAGAGATTGTGGATCTCACCAAGCTTGACGATTTTTCCAACATAGAGTTTGTGAACGATGTTTAGAGGCTTGTCTTTCACCGACTACTTGGTAAGAATATTCTTCCTACCAAATTTCTATGCCATAAAACATTAAGAAAGCTTGGAATATACCATCAAACGAAAGCCCTTTTTGAGTTGTTCGGTCTTTCTACCTTGTTTCACTTACATGAGCAAACCTACCGACCTCTTGTTCTTGAGTTCTTAAGTTTCTTAAAGATCACAATTTTGAACAAAACGATTTGCATAGAGTTTAGATTGGAGAATGTAACAAGGATGATGACTTTTGTTGAGTTTGCAAATGTGCCCGGTTTGGATGTTTCGCCTACCCGAACATCAAGACCAAAGAAGTATAGTGTGGCACCATTGTGGAGAGCCATGACCGGTCGGGACTTTTTGTATATCAAGGAATGTTTGGCATTTCACATCCAAAACCCTATTCTAAGGCTCACTTACCGGTTTTTATCCGGAACTATCCTCGCACGCCGAGACCCGGTAATTGTGAATGAGCTTGATCTCTTATTCATAGAATCATATCTTGAGATCTAAGGAAGAAGTGGATATCATTTCAATGCACCACTTGTACTCCTTGAGAAATGGGCTAAGTTTCGAAATGGGGACGACGATGGGATGAAGCATATCGTCAATGGAGGACTCATTACAAGACTCGCAAAACAGTTCAATCCAAGGTTCAATGAGAACAACGAGTACACTCCTCTTCCGGGAAATACAAGGATAAATGAGGAGCTAATTCTTGTGCAACATCATTGGATAACCCACGAGGGTCTTGAAAAGAAAATCAAATGGATAACAAAAGGGAGCAATCCTCTCTACTTGCCAAAGAACGGTTTCCGAGAATTTCACCAAGGAGGGACCCTCTATCCCCAATCCCGTCATACCTCATCCCCACATATCCGAACCAAGAAAATCAAGCACCCCCACAAACCCAACAACAACAACATGAGCCACAACAACAAAATGAAAAGATCAAGATACCTCCCTAGCCTTTTCAATACCAACCATACAATCACCCTAACCCCTTCATCCTTCCTCGAGACGATTTTGTGACGGGGATTCTCCAAGACATGCATCTCCGTCAATATGAAGCCGCCGTGGATAGCTACTATGCTCTATACCCACAATTCCACCATTTGGTTCAACAAGGGAGGGTTAGCGAGGAGGGAATGTTTCCCTCTTGGGCCCAAATGGACATTCTCTTCCCAAACTCGGCAAGGGCCAATGAAGGAGCAGATGGGCAAGAAGGCGGAGGGAGTGATAAATCTTGTGGTGGAGATACGGTGGAGCTCAATAGTGAGGGAGATGAGTTCATGGACTTCAATACGAGTGATGCATCCAAAGAAGCTTCGGATAGCGACTTAGAGTGGAATGATGGCGATCTCTAGAGATCTCTGCATAGCTTGATGGAACGGGCAAGAGGCATCCATCAAGGCTTAAGTGAAGTTTCCTTTATCCCTTCTCTCTTTAATTTTCATGAAAAGAATTTGATGTTTTCATACTTTGTTATACCATATTTGTTTTGATCATTTTGTGGAGTCCTAGCAACATTGGAGGACTAACACCTTGGCTTCATTAAGGTGTTCTTTATTATTGTTCCCGACTTGTAAAATCCAAAATGATAATCTTTAGTTTCATGCATTGCATTCCATGTGCATAAACTCCCCCGAAATTCCTGACATTAGAAATAATGTCTATTTTGGTTTGGGGAAGTCCATGGATATGCATTGGGAGCTAATTTAAATTATGCTCTCCACCATAACAAAAAAACATGCATCATGTAGTGTAGCTTAGTATATTTTGCATTTAGTTTAGAAATCATGCATATTCATTGCATAATTTC
Source organism: Silene latifolia (assembly GCF_048544455.1). Classification (NCBI taxonomy): domain Eukaryota; kingdom Viridiplantae; phylum Streptophyta; class Magnoliopsida; order Caryophyllales; family Caryophyllaceae; genus Silene; species Silene latifolia. Next base: position 211,966,174 of record NC_133537.1, on the reverse strand, counting down.
CTATCGTATTGGTCATTGAGGACAATGCCCATACTAGTGTGGAGATGGGAAATTCTAACTTGACTTTTAGACAAAATCCAAAAAAATCAAAAATTTCGAAAAATCCAAAAAAATTGTAAAATTAAAAATCCAAAAACAAGTTAATTTCCTTTGTAGTGTAGTCTTTTATATATTGTTTTGTATATATTGTGTTTGTTCATCCTTGTTCACATTAATTGACTACGCCACATCCGAGACATGAGGATATTGAAGACCGCATGGTATGGTCTTTCAATCTCCTTTTTTCTCTTTATGTTAATGACTATGTGGCTTTATTTTGATTGATGCGGTATAAACAATGTGAATTTAGGACTTGCATTTAGATAATTTGGCATACTATTTGGTAGAAGCATATGCATTAGGATGTATAAATGTTAGCTTCATCATGGCATATAGTTGCATTTAGGAAAAATTATGAGAAACCGTCTATTTGGGAAGCTTGACAAGTGTATATAGGCCTTAGTAAATGCTTTTTCTTCTTAAAACTTTGCTTGTTAGAATACTTGTAAAAAACCCTAGGATGTGTCATGCTACTATCCTTTGACCCATGGATTAAGGCCTAGTCAAGAGTACCTTGTGGTGTGATAACTCATTGGCTACCGTTTATTCCAAGGTGACCCTTGAAACCATGCAACCACCATTCATCCATGTTCTACCACATTTTGTCATCAATGGGAATGGGCACAAAAATTATTCAAATTTGAGTTCAAGAAATGAAATGAAATGTCAAAAAGTTTGAAAATGCATCAAAAGAAAAGAGGAGTAACAAAAATGAAAAAAAAAACTCCTATGCTTCAAATATAAGGCACCCTCGTTACTAATTGGGGTGACTTTGAAAATGTTCAAAAGAAAATGCAAAAGTTGAAAGTTGACAAGTATTGAAATGCCAAAAATCAAAAGAAATAGCAAAAAGAAAGTGTTCTCAAATGTCAAATACCACAAGAAATTGGGGGAAATAAAAAAACTACAACAAAAGCAAACTCCCACATGAAGCTCAAATACTATTGATCCCTTTATTCATCGTATTCATTTTTGTGCATGGTAGAGAGGGGATGACCCTTTTTCTTGTTTAGGCAAGAAGGGGAATTCCGCGATCCTCTAGTGTTTCTAACACCATAGGGAGTCTATTGTTAACAAAAGTATTTACCAATTGAGGACAAAGGTACCCTAACTTGACACAACTTGGAGGTGACTTATTGGTATCCTTCTAGGCTTAGTAGTTTGAAGAAACCATATCTATGAAGGAGTGTGTACCCTTAAATTGCTTCCCCTTTACATAATTTCCGCCACTTAGATGAGAAAAGTGGCTATTCTTTTTGTAGATGCATCCATTACTTGATTTTGTGTGCTTTAATGATTGAATGTGTCGCCATTTTGGCAAGACCCACCTTGTCTTGCAAGAAGGCATCCTACCTCATGGTTGTCTTGTTGTGAGTTGTAGGGGCGAAGTGAGACCCGCTAATTGTCTCATATCGGCTATATTAGTAGGTTATTTTAAATAAGGGTCCTATTTTTGTCACCTCTTTACTCGGGACGAGCAAATGTTCGGTTTGGGGATATTTGATGTGATCAATATTTGAGCATATTTAGTCCCCGAATTAGCCTCGTTCCTATGCTTTTTAGTGCATATTTGGGTTATTTACTATCTTTAGTCCTTTGTTTTGCATATTCTTTGAGGTTTTGTTTCCTTGGTAGGAGAGGAGTGTAAACCTTGCATTTTCATGGAAAAATAGAGCTAAATTGATCGAATGTAATGACCAAGCGTTAAAGAAAAGACAAGACTAGAAGGCCTTTGTACATAATCTATTAGATGGCCAATGATGAAGAAGATCCTTGCATCCCCGACTAAATCCCGGAGGATTGTTCGAAGAAGAAAAGAAGAGAAGAAGAAATGGCAAAGATCCGAGGGTCTCACCTATCGGGACGCCCGTCCAGAAGCTCCACAGGCCGCTCGTCCAAGCTGCCAGGCCGCTCGTCCAAGCCCTACACAATCCGCTCGTCCCGACCTTTCGGACGCTCGGATTGTCCTCCAGAGCAACATTTCCCCTTCTTTCTTCATTCGAGATGCGCATATTTTTGGAAGACTAGCTAAAAGGAGACCCGCATCTTTTCTTGAGATGAGCGATTCCTCAAAGACTAAATCGTCATTTAAGCCCTTAGTAACTCTAGTTTGTGTATCTAATCCCCACTATAAATACCCCATTAGTCTAATTATATTATCATGTTCTTCTTATCAATATTTAGTATAGTTTATATTATTCTAATCTCTATTTAATCTTGTAATCAACTTCTAATCAAGTATTAATACAAATCTCATTTCCTTAATTTCTCTATTGTTCATCCTTTATTTTGGGTAATTGAAGATTATTTGGGTTTATTGGGAGATTAACAACCTTCCATCAATCACCAAGTACTTCTATTATTCTTTGCATTATTATTTTGGAATCATCATTAGGTATAATTCTCTTAATCCCTTTTTAATTATTGTTAATCATATTCATTTATTCATCATGTTTTGCTTTGTTAATATGATTGACAACCTTTTTTTTAGCTGAAATGTGAGTATATTTATATATATCAATTAAACAACCAGTCAACATACAAAGGTTTGGGGTTCAAACCCCCATATGCTTCAAAACAAACAACCAACCAAGCTAAAACTAGCAACAAACATTATAATTCAAAGCAATTTAGCCACCCATTTGTTATGTGAATCACTCTAGGGCCAGTTTTGCTACAACCTCTCCTTCTTGCAATATCCTCATCTTGAGCTGCCACAATTTCAGGTCTCAGGACTGAAAACTGAAGCCTTGTATTGTTTCTCTGGTGCCAGATAGTATAGAGATAGACATTGAACAACATAGTCATTGCTTTGCATTGCATACTATTTTTCCTACCATTCTGAAGCTCAGTGAGACTAGGAAAGGATCTCCCCAGCCAGACAGCAAGAGCTTCCCTGATTCTGCAGCTGTAGATACAATCATAGAACAGATGAGCTATCGTTTCAGGTAACTCCCCACAGATTAAGCATAGATTGTCCTCACAGTAGCCAAACTAGAAAAGTCTGGTCTTAACATTTAACCCCTTCTGCATTATAAGCTAGGAAATGACTGAGTGTTTGGGTATGTTCCAGCTGTTCCATACCAGAGAACACCAATCCAATTTAGTTTGTTGAGTACAGAGCCATATATATCCATTCTTGAGAGTGTCACCTTTCTCATTAGGCATCCAACAATTTTTAGTAAATCCCTCCTTCAGTTTATCCTTAATCTTGCATATATTTTTCCAATATGATTAACAACATTGTTAACATGTCAACCTTGATAATAAGTGAGTAGTTTCCTTAACTAGGGTTAATGAGGAATTAGGGGAAACCAACATGAGGGATGATTCATGCTTAATCTAATATGTTCACATAATTTATTTGCTTGCTTGTTCTGATCTAAACTTATGCACATGTTATGTTTGATACAATGCGAGCCTATGAATCCTTGCATTTTTTACCCATCACTTACCTTTTCAATGAGACTTGTAAGACCTAAACCTACTCGAGTCTCACTAGACCATGCATATAGTTGAGTAGGGAGGATTAAGTCGACTTGTAGGTGTTGTACAATCTAATCGATCCGGCTCCAGGACCCAATCCTTCCTAGGATTGTAAGATATAAACCAACTCGATCCTATCACAATAATAATTGCTTGCTTATAATTTGAGAATATGTTGGTATGATAAATTCCCATGAATCCCCTATGAACCCATGACACCCTAGTGCTATTAATCAATTGTTTACATCTCATTTTAGCTATCTTGCTTGTTTACTTTTATTGTTATTTAGTTTAGTGATCTTCTTATCTCAACCCAAATTGTGACACCCCTAGACACCACTACTTGCAATCGAAAATCCTACATCAATACCCGTCCCTTGGGATCCAACCTTTACTTGCCTTTTTACTAGTAATAGAGTTGTTTGTGAAGTTATAAAAATTCTTTTGGTCTAGGTGCTCCTAACGACAAGTAACCGAAATCTAAGCTCAAAGAGGACCGACCACCGTCTTCAAGGAAGCCAAAGTGATAATTAAGCAACATAGGGAACTAATTGCAAAGCCCTCCTCCTCCACCATTGTGACTCCATCATACCCCTTTGCCTACCAAGAATTCAAACCGAGTGGCTCTAATGTCATGGTAGGCAACGACTATTTGACCCAACTAATGCAACAAATGTATAAAGAAGCTCATGAAGATCGGGTGAATGCCTATCATGCCCAATATCCACCCCGTCTACATCTAGCTAGGCAAGGACTTCTTGATCCTTCATGTCCTTTGCCTAGTTGGGCGGATAGAGAGGTATTCTTCCCTAATGCTTCTCAAGATGCCGAAATGGATAGTCGAGTGGCACAACATGGAAAGGAGGTTGTTGTTTATGAAGACGGGGAAGGTAATGATTCATGCCAAGAAGAAGAAGACCAAGGTTCAAGTTCCAAAGATGATGATGGAAATGGTGAATCCTCCGGGTCAATGGAGGTGGATGATGAAAAAGTTAATGACGAAATTGATGATGAAAGCAATGATGATGATGACGGCAATAATGCCGGTGATGAGGATGTCGCAATGAGCGATAATTGAGGGTTGACAAGCTATTTGGAGGATGCCACATATGCGGGGTTGATTACTTGACTTCAGCCTATTCCATTGTGAGTATCCTACACCTCCTTTAGCTTTGTTTATATCTCTTGCTTTAGAATTTTAATCTTGATCATTTATTTTGAGTCCTAGCAACACTTAAAGGACTCCCACCTCGGTTCCAATGAGTAGGCTCATTTATTGTTCCCACTTATACAATCCAAAATGACAATTAGGATTCATGCATTGCATCCTCTCCTTTTGCATGAATACCCCCTATTTTTACACTAGAAATAATGTCTTACTTGGTTTGGGGAAGTTCAAACACAAGGGATGTGAGTTAATTCAAATTAGCTCTCCGAACAATAGAAAGCATGCATCATTTAGAATAGATTAGAATGCATATGTATATATGTCATATACTATGCATATAAGTGTAGAAATCATGCATATTCATTTAGCTTGCATTGCATAATTTCCTATCGTATTGGTCATTGAGTACAATGCCCATACTAGTGTGGGGATGAGAAATTCTAACTTAACTTTTAAAATCAAAAATAATAAAAATTGAAATTTTTTGAAAAAAATCAAAAATATGTTATTTTATTTCATAAAAACAAAAACATAAAAATTTTAAAAATTTAAAAATCCAAAAACATGTCCTTTCCTTTCTAGTGTGGAATTGTATATTGTGTATATACTTGTGTTTGTTTGTCCTCTTAAAACATTGGATCGACTACGCCACATCCGAGGCATGAGGAATATGAAGACTGCATTATATGATCTTTCCAATTTCCTTTTTCCTCTCTATGTTAATGACTATGTGGCTTTATTTTGATTGATGCGGTACAAACCAATGTGATCTTAGGAGGTGCATGTAATTTATATGGCATACTAGTTGATAGAAGCATATGCATTAGGTTGTATAAATGTTAGTTGCATCATGGCATGTAGTTGCATTTTAGGAAACGTTTTGTGAAAACATCTATTTGGGAAACTTGACAAGTGTATATAAGGCCCTTGTAGATACTTTTTCTTCTTGAGACTGTGCTCACTAGAATATCTCTAAAACACCCTAGGATGTGTCATGCTAGTATCCTTTGACCGATGGACTAAGGCCTAGTCAAGAGTACCTTGTCATGTGATGACTCCTTTGCTACCGTTTATTCCAAGGTGACCCTTGAAACCATGCAACCATCTTCCACTTCTATCATCATTTTTGTCAACAAAAAATGGGAATGGGCACAAAAATTATCAACTTGAGTTCAAGTACCAAAATAAATAAAAAACAAGAAGTTTGCACAAAGTTGAATCAAAGAAAAGAGGAGTACAAAAATAAGAACTCCTATGCTTCAAATAAAAGCACCTTTGTTACAAATTGAGGTGACTTTGAAAATGTTCAAAAAATGCAAAAGTTGAAAATTGCCAAGCATCAAATTGCCAAACATCTAAGAAATGGCAAAAGAAATTGTTCTAAAAAATGTCAAATGCCACAAGAAATTGGGGGGAATAACAACATCAAAAGCAAACTCCCTTTACGAAACTCAGAGTACATTGATCCCTTTTTCCATTGAACCCACTTTTGTGCATGGTATAGAGGGGACGACTCTTCTTTTTGTCTAACATCATAAGGAGTCTACTCTTGACGAAAGCATTGAGCAATTGAGGACGAAGGTACCCTAGCTTGACACAACTTGGAGGTGATTTATTGGTATCCTTTTAGGCTTAGTAACTTGAAGAAACCATATCTATAATGAAGTGTTGGTTCGTCGGTTTTGTTACTTGTCGTTAAAAGTTACCTAGACAAAAACAATATTTATAACTTCACAAACTACTCTACTATTAGTAAAGAGGTAAGTAAAGGTCGGATCCCAAGGGATGAGTATTGATGTAGGATTTTCGATTGCAAATGGTCGTGTCTAAGGGTGTCACAATTTGGGTTGAGATAAGAGATCACTAAACTAAATAACAATGTAAATAAACAAGCAAGATGATTAAAATGAGATGTAAACAATTGATTAAAAGCACTAGGGTGTCATGGGTTCATAGGGGATACATGGGAATTGATCATACAAACATATTCTAAAATTATAAGCAAGCAATTATTATTGTGATAGGATCGAGTTGGTTTATATCTTATAATCCTAGGAAGGTTTGGGTCCCGGAGCCGAATCGATTAGATTGTACAACACCTACAAGTCGACTTAATCCTCTCTACTCAACTATATGCATGGTCTAATGAGACACGAGTTTGTTTATGTCTTACAAGTCTCATTGAAAAGATAAGTGATGGGCAAAAAATGCAAGGATTCATAGGCTCGCATTTCATCAAACATAACATGTGCATAAGTTGAGATCACAACAAGCAAGCAAATAAATTATTTGAACTTATAAGATTAACCATGAATCATCCCCCATGTTGATTTCCCCTAATTACCCATTATCCCTAGTTAAGAAACTACTTCTGTTAGAAATCTATATCTCATTACTTGACATATTCATATATGTGTTGATTTAATTTAGTCATAAAATTAAATGTTGATCTTATGCATGCAAACAATAATAAAATTAAAGAAGAAATCATCATCTTACATTGAAGATTTCGGATTTTATGGGCACAAGTGAGTTCTCCTACTCACTTGTTCTTGAGCTTCCTTAAGTGGATGAACAAGGATTCAAGTAGAGAATCCCTCCCAAGGATTTATACCCAAAGTAACAACTTAATAAAATATTATTATTACTAGAACAACATTAATTTTGTATAGAATGAATAATGATACACTAGTTTTTCATGTAGTGCATAAGGTAAATTATAGAGCAAAAGACCCTTGGCCTTGCTCTTGAAAAACCGGGTAAGGGGGGTGGAAATAGCCAATGCATGATCAAGGTTCTCTTCACAAAGACAAGTAGGTTTGCATGGCTATTCCTTAGGTTAATGATTGTGTTTTCCATATAAAATAATCAACACAATATTTTGCCTAATACACCCTAAATTTCGGTACATATGGTGTAAAATGAAAAATCCATTTTACACATTATTTTGTCAATTTGTCACATGTAACATGTTTCATGACATTAGGTATATAAAATGTATTTTTATCAATTAAAAATCAAAATATTAATAAAATATGTCATTTATTAAATTAACCCAGTAATTCATAATTACTTGTACCGTAATGGATTCCCGAGTCATAAAATACAACATTTTGTATTTATAATAATCAATTCATTCCGTTTCAATTGTTTCCGTAAACAATAATTTCATCTAAGTAATAAAACAATTCGATTACTTAGACCGTATCTAATTTAATCAAATTACAATGAGACACGTAAATATTACTTCAAAAATCGTCCGTCAATTTTTAGTAATTTAATTGACCCGTATCGTCATACGATCAATTAAATGATCAATTAAGAGTGTTACCCTTTAGGTATGACCTAAGGGGATCAATCGGGTCACCACCGTCTCACGACAAAGTAATGTCAAACTCTAGTCACCAATCATTACCGATATGTGTGGACCGATTGTTGACAAGAAAATTACTTCCCAATTGTATTCTTTAAAATGAGACTTAAACATGTGATCATTATGATCAACAGTTGTGATCGCATTATTGTCGGAGGACACATATCCCAACAATCTCCCACTTGTCCTCGACAAGTGTGCGTCACCAATTCTCTTGTCCTATTACTATCTCCCACTCAATGCAAGGTGTCTTTCAGGTCGTACTTGCAAGTGATCATATCGAGAGAGGTTTCCTCGATCTAGAGAATAACTGATTGACCGGATTTATCTACCATAGATATCTTCCGAGCGTGGCCAAGCATTTCCAGTTCATTACTCCTCGAGTGGCCCTAAGATATTGTTATAACCCTGACTAGGGGTGGACAATTCCTATCGCACTCATTCCCTTCGACTAGCCACAGTCATCATAACCCAAAATATGCCCATTTGACCCCATTTACGAAGGTCGTAGTAACACAAATCAAAGTTAATCTGATACTGTGCCATCTTAGGCGAATAGTCTTTAGTCAAAAGAATCGACTAATTAGAATACTATAGTAGCTCTCGCCACGAACAGGCTATATAAATTTGCCAGAACTCTATAAGCGGTCATAAGGCCCGACAAAGTGTTCCTAACAGTCTGCCTATATGATCGACTAGTCATTCTCATATGACTCCATGGCACTTGAACTTGTCATCAATCGCATCACACTCTAGTCACTTCGAGACGTCACCTCATATAAGTAAATATGAGCGAATACAATGATAATCCGTGTTCACTTTAACGGGGTTCAATTGTCTCCACAACCCGTTTGGATGTAACAAAGTATAAGGTGAGTTAATAATAACTCAAACGACAAATGTTGACATCACATCCGGGTAGTCAATACCGTATTATAACCTTGTGATGCAAATCGTAAGTGTGTAAACACTTGTTGATTGCAATAGAAGTTTAACATACCATGTGTCCATGTGTTCAAACTTCTTAATCGCAATTTCCTTTATATTCATGTTATCTCTCATAGCATGAACCTTACCAAGTACACATATAGGTTCCCAACCTCGGTTTGGGTTCTTTATCTTGAAAGAACTTTCTGGTCGCTTATCACATAACCAATGAATTTGTGGTGAATGATATAACTTGCACTGATCAAGTACTCCACCTACTCACAATGTACTAGGTAAATGTTTTGCAGAGTCTTGCAACAATTGTCAAGATGATTTAGCCTAGCACTTCTCACAAGTCCTAGTATATTAGAAAATATTAGTTTTGAGTAACTTCTTACTTCAACTAAGTATCTTTCCAAACTTCTTATTTCTTCTTTTAGCTTGAAAAGCTTAGGATTATCATAAATCCTTACGCGTGTTCGGATTTTTAATACGTGCAACCTCTTGACACATAACAGAGTGTTCTGTCCAACACTGAAATCGCTCATCGGATTCTCCTTGAGAATACATGACGATTATTTTATGGCTTGCCAATGAATCATCATGCTCTTATGCATATGATTTATTATTGGACATGTGCATAATTATTCTAATGGCGGAAACATTAGTAACTTTTAATCATGTCATCAACTATACTTAGGTTCAATGAATGACCATGACTGCTTATGGTAATTCCATTTTCATCGATATGAATAACCTACGTTTCTTGTTGATTTGATGCGTATATCTCAATACTTATCCAACATCTCATGATGTGATTGGATTCATCATAGTCCATTTTTCATCCAGAATTGAAAACTCAAATACTTCTTTGTGAAAGAATGGTATTAGCTCGTCATTCCCAATGAGTAATGAGTTATAAACCTTTACAAGATGATTGCTCCCACTAAATTCCATGTCTTCACATGATAACTTCCAAACTCCCACTTAATTCCACATGTTTCGAAATTGACTACTCAATTTAAACATTTCAAGAATTGAAATATATTGCTTTGCTAAGTTATTAAGATAAAACCATATATGTTCCCATCATATCCTTTCAAAATACCTATTTTGAAGAGGTCTCATCTTAACCTTATGGAAAGAGATTTTAATCTCTAACTCATTCATTTTATAATGATGCGTAACAATGTCATTATTTAAATATGAATAATATCTAATACACGTCCTTCAAAATACCCTTTTCGGAAGGAGGTTTAACCATTTCATTTTCATAATGAGGTTAAGTAATGACATTAGCGTGGTTAATACTTAACTTAGCTATTGTGGATATCGGTATATCAATCCTTGCAACTTCTAGTCATAAATCTCGTTTATTTTCTAGGATATTACTTTGATTCATTTAGGCTCTTAAGTAAATATCAATACTGAAACTATTGGTCAAAAATATCATAAACTAGTCAATTAAGACTTTACATTAGTCTTTCTTCTTCCAAAACTTTCTTTTGGTCTCCTCGTGTAGTTATCTTGAGAACATATTCTTTTGAGTACTTCACTTGGTCTCTTTTGTCATGTAGATCTATTCGAGACCATAGATCTCATCTATTCGTGTATACTATATAAATTGATATACCTTTATTCAAATCATTCTTCCTTGCGTAGATCTCATTTACACAAATTTTTCTTGATGTTCTTTGTGTCTTCATTTTTCTCCCACTCTATCTTTAGAATGAATACACTAGAGATTCAAAGATAGCTTATGAGACACAAATAATGATTTTGAAGTAGAAGGAGGACTATCTCATAGGTTAACTAATTGTTTTAAATTTGATAAGTGTACTTGGTGATTGACATTCCTTTAAGAGAGTTCATCAACTCAATATCACTTTATAATTGATCATATACAAGCCTTAAGCTTGTGGACACATAATGAATCCCATCATTATAGTTGTCTATTAGATCACTTTAAGTGAATGATCATATATTTCTATGAGCAAGCGGATAAAGACGAATTTTAGAACAAGGATAAAATACGATAAAACGGGTGACTTGGGTTGCAAACCAAGCCACCATTATCCAAAATACAACCAATATCCAAAAACATTTCCATGTCGAACACGGAAATCAAAAGGTTCTAAAATCCGAAACATAAATTAAAATTAGACATTAAAAACCAAGCTTCATGGAAGCTACTCCTAGCTTCTCGATGGTTTCTCAAGCTTGCTTTTCTTTTCCCTTATCCTTGCTTGGTGGAGGCCCTATTTACAATAAAAAGGGGATACATTATCACAAATTTGTATCACAATACCATAGTTGAAATAGAAACATAAAAGAAAGGATAGTCATTTACCTACTGGAGTGATCTTTCCAGCTTTAATGTCACCAAGGTATTTGGAACAATTTCTTTTCCAATGTCCAACACCATTACAATAATGGCATTTATCAAGAGGACCCTTCTTGATCTTGGAAGTGCTAGCTTCATAAGTCTTAGCTTTGGTGAAAGTGGGAGCTTGCTTCTTACCTTTCTTCCCATTCTTCTTGAACTTCCCCTTGCTTTTGGTGCTAATATTAAGCACATCCTTAGGTGGGTTGACATTTAACCCCATGTCTCTTTCGGCTTGCACAAGTAACTTGTGCAATTCTTCAAGAGACACGTCCTTGTCTTGCGTGTTAAAATTCACCCGGAATTGAACATATGCCTTGACTTTGGATAAGGAGTGTAGAATCCTATCTACAATGAGTTCTTTGGAGATTTCAACCTTTTGAATCTTCAAAGTCTCGACTAGCTCCATTAATTTGAGCACGTGAGGGCTAACCTTTTGGCCCTCTTTGAAGTCGAGATCAAAGAATGCCGCGGCCGCCTCATATTGGACGATCCGCGGAGTTTGTGAAAACATTGTCACAAGCTTGGAATAGATTTCATTAGCGGTGCCCATCTTAAAGGATCTCCTTTGGAGATCCGCCTCCATCGCAAAGATCAATACATTTTTCATTGCGGCGGACTCCTTGTGGTAAGCCTCATATGATTCCCTAGTAGCGGCACTCGACCTGGCATTAGGTTCGGGTGGAGAGGCCTCGGTGAGGTAACGAAGCTTGTCGTCACCTTGGGCGTCTAATTTGAGTTGGGCATATCCCAATCGGAGAAATTTGACCCATTCTTTTCAAGTTTACAACGATCCATGAAGGATCGGAGCCATGCAGTATTAGTGAGAGGTGTGGCGTTTGGGTTTGGAGTAGCCATTGGTTATGAGAAATAGAAGCGGTCTACAAAACAAAATAGAAGGAGTAAAACAAATGTCATTTTCATAATAATAATACTCGTAAAAATTTTAATTTAAACAAGTTTTATTGCATTTTTCTAGTGACCTCTACCCAACTAGATAAATGATTCCAAGACCCAAATTCATATCAACTTAGGCACGGGGTAGCCGATGAAACCCTTATCAATATAACTTGGTGGATTAACCTTCTAATCGATTCTACTTCTAGAACTTTTGGTCGATAAAATTACTCTAATATTTATCTTTAGCCCAAAACACATCCGCCAAGGGCACGGGGTGGCCGATGAAACCCTTATGAAAAACTTTTGTTGAGTTCAATCCAAATTTCGAATAAATGTGTCCATGATCCAAACCCATATTAACTTGGGCACGGGGTAGCCGATGAAATCCTCATCAATATGAATTCGGTGGTTAGACATTTATCACCCACTTCCCCTATGTAACAAGGTTTGTACCCCGGGGTGGCCGAGTGCACTCCCTTGCGAAATAGGTTTTCATGGTTTCTACTATTTGGTAAGGCTATGTCTCAATTGTTTATTTTAGCGGGAGGTCATGTCAATTTATTATCTATCACGTTTTAAGTGAACTAAAGCGGTGAACTACGATAATTCTAATTGACACGGCCGATGAACTCGATTAAAAGATGATGTATGTTTTAGTTATGGCGATTTAGCGATGCATGCGACATATAAATAAAATGCAAAGCATAAAATAAATCCTAGTATGGCCTTCCTAAAATAGAAAATCTAATTAACTATTACATATTCGGAAACCAACTCCATTGGTCCCTTGAACTTCGGTTTTGGCACGCATCTCGAGGTAACACCGTCTTTATGTATCGCCTTCTTGTGTGACACCGTCTTCAAGGAACTCCGGAATAAATAAATTACATAACAAATTACATAATTTCCTATTATACATTTGTAATTAAAGTAAAATAAAACTATTAAATTACAAAACGGTGATACGAGATCACAATAAATTACAACCGAATCGATATTCCCATACATTTCGGGTAATACCAATTAAAAACTAAGGCCATGCTAGGTAAAATTACATAATTCAAAAAATTACATAAAATCACAATAAATTACATAAATCACAATAAAATCACAATAAATCACAATAAATCACAATAAATTTTATAACGGTGTATGAACATGCCCAATTTTATGCTAAATCGCCTTTAAAGAGCCAATATCGTATATTAAACGATTTTTACGGATTTGCGTGATTCAACCTTTTAAAATCACAATAAATTACATAAATTCATATTTATGCACAAGTTAATTACCCTAACCAACTTAGGACTCAAAATTAGTCTCCACTAACTATTTGACTATAATTAACTTATATTTCTTAAAATTGTTCATTAATGGACCCAAAATTACAATAAAATGCTATAAACTTCAAAAAAATCACAAAAATTTCAAATAAATTCAAAATTTGAAATTTAAACTCTTGAACATTTTGGAAAAATACCATGACACTCATAATGTTCAAAAAACTTAGGTTAAAATTTTGAAAAATTATCGGAAAAACTATGTTGCGATTTATCGGATTTATCAATAATAATCATAAAAACATGAGAAAAAATATATTCATCAACTTTTCAATTTTAGATCTAAAAAAGATAATAAAAAGCAACATGTGACGTGTTTCCTTAGTCATGGAGTATGTTTTAGCAATTATTCACTAATTAAGTCACTATTTATGCTATTTTTCATCAAAAATTCATAAATCATGCATGAAGACTTCATTATAGCTTATTATTTTACACACATCTTGTAAAATTGCATGTGACAACATACTAAATTTATATGACCAGATTCGAAATTTATCTCATATTAACCTATTTTTCATCTAAATACGATTTATATCATGAAAAATCCATATTTCGAGCATAAAAACTCCAAAATTCTGAAACATTACAGGTCATCTAAAATTAATATATGTGAAAACATATCCAAAAACCACTGGAAAATTCGAAGTTTAGCTAATTTTAGTCCGTAAATGACATTTTAATCATAAAATCACATTTTTAATGTCATTATTATATATGATGAACAATAAAAATCCATAAATTAACCAAAATATCCTAAATACATTTTAGGATCAGAAACTTTAACATGCATAATTTATTTCGTGATATATCATAATAACACAAATTTACAAGTTTTATATGTTAATCGTACAACTCGGAAAAACTATAACCGATTTGCATGCAAACAACCAAGGCTCATGATACCGCTTGTTAGAAATCTATATCTCATTACTTGACATATTCATATATGTGTTGATTTAATTTAGTCATAAAATTAAATGTTGATCTTATGCATGCAAACAATAATAAAATTAAAGAAGAAATCATCATCTTACATTGAAGATTTCGGATTTTATGGGCACAAGTGAGTTCTCCTACTCATTTGTTCTTGAGCTTCCTTAAGTGGATGAACAAGGATTCAAGTAGAGAATCCCTCCCAAGGATTTATACCCAAAGTAACAACTTAATAAAATTAATATTATTATTAATAGAACAATATTAATTTTGTACAAAATTGACCAAAATATTTCTTTGCTCTCTCAATATTTCGGTTAAGAGAAAGGGAGAATAATGAAGAATTTATCTCTCTAAAACTCTTATTTTAGATGTATAGAATGAATAATGATACACTAGTTTTTCATGTAGTGCATAAGGTAAATTATAGAGCAAAAGACCTTTGGCCTTGCTCTTGAAAAACCGGGTAAGGGGGGGTTGAAATAGCCAATGCATGATCAAGGTTCTCTTCACAAAGACAAGTAGGTTTGCATGGCTATTCCTTAGGTTAATGATTGTGTTTTCCATATAAAATAATCAACACAATATTTTGCCTAATACACCCTAAATTTCGGTACATATGGTGTAAAATGGAAAATCCATTTTACACATTATTTTGTCAATTTGTCACATGTAACATGTTTCATGACATTAGCTATATAAAATGTATTTTTAACAATTAAAAATCAACATATTAATAAAATATGTCATTTATTAAATTAACCCAGTAATTCATAATTACTTGTACCGTAATGGATTCCCGAGTCATAAAATACAACATTTTGTATTTATAATAATCAATTCATTCCGTTTCAAGTGTTTCCGTAAACAATAATTTCATCTAAGTAATAAAACAATTCGATTACTTAGACCGTATCTAATTTAATCAAATTACAATGAGACACGTAAATATTACTTCAAAAATTGTCCATCAATTTTAAGTAATTTAATTGACCCGTATCGTCATACGATCAATTAAATGATCAATTAAGAGTGTTACCCTTTAGGTATGACCTAAGGGGATCAACTGGTCACCACTGTCTCATGACAGTAATGTCAAACTCTAGTCAGGCAATCATTACCGATATGTGTGGATCAGCTAATAGTAAAAATTACTTCCCAATTGTATTCTTTAAAATGTGACTTAAACATGTGATCATCATGATCAACAGTTGTGATCGCATTATTGTCGGAGGACACATATTCCAACAACTCCCTCATTATCAAGTTTATCATGATAACAAGGTTGTCAATCATATTAACAAGGCAAAACATGATGAATGAATCGAAATGATTAACAATAATTAAAACAATGATTAAGAGATAATTATACCTAAAGATGATTCCAAAACAATAAGCAAATAATAATAGAAGTATTTGATGATTGATGGAAGGTTTTCAATCTCCCAATAATACCCAAATAATCTTCAATTACCCAAAATAAATGATGAACAGTAGAGAAATTAAGGAAATAAGATTTGTATTAAAGCTTAATTAAGAGTTGATTACAAGATTAAGAAGAGATTAGAACATAAAAAGGGCATAAGAAGGATATGTTAATCTAATTAGTACCATGGGGTATTTATACTAAGGATTAGGTACATAAATTAGGGTTACTAAGGGTTTAAATGACGATTAAGACCCTTAAGAAAATTTGAGGAAGTGCTCCTCTCGAGGGAGATGCTCATCTCCATTTCGCTAGTCTTCATAGAATATGCTCATCCCAAGCGGCTTGAGGGAGGGACGGCCTGCACTTGAGAGGAATCCGAGCGGATTGGTGAGGGCGACGCTCGGATTGAGAGGGGCTAGGACGAGCGGATTGGCCTTGGGACGCTTGGATTTTAGCAGGCCAGGACGCTCATCCCATGCATTGCGACGCCCGGATTGTTAGCCAGTCAGCTTCTCTTCTTTTCTTTCTCAAACAATCCTCAAGGATCTTGTTGGGGATGCAAGGATCTTCTCATCATTGCCCATTTACTTCATTATTTACATAGGCCTTCTAGTCTTGTCTTTACTTCGATGCGTGGTCATTAAATTCGATCAATTTAGCTCCATTTTGCCATGAAAATGCAAGGTTCTTACTCCTTTCCTACCAAGGGATCAAAACCTCAAAGAATATGCAAAACTAAAGACTAAAGATAGTAAATAACCCAATTATGCACTAAAAAGCATAGGAACGAGGCTAATTCGGGGACTAAATATGCTCTTATATGAGTCACAGCAAATATCCCCAAACCGAACCTTTGCTCGTCCCAAGTAAAGAGGTGGAAAAACTAGGACCCTTATTTAAACTAACCTACTAATATAGCCGATATGAGACAATTAGCGGCTCTCACTCCGCCCCTTCAACTCACAACACGACAACTATGAGGTAGGATGCCTTCTTGCAAGGCAAGGTGGGTCTTGCCAAAATGGCGACACATCCAAACATTAAAGCACACAAAATCAAGTAGTGGATGCATCTACAAAAATGAATAGCCACTTTCCTCATCTAAGTGGCGGAAATTATCTACAAGGGAAGAAATCTAAGGCTACACATTCCATCATAGATATGGTTTCATCAAACCAGTAAGCCTAGAAGGATACCAATAAATCACCTCAAAGTTGTGTCAAGCTAGGGTACATTTGTCCTCAATCGTTAAATGCTTTTGTCAAGAGTAGACTCCCTATGGTGTTAGAAACACTGGAGGATCGCGGAATTCCCCTTCTTGCCTAGACAAGAAGAAGGGTCGTTTCCTCTCTACCATGCACAAAAGTGGATACGATGGAAAAGGGATCAATAGTATTTGAGTTTCATTTTGGGAGTTTGCTTTTGTTGTTGTTTTTTCCCCCCCAATTTCTTGTGGCATTTGAGAACACTTTTCTTTTTGCCATTTCTTTTGATGTTTGGCATTTGAATACTTGACAATTTTCAACTTTTTGCATTTTCTTTTGAACATTTTCAAAGCTACCCCATTTGTAGTGAGGGTGCTTATATGTGAAGATTTAGGAGTCTATTTTTGCTCCTCTTTTCATTTGATGCAATTTGCAAACTTTTTCAACTTTTCATTTCATTTCTTGAACTCAAATTTTTGAACAATTTTTGTGCCCATTCCCTTTGATGACAAAATGTGATAAAATGTGCAAGATGGTTGCATGGTTTCAAGGGTCACCTTGGAATAAACGGTAGCCAAGGAGTTATCACACCACAAGGTACTCTTGACTAGGCCTTAATCCATGGGGTCAAAGGATACTCGCATGACACATCCTAGGGTGTTTTACAAGTATTCTAACAAGCAAAGTCTTAAGAAGAAAAAGCATCTACAAGGGCCTTATATACACTTGTCAAATTTCCCAAATAGACGATTTCACAAAATTTTTGCTAAATACAATTATATGCCATGATGCAACTAACATTTATACAACCTAATGCATATGCTTCTACCAACTAGTATGCCAAATAATCTAAACGCAATCCTAATTTCACATTGTTTATACCGCATTAATCAAAATAAAGCCACATAGTCATTAACATAAAGAGGAAAAAGGAGATTGGAAAGATCATACCATGCGGTCTTTAATATCCTCATGTCTCGGATGTGGCGTAGTCGATTAATGTGAAAAAGGGTGAACAAACACAATATATACAAACTAATATATACAAGACTACACTACAAAGGAAATAAACATGTTTTTGGATTTTTGAATTTTTGAATTTTTGAATTTTTTTGTATTTTGTTTTAATGAAATTAAAAGACATATTTTTGTAATTTTCAAAAAAAATTCAATTTTTATCATTTTTGTTTTAAAAAGGTCAAGTTAGAATTTCCCATACCCACACTAGTATGGACATTGTCCTCAATGGCCAATTCGATATTAAATTATGCAATTTATATGAAAATGCATGATTTCTAAGCTAAATGCAAATTAAATGACATATAAACAAGAGTGAATGCAAACTAAGCTATGCTATATGATGCAAGGTTTTTTTTTTTGTTGTTGGAGAGCATAATTTAGATTAGCTCCCAATGCATGTGCATAAACTTCCCCAAACCAAAATAGACACTATTTCTAATGTCAAAAATTTTGGGGGAGTTCATGCACAAAAATGCAATGCATGAAACTAAAGTTTGTCATTTTGGATTTTGAAAATGGGAAAAATAAAATGAACACCTCAATGGAACCGAGGTGTTAGTCCTCTAGATGATGCTAGGACTCCACAAATCATGATCAAGATAAAATTATAAGAAAAACAAGAGAAGTAGACAAATCATAAAGGAGGTGTAGGAAGGTAGGATCCTCCCAAGAGTTTGCTAGTCCTCGCCTATTGCGTCATCACCACCGCCTCACTTGAGGCATCATCAACCTCCATGGATGTGGAGTCATTACCACTCTCACTTTCACTTCCCTCATCTTCCTCTTCTTCATTCTCTTCTTCTTCTTCACCTTGTTGCTCACCACTTTCATCAACAACCATCTCCTCTTCACCCAAGTTATCACCTCTAGAACACTAGGAAAGAATATTTCCTTATCCGCCCAACTAGGCAAAGCACAAGATGGATCGAGAATTCCTTGCCTAGCAAGATGTAGGAGGGGCAAACATTGTGCTTTGTAAGCATTGACTCTATCTTCATAAGCTTGCTTGTGCATTTCTTTCATCAAGAGAGTCAAGTAGTCATTTCCCGCCTTAACATTTTCGGGTTGAAATTCATGGTAGGTGAATGGGTAAGGTGGGGTGATAATGGAGGAGGAGGGCTCGGCAATATCTTCCCCTTGGTGTTGAATAATCTATTCGGCTTCTTCGGAGAGTGGGATAAGGTAATTTATTCTATGAACATTCAAGCGGCTAATCTTTCTAGGCAATGTGAAGGATTTAGCTTCATTTGTCAACCACCCAAATTTGTCATCAAGAGTATCATTCTTGACCCATTTGAACTTTTGGACCGTGGTGTGCAAATCAATAATATGGTCTCACTTTACCGGTGTATAAGTGTCATTCTTGTCGAAATCCCGGTTAAAGTGCTTAGCCAAATATGTCACTAATCCTCCATTGACAATAAAGGCCGTGCCTTCTTTACCACAATCAACATTGAGCCATCTTTCAATCAAAAGTCGTAAAGCATTGTATGGCTTTGTGAACTCTCTTCCAATGTTCAAAGTCGACTCGAGAAGAATAAATTCAAGTTCGGTGAGATGATTTGTACCTTTCCTAGCTATTAAGGTATGCCCAACAACCTTATGCCATACTCTTATGCCCGGATGATGGACTAAGAGAGCACGACAATCATGATAAAATGTAATTTCTTTTCCGGAAATGGCCTTCCATAGAGGAGCGGGTCCATACTTGGTAGGCTTCTTTGTAAAAGTTGGGTCATCACTAAGGCCAAATATTTTACCAAACTCTCTATAAGACAAACATCTATCAACATTCTCGAGACGAAACTCAATATTGGTTCGGGTCTCCACCTTGGTGACTTTTAAAGAGCTCAAAAACTCTAAGGTGAGGGAAGAGTAAGTCAATTCTTGCATTTCAAACAATGTACTCAATCCCATAGACTCGAAAAAAGTCTTTGTTCGCTCTAGGACACCCGATTTCGACAAAGTCTCTTGACAAATGAACATGGTGGGCAAGATAGTTTTTTAGGAAAGGAAATAAATTTCTTCCTATGGGAGTCGGAAGTGAAAATTACCTCCGGATAATCGGTTAGTTGTTCAACAACCGGAGTAGTAGAAGTAGTAGGTTCCATAGGAGGATCTTGCTCTTGAATTTCCAACCTTGCATTATGAACTACCAATGCCTTTGATGCTTGAATAGCTTGAAGAGCTTGTTGTTTCTTAGAAAGGTTCTTCTTTTGGGGTGCCTTACTTCCATTTTTTGTTCTTGCCGTGCTCCTTTAGTTAGTAACACCAAAGAAAGCTTGAAATCTTCAATTTCTAGTAATACCCAAATCGATTTAGGATATTTGAATGTTGCCTTGTATCCCAAATATCGACTCAAACTTTGAAGATTTTGGTGTTTTAATCATTTCTTATTGCTAAAGGAGTGATTTAATTTTGTTTTGAGGAAGTTTGGATTTGATTTGGTTGATTTTGGTTGAGAAATTTGTTGTTAGTTGATGGAGATAATGAGGGTTTTGGGTAGTGTTTATGTTTGAAAGAATGAAAAAGAATTGGCGAAAGGGGGTTTTTAAGACTCGTTAGAATTGAAAACCAGAGGGGAGACGAGTGGATAGGCTTCGGGACGCTCGGATTCTTCGGATTCTTCGGTTTCTGGGTTCAGGAAAAGTCGCCTGGGGACGAGTGTCTTATAGGCAAGACGAGGGGGTTCTTGAGCTGGGACGAGCGTCTTAAGTTGGAGACGCTCGGATTCCTTTCCAGGGAGAAATTCCAAAAATTGACAGTGTGAACACGAATGGATTTCTTCTGGGACGACCGTCCTGGCGGAGACGAGCGAATTCCCTTGTAGGGCGCTCGGATTCTCAGTAAGACCCAAAAGTTGATTTTCCCAGCTTCACAGGACGAGCGTCTTTGACCCTGGACACTCGGGTTCCCTTCAAGACGAGCGGATCCTTGTCGGGTCGCTCGGATTGACCCTCTTCCTCATGGATTCAGGTCCATCCGTGGGTGCTTCGTAACCCGTGTCATTCATTCTTCATTTCTTGTGGTCTTCATTGTGGGGGCACTACAAAGGCTTAGATAGCCTAGGCAATTGCTATCCCCACACTAAGGTAAAACAGTACACATCAATAAACTCATAAGTCCCTCCCTCACTTCTCTCAAAATGATGAAAATCTTGATCAAGGCATAAAAATGTAAATCCAAAATTGACAAAAAGGCAATACAATAATTAAAATGAAAGTTAGGGAGTTAGAATATTTACAAGTGGTGGTTTAGGGAGGACTCTACGAAACTCTCATCCAATAATGAGAAGTCAAGGGGGCATGTTCAAGGTGTTGTTGATGTTGCTCAACACCTTGAAAAAGTAGTCGAAAGCTTGTTCAATGTCATGATAAAGATCTTCAATAGACCTTTGCACTTGTTGTTCTTCATGGTGGTCTTGGGTCATAGCATTACCAATATAGGGATTGAATATCCCTTCAAACTCATCATCCCAAAGACCGCATACTTCGTCTACTTGATCACTAAAAATGTCCTGAGTTGATGAAGACAACTCTCCTTCTTTCTTATCTTAGCCAATGAGGTCTTCTTCTTCACTTGTCATGGGTGAGCTTTTCAAGCTCTCTTTGTTGCAATTTCCTTGCTCTTTGGATGGAGAATCATTCACTTTCTTCTTCCATTGAAATTCCAACTTCTTTCTATCATCTTTCCGGCTATAGTGATCAACCATAAAACATGGCTCATGTAATCGGGGAGCTCTCATTGTCTTGTCAAGATTAACAGTGATTGTTTCATCTCCCACTTCAAGGGTGAGCTCACTATGTTTTACATCGATCACCACTCCCGCGGTGTGCAAGAAAGGTGTTCCTAAGATAATAGGAATGTTAGAATCTTCTTCCATGTCAACAATAACGAAATCCACCGGGATGAAGAATTTGCCAATTCTTAAGGGCACATCTTCCCGTACCCCTAAAGGTGTCTTTGTAGATTGATCCGCCATTTGAAGTGTGATATTAGTGCACTTGAGCTCTCCCATTCCTAGCCTCTTGCATACCGAATATGGCATGACACTCACACTTGCCCCAAGGTCATAT
This sequence comes from Silene latifolia, assembly GCF_048544455.1. Taxonomy (NCBI): domain Eukaryota; kingdom Viridiplantae; phylum Streptophyta; class Magnoliopsida; order Caryophyllales; family Caryophyllaceae; genus Silene; species Silene latifolia. Next base: position 211,943,832 of record NC_133537.1, on the reverse strand, counting down.
ATAGCTTTGTTGATCGTAGTGTCGCCAATAGTACATGGAATGGAGAAACATCCCGGATCCTTTAGTTTTGGAGGTGAACTTCCTTGTAGGATGGCACTACTCACTTTAGTGAAAGCAATAGTCTAAAGCTTCCGGATGGATTTCTTCTTCGTAATAATGTCTTTCATATACTTTGCATAGGCCGAAACGTGATTGATTAATTCCGTAAATGGAATTGAGACATCCAAATTCTTCACAATCTCCATGAATTTTCCAAGTTGGTCATCAAACTTAGGCTTAGCTTGACGACTTGGAAAAGGAAGTCTAATCACAATAGGCTCCTTCTCTTTAGCCTTCTCTTCATCCTTCTTTGAAGCTTCTTGAATGGTGGGTTCTTCTTCCCAAGAGTTTTGCACAACTCTTTCCTTGTCACTAGTCTTCACAACATCTTCATCAACGGGCCTATTCGGCTCTTCATAGCTTGTACCACTCCTCAAATGGATGGCACTCACCGATTCTTGTCTTGGGGGATTACCTTGAGGTGGTAATTTCCCCTTTTGTCTTTGTGAACTTGAAGATGCTAATTGAGACATTTGTATCTCCAACATCTTTGTGTGAGCTAGTATATTGTTAATGGTGATGTCTTTTGCTTGGCTATCCTTTTGCATTTGAGTGAAAAACTCTTGTGGGTTCTTTTGCATTTGGAGGACCGCTTTTTGAACATCAAAACCTTGGTCATTTGATTGAGTGTATGGAGTTTGATTTTGGTAACCTTGATTTTGGTTGTAAAAGGGTCTTTGATTTTGGTTTCTCATTGGAGGTGGGGTGTATGTTGGTTGAGGGTTTTGAACATTTTGGCTTTTGTATGAGAGGTTGGGATGGAATTTGGTGTTTTTATTGTAATAGTTGGAATAAGGGGTACCACTCTTGTATACTTGGAAAGCATTCACTTGTTCACTTGTTCCCCTACATTCACTTTGGTCATCTCCCAAAGTTCCACAACTCTCACATACTCCACTTGGAATTGATGAAGATGCCACCGTGGCATTAACATGTTGCTTAGGTGATTTGGAGGCTTCTTCAAGTTTAGCCATAGCCTTCTTAAACTTCAAGTTGATAGTATCAATATGAGCACTAAGTTGAGCACCCAATTGAGTAATAGAGTCCACTTCATGCTTTCCTCCTCTAGTAGCCTTCCGAGGTCTACTATATTGTGAGTTATGGACCGCCATTTCCTCAATCTTGTTCCATCTTTAATTATCGTCAACTTCGGTAAACATACCATTTGATCCCATGTTGAGAATGTTTCGGGAGTCTTCATATAGATGTGACACCCCGCGAAAATGCGGAAAATATAACTTGTAAAATTCAAGTGGAAATTTGGAAAATTTTGAAACTTCTAAAAATTAAAGCGCGAGTTCGATAAAATCTAAAACACAAATAAAGAATGCGCAAATAAAGTTTAAATTACACAAACGTGATAGTCAAGGTGAGGGAAAATATATCCCTCGAATGAAATACAATAAAAGGTGAGTCTAAGCAATCCTAATAAACCGACTACAAGGCCAAAGTGCTCGCTAACTCACACATGTCTTCACCCCATAAATACACCAACTAGTACCTGTCATTTATGTAAACATGAACGCCACAGTCAGTGTGGAGTAACTCAAGGTTCTCCCAGCCACAAAATATCGAAACGAACATAACAAAGAACTAAGACAGGTAAGTCATGTAAGACACTTACAAAAGATATGAATATCAAGTTTATAATTAAACATGGCTATTAAATGAGATGGGACAAGATAGATAACATCAGCATAATAAAGATTCAACAAATCATGTGAGACAACTAAATAGTATGAAAGACAAGAATACGGTCATTTATGCAAAAACACACATTTCAAGGAATTACAACATAGATATGAGACTAGAATCTGAACCATCTGAAGCGGTTAAGTAGGGATCAATCAATGCAAATTACAAAAATAGAAACTGTAACCATTACTTGGAAAACCACTTAGCAAACAATTCACGGGACGTGGCCACTAATGTCACATTCATACTTATGGCTTGCATCTCACCATATGAACGGATGGGAGCATCAATCCCGACGATCATATCGCAACTAGACGGCTTATAGCTCACCCCTAGTATCCGAAAGGACCAAGACAAATAACACAAGGCATAACTCTTGTCTTGAAAGATAAATACCAATATCTATAACCAAGCAAGACCTTTACTACTTATATGAAAATATATAATTTCCCTGGTAGGACGACAATGGTACTCCCAAGACTCAGTCCTAGTCTAAATCTGGCCAGACTCTCGGGACAGCGCAGTTCCCAATTCGACATGTGGGAGGACAGCCCGCATCCAAGACATTCAAGACCCGAACCGTAAATCGGAAATCGAGAACCCACAATCGGCAGGACAGTCCGAATGAGGCGGAAGATATGAGCTAAACCTGCAATCGGCAGGACAGTCCGAAAGAGGCGTAAAGATAAGTCAAGCAATACGTTATAGCATAAAGGCATTATCATAAGTATACGACTCAACCAAGCGATCTGCATCAACTTAGGAAGAGACTACTATATGTAATGAACCGATGGTAATTCGAGTAACACATTCCATGCTAAATTATAATCATGAATATGAATAAGTAACCCATTTCCTCAATATTTGTCACTTGAATAAAAATGTAAACAAATAGAAATGAACCATTTATAATAAGCAAGACAAGCATTCAATTATAAATGACTCAAATGTAAGATAAACCATTTACTACTCACATGGCATGAATAATTAATTTAGTCTCATATTAAACAGAAAACACCTCATTTTATATATAATTGAGATAATACAGTAGCAAAAATCCAATATCTCACCCACGAGTCAAGGGACAAAGGAACGACAATTAAAATACAGTAGCAAAAATCCAATATCTCAACCTTGTCTAAAAAAAACCATTTCTCTTAAAGCCGTGTCATGTTGGTAAAATAAGAATAACGCAACTTTATACCACAGCCGTACAATAATCTCTATTCACAGTAAACCAATTCCTCCTTGCTTTATCCCAAGATCAGACGGCATAGATGGATTACTCCCTCAAAAAAAAATAAACTCACTCCATTATACCACCAGCCCGGCTATACACAAACAATAAAGGACATGGATTAAACCCGATCAACTCTACGATTCATCATTCTCTTATTTCGTATCCGCAACCAATCTCAAATCCGTAAATAAACTGAACCCATCTCACAGATATACTTATTACACTAATATTATACCAATACGGATTTATGAGCATACTTGAGACGAAAATGTGCAGCGACAAAACGACTCAAAACGGCCGAACTCAGCCCCAAAACAGAATGTAACCCGTTCAAAGATCGTCCCTACAACCTCCACCACGACCGTCCTATTTCAGTTCCAAAAGGCTACACAAGACCGTACTCCCGGAGCACCAAAACAGTCCTGAATCAGGCCGTGAGCAGCCCTCCATATGACCGTCATTCGACTGACCACAACCACCAATCACAACACCCTAAATTCCGTCACAAACCTTACCAAAGTCCTCTACTTTCACGTCTAAAACAGCCCAGAAATGATTCATTATAAGACGACTCTTAAGACATGTCCAAGCTGAAATTTACACAACAAAATTTACGGTTTCATACGAAATTAATGCGGAAATTTCATAAAGAGTGAATCTTTTCCGTAGCTGAACAACCCACACACGAAAATCAGCACACAAATCGACATATTAACAAGCAAATTCGACATTTGTCGAGTAACCTATCAACGTTACTTTAACTCCTCGAATTTCCATGTAAAATTGTCAAAAATGGGAGTCTCTCATCAGTCTTCAGCTAAAAGGAGGAAAAACGAGTCGATTAAGACAAGAAATCGAGTTGTCATTTAAGACGGTATTTTCGAAACCTCAACAAAACAGAAGCTTTCTCACCTAAAAAGAACGAGGAAGGGACGAGGAAGCTAATGGTACAAAAATAATGGAGTTTGGTTGCGAAATGGAAGGGAAATCTGGGTTTGAATCTCGCATAAAAATGGAGTATGGCTTTGTTGTTTCGTTGTTGTTGCTGCTGTTTTGTTGCAGTAAGAAGAAGAAAGAAAATGAGGGGAGTGGGGTTGCGAGTGGACCGAATATGGGTATTAAAAATAATAATATATTGTAACAACATATAATAATAATAATAATAATAATAATAATAATAATAATAATAATAATAATAATAATAATAATAATAATAATAATAATAATAATAATAATAATAATAATAATAATAATAATAATAACAATAATAACAATAATAACAATAATAATAATAATAATAATAATAATAATAATAATAATAATAATAATAATAATAATAATAATAATAATAATAATAATAATAATAATAATAATAATAATAATAATAATAATAATAATAATAATAATAATAATAATAATAATAACAATAATAATAATAATAATACTAATATTAATAATATTAATAAATGAATTAGAATAATATATATAAAGGAGATATTTAGAGGTGGGGTGTAAGGGGGTAGGTGAGCGTGTTGTCGATTTATGGTTGGTCCGGATTAAAGCATGTACAAAGTGAAATGTGACGGTCTATAGCTAGACGGATTAATGTCTCGAGTTTATTTTAACTTGAGACGGAAACTAATATTATTACTATCACTATTATTATTGTCCGACCAAAAATATGTATGCATCTATTCTTATATAAATTATGTCTCAAGAATATAATTTAATAATACGTATTTTTATAAAAATGAGCTTTTATATATTACTTTTATAAAAATCGGGTTTGAAATAAAATGAATTAAATTGAATAATTCAAAAATATAAATAGAGTAATCAAACGGTTTAATTAGTTATAATTGTCAAAATTAGAAATTCGCGGGTGTTACAATCACCCCACCTTTTAAAAAGTTTCGTCCTCGAAACTTGAAGATAGAAATGAAAAGGTTATATAAAAATAAAACCGGAATTTTGAAATCGGTAACCAAAGCATTAAAAGGTTACTCTTGTGATAATTAAAATCCTTGCAACAGTTTCAAATAAAACTTTCCAACAGAACCAGATTCTCATCAGAGGAACGAAAGTGCTCTCGTTGCGCATTCAAGAACATCACATTCCAAATCAAAGATAAGGTTAAAAAGCAAATCATTTACATAAATCAAAAATCAAAATACTTTCAAAAACATTAATTAGGAGTTTTCAAAAGTATAAGTCTCATTCATGGAACGAAATTGCTCTTGTCGTGCACACAAGAACGCTAACTTTCCAAGTCAAAGACAAATTTAAAACAAAAATCACTCGTCGACAAGCGTAGAACAAGTTATTAAACGTCTCTAATAACGAGTTCTAACATTCGATCAGCGTTAAAATCAAAAGAGAAATGTAACTCACTCAGATTTTCGTTTGCAAAAGCCAAAATAGAAATAAAAGTTTCACCTTTAAACTCAAAGAGTAGGTCTCCTGAGAGACGGTCTCTTGATAAGCTTTATTGAGAGACCATTGTACAATTTTAAGAAAAAGTGGTACTAAAGGTAATAAAATAGGTACAAATCATGATTTATGATAAAATGAGTACTTTTATTATGTAAATAGGTACGAAATTACTATGTCACGATCAATAATAAAAAGGTTACGAAATACAAATAAAAGGGTAGGAAAGAGTAGTCTCTCAATAACTTAGTGAGAGACCGTCTCTCACAAGTTTTAGTGAAACTCAAAAGAGAGTCAAAATCTGAAAATATAGCATTAAACTTTGACAAACAAATCGTAAATAGATCAAGGTTAATAGAAATTGGATAAAATTTTAAAGAAATCTCGGGTTTAGTAATTAGAATTATGATAAATCAGTTTACACTCAAGAAACAAATAGGCCAGGGGACTAAACCAAATTTTCATTTTCAAACTTTTAAAATAGGTAAAGTTTTGTAAGAGTAATATAAATTTTTAACAACGAACCAAAAATTCTAGCTTGAATGTTTAGTAGTTGTACAAAAATGAAAGTAACTTAGACATCATAAAAACAAGTACGCTAAGAGAATCCAAACTTAACTAACAAAAGGGCTATGATGAACTTCATAGGGTAAGAATTGAAGTCAGGTCAACAAGGAGGTCCAAGGTAGAGTTTCACAGGTTACGAGTGTCAAACTTAAAGGAGGAACACGACGAAATGAGAAAGAGAGGTATGAACGGTAACGCTTATGATCAAGGAAGAAGGGAAATGAGACGACAAGGAAACGCCAGATACTCATATCTCAAACACAACATCATCCTAAACGGTTCCGAAAACTTCCTAATAAAATAAATCTCACAACCACATTAATTCCAAGGATTCCTCAAAATAACTTACGCTACTCTACATCTAATCTATTCCATGAAACAAGGTACTTCATCACACTTGTGATTCAACAATTCCCAATCACTTAACATTCACAACGACTTCCACAAAACAAGATCGAAACTACTAACAAGGCTATACTCATACCCAACAACGTCAAAAGGTATCACCAATTTATGTATGGCTATCAACATCCTAAAGGTATCTCTTTCCAAAATCACATCATAAACCTTACTCTATGTTTACTCCTAAGGTAACAACGCTCAACCTACTAAGCTTTCAAATCCCAAACATAAACCACAAAGCCAAGTTCTATAACTTTAGTAACATAGGCAACTCACTCTTAACACACTGAATCCACCAATCAATTATACTCAAATTATCAAGGAACTAGGTATAGGAATTAGTAAGTATGTCTCTTCACACTACTTAAGTCTTTCTAACATCACAACCTCTCAAAAACCAGGGTTATGAGTCAACCACAAATAAACTCCACAAAGTCAAATTATCCAACCAAGATTAACATCCCACAAAACAAAGAGAACTATCAAGAAGGCATCAAGGGGAGATAAGCAAAGAACAAAGGACAAGTTGGAGGGGTATAAGTGTAACTTCCAAGGAGAAAGAAAAGGGGGTTTAGAAGAGGAAATAAGCATCAAGGAGTGAAGAATAAGGCAAGGTACACAAGAACGAGGAATGTCTTCGAGGAAGACGAAGCATTCTTCAAAAGTTGAACAAATCTTCAATTCCCGGCAATAGGCACCAAATCTTGATCTTCATGTAGGTAAGTTCACGGTCATTATCCAAGGGCACAACAATTATTAAATGACAATCAACAAACATGTTAGAACCTAACAAAGACCAAACAAACTACAGACTACCACCTTAGGTCCTTAAGTCTACCCATCTCTCATTCATTATTCAAGGTTAAGTCCAAATTTAAATTTGGGGTACACGTGTGTGCGTCGGGAGCAACGTAGGCTCTGATACCAACTGTGACACCCCGCGAAAACGCGGAAAATATAACTTATAAAATTCAAGCGGAAATTTGGAAATTTTTGAAACTTTTAAAAATTAAAGCGCGGGTTCATTAAAATCTAAAACACAAATAAAGAATGTGGAAATAAATTTTAAATTACACAAACGTGATAGTCAAGGTGAGGGAAAATATATCCCTCGAATGACATACAATAAAAGGTGAGTCTAAGCAATCCTAATAAACCGACTACAAGGCCAAAGTGCTCTCTAGCTCACACATATCTTCACCGCATAAATGCACCAACTAGTACCTGTCATTCATGTAAACATGAACGCCACAGTCAGTGGGGAGTAACTCAAGGTTCTCCCAGACACAAAATGTCGAAACGAACATAACAAAGAACTAAGACAGGTAAGTCATGTAAGACACTTACAAAAGATATGAATATCAAGTTTATAATTAAACATGGCTATTAAATGAGATGGACCAAGATAGATAACATCAGCATAATAAAGATTCAACTAATCATGTGAGACAACTAAATAATATGAAAGACAAGAATACGGTCATTTATGCAAAAACACACATTTCATGGAATTACAACATAGATATGAGACTAGAATCTGAACCATGTGAAGCGGTTAAGTAGGGATCAATCAATGCAAATTACAAAAATAGAAACTGTAGCCATTACTTAGAAAACCACTTAGCAAACAATTCACGGGACGTGGCCACTATTGTCACATTCATACTTATGGCTTGCATCTCACCATAAGAACGGATGGGAGCATCAATCCCGACGATCATATCGCAACTAGAGGGCTTATAGCTCACCCCTAGTATTCGATAGGACCAAGACAAATAACACAAGGCATAACTCTTGCCTTGAAAGATAAATACCAATATCTATAACCAAGCAAGACCTTTACTACTCATATAAAAATATATAATTCCCCTGGTAGAACGACAATGGTACTCCCAAGACTCAGTCCTAGTCTAAATCTGGCCAGACTCTCGGGACAGCACAGTTCCCGATTCCACATGCGGCAGGACAGTCCGCATCCAAGACCCGAACCTTAAATCGGAAATCGAGAACCCACAATCGGCAGGACAGTCCGAAAGAGGCGGAAGATATGAGCTAAACCCACAATCGGCAGGATAGTCCGAAAGAGGCGTAAAGATAAGTCAAGCAATACGTTATAGCATAAAGGCATTATCATAAGTATACGACTCAACCAAGCGATACGCATCAACTTGGGAAGAGACTACTATATGTAATGAACCCATGATAATCCGAGTAAGACATTCCATGCTAAATTATAATCATGAATATGAATAAGTAACCCATTTCCTCAATATTTGTCACTTGAATAAAAATGTAAACAAATAGAAATGAACCATTTATAATAAGAAAAACAAGCATTCAATTATAATTGACTCAAATGTAAGATAAACCATTTACTACTCACATGGCATGAATAATTAATTTAGTCTCATATTAAACTGAAAACACGTCATTTTATATATAATTGAGATAATTAAATAATGCATTCCACAATTATAAATCATGTGACGAAAATATACAAATAAACGATATTTAACGAATTAAGTTATATAAAGCATGAGACGGGATTTAAATAATTCAAATAACTCAAACTTCGCGCCAAAAGCACGCATAACTCAATACCAGTAAACAGTTTTCATCTTAATTTCAATATCGATATCGTCAAAAAGTCCAATAATGAACCGTGCTCAACACTTAAAGTAGAACTCTAAGCTACTCACCCACGAGTCAAGGGACAAAGGAACGACAATTAAAATACTGTAGCAAAAATCCAATATCTCAACCTTGTCTAAAAAAACCATTTGTCTTAAAGCCGTGTCATGTTGGTCAAATAAGAATAACTCAACTTTATACCATAGCCGTACAATAATCTTTATTCACAGTAAACCAATTCCTCTTTGCTTTATCCCAAGATCAGACGGCATAGATGGATTACTCCCTAAAAAAAAAAACTCACTCCATTATACCACCAGCCCGGCTATACACAAAAAATAAAGCACATGGATTAAACCCGATCAACTCTACAATTCATCATTCTCTTATTTTGTATCCGCAACCAATCTCAAATCCGTAAATAAACTGAACCCATCTCACAGATAAACTTATTACACTAATATTATACCAATACGGATTTATGAGCATACTTGAGACGGAAATTTACAGCGACAATACGACTCAAAACGGCCGCACTCAGCCCCAAAACAGAATGTAACCCGTTCAAAGATCGTCCCTACAACCTCCACCACGACCGTTCTAATTCAGTCCCAAAAGGTTACACAAGACCGTACTCCCGGTGCACCAAAACAGTCCTGAATCAGGCCGTGAGCAGCCCTTCATATGACCGTCATTCGACTGACCACAACCACCAATCACAACACCCTAAATTTCGTCACAAACCTTACAAAAGTCCTCTGCTTTCACGTCTAAAACAGCCCAGAAACGAGTCATTATAAGACGACTCTTAAGACATAGACAAGCTGAAATTTACACAACAAAATTTACGGTTTCATACGAAATTAATGCGGAAATTTCATAAAGAGTGAATGTTTTCAGTAGCTGAACAACCCACACACGAAAATCAGCACACAAATCGACATCTTAACAAGTAAATTCGACATTTGTCGAGTAACCTATCACCGTTACCTTAACTCCTCGAATTTCCATGTAAAAACGTCAAAAATGGGAGTCTCTCATCAGTCTTCAGCTAAAAGGATGAAAAACGAGTCGATTAAGACAAGAAATCGAGTTGTCATTTAAGACGGTGTTTTCAAAACCTCAACAAAATAGAAGCTTTCTTACCTTAAATGAACGAGGAAGGGACGAGGAAGCTAATGGACAAAAATAATGGAGTTTTGTTGAGAAATGGAAGGGAAATCTGGGTTTGAATCTCGCATAAAAATGGAGTACGGCTTTGTTGTTTCGTTTTTGTTGCTGCTGTTTTGTTGCATTAAGAAGAAGAAAGAAAATGAGGGGAGTGGGGTTGCGGGTGGACCAAATATGGGTATTAAAAATAATAATATATTATAATAACATATATTATTAATAATAATAATAATAATAATAATAATAATAATAATAATAATAATAATAATAATAATAATAATAATAATAATAATAATAATAATAATAATAATAAATTAATTAGAATAATATATATAAAGGAGATATTTAGAGGTAGGGTGTAAGGGGGTAGGTGAGCGTGTTGTCGATTTCTGGTTGGTCTGGATTAAAGCATGTACAAAGTGAAATGTGACGGTCTATAGCTAGACGGATTAATGTCTCGAGTTTATTTTAACTTGAGACGGAAACTAATATTATTACTATCACTATTATTATTGTCCGACCAAAAATATGTATACATCTATTCTTATATTTATGTCTCAAGAATATAATTTAATAATACGTATTTTTATAAAAATGAGCTTTTATATATTACTTTTATAAAAATCGTGTTTGAAATAAAATGAATTAAATTGAATAATACAAAAATATAAAATAAAGTAATCAAACGGTTTAATTAGTTATAATTGTCAAAATGGGAAATTCGCGAGTGTTACATAGACCATTCCAAAATTGTTGTACCAAGAACCACTCGCTAAGTCCATGATGAGGACATGAGCGACAAGTTCCTTTGAATCGCTCCCAAGCTTCATACAAAGATTCTTCGTCCCTTTGTTTGAATCCCGTGATTTGGGCTCTTAGCATGTTAGTTTTTTTCGAGGGGTATAACTTTTTGTAGAAAGCAAGTGCCAATTTCTTCCAAGAGTTAATACCAAGATTACCCTTATCAAGGCTCTTTAACCATTGTTTCGCGGTACCAATCAAAGAAAAAGGAAATAAGACCCGTCGAATTTGGTCTTGAGTCACTCCGGTTTGTGAAATAGCATCACAATAGTCACAAAAAGTCTCCATGTGAGAATGAGGGTCTTCACTAGGCATCCCCCCAAATTGGTTTCTTTCGACTAATTGGATAAATGCGGATTTTGCAATGAAATTACCGGTCTAATGTTGTGGTGTGGGAGTACCATTTGGTAGGTTCTCCTCGGTTGGTACGGAATGTGATGAAAATTTAGGCATTCTGGGTTGATTTTGTGGTTGATTTTGTGTTGGGTTCTCCTCTCCTTCCCTTGCAAAAGGGTTGATGAACTCAATATTGTTTGGTTGAATATCCACAATCTCACCAATACCTCTCAAAGTATTTCTAGCAAGTCTTCTATTGTTGTCAAAGTTCTTTCAATTTCGTTATCAATGGGTAACAAGTTACATTGTGGTCTTCTAGACATGCAAAATATCAAACAACTTGAAAACAATTAGAATAAACCTTGAGGAATTTTACTTCCCCAAGCTAGAGAAAGACACAACTAAGAACAATCAATGAAAATCAAATCAAGTTAACACCGTCCCGGCAACGGCGCCATTTTTGGTTCGTCGGTTTTGTTACTTGTCGTTAAAAGTTACCTAAACCAAAACAATATTTATAACTTCACAAACTACTCTACTATTAGTAAAGAGGTAAGTAAAGGTCGGATCCCAAGGGACGGGTATTAATGTTGGATTTTCGATTGCAAATGGTCGTGTCTAAGGGTGTCACAATTTAGGTTGAGATAAGAGATCACTAAACTAAATAACAATGTAAATAAACAAGCAAGATGATTTAAATGAGATGTAAACAATTGATTAAAAGCACTAGGGTATCATGGGTTCATAGGGTATACATGGAAATTGATCATACAAACATATTCTCAAATTATAAGCAAGCAATTATTATTGTGATAGGATCGAGTAGGTTTATAGCTTACAATCCTAGGAAGGTTTGGGTCCCGGAGCCGAATCGATTAGATTGTACAACACCTACAAGTCGACTTAATCCTCCCTACTCAACTATATGCTTGGTCTAATGAGACTCGAGTTGTTTTATGTCTTACAAGTCTCATTGAAAAGCTAAGTAATGGGTAATAAATGCAAGGATTCATAGGATCGCATTTCTACAAAAATAACATGTGCATAAGTTTAGATCACAACAAGCAAGAAAATAAATTATGTGAACATATTAGATTAAACATGAATCATCCTCCATGTTGGTTTCCCCTAATTACCCATTATCTCTAGTTAAGAGACTACTCCCTCATTATCAAGTTTATCATGCTAACAAGGTTGTCAATCATATTAACAAGGCAAAACATGATAAATGAATGGAAATGATTAACAATAATTAAAACAAGGATTAAGAGAGAATTATACCTAAAGATGATTCCAAAACAATAAGCAAAGAATAATAGAAGTACTTGATGATTGATGGAAGGTTGTCAATCTCCCAATAATACCCAAATAATCTTCAATTACCCAAAATAAATGATCAACAATAGAGAAATTAAGGAAATGAGATTTGTATTAAAGCTTAATTAAGAGTTGATTACAAGATTAAGATGAGATTAGAACATAAAAAGAGCATATGAAGGATATGTTAATCTAATTAGTACCATGGGGTATTAATACTAAGGATTAGGTACATAAATTAGGGTTACTAAGGGCTTAAATGACGATTAAGACCCTTAGGAAAAGTTGAGGAAGTGCTCCTCTCGAGGGAGATGCACATCTCCGTTTCGCTAGTCTTCATAGAATATGCTTATCCCGAGCGGCTTGAGGGAGGGACGGCCTGCACTAGAGAGGAATCCGAGTGGATTGGTAAGGGCAACGCTCGGATTAAGAGGGGCCAGGACGAGCGGATTGGCCTTGGGACGCTCGGATTGTAGCAGGCCACGACGCTCGTCTCGTGCACTGCGACGCCCGGATTGTTAGCCAGTCAGCTTCTCTTCTTTTCTTTCTCCAACAATCCTCAAGGATCTTGTTGGGGATGCAAGGATCTTCTCATCATTGCCCATTTACTTCACTATTTACATATGCCTTCTAGTCTTGTCTTCACTTCGATGCTTGATCATTAGATTCGATTAATTTAGCTCCATTTTGCCATGAAAATGCAAGGTTCTTACTCCTTTCCTACCAAGGGATCAAAACTTCAAAGAATATGCAAAATTAAAGACTAAAGATAGTAAATGACCTAATTATACACTAAAAAGCATAGGAACAAGGCTAATTCGGGGACAAAATATGCTCTAATATGAGTCATATCAAATATCCCCAAACCAAACCTTTGCTCATCCCGAGTAAAGAGGTGGCAAAACTAGGACCCTTATTTAAACTAACCTACTAATATAGCCGATATGAGACAATTAGCGGGTCTCACTCCGCCCCTTCAACTCACAACAAGACAACCATGAGGTAGGATGCCTTCTTGCAAGGCAAGGTAGGTCTTGCCAAAATGGCGACACATCCAAACATTAAAGTACCCAAAATCAAGTAGTGGATGCATCTACAAAATGAATAGCCACTTTCCTCATCTAAGTGGCGGAAATTAACTACAAGGAAAGCAATCTAAGGGTTCACATTCCATCATAGATACGGTTTCTTCAAACTACTAAGCCTAGAAGGATACCAATAAATCACCTCCAAATTGTGTCAAGCTAGGGTACCTTTGTCCTCAATCGTTAAATGCTTTTGTCAAGAGTAGACTCTCTATAGTGTTAGAAACACTGGAGGATCGCGGAATTCCCCTTCTTGCCTAGACAAGAAGAAGGGTCGTCCCCCCTCTACCATGCACAAAAGTGGATACGATGGAAAAGGGATCAATAGTATTTGAGTTTCATTTTGGGAGTTTGCTTTTGTTGTTGTTTTTTCCCCCCAATTTCTTGTGGCATTTGACATTTGAGAACACTTTTATTTTTGCCATTTCTTTTGATGTTTGACATTTCAATACTTGACAATTTTCAACTTTTTGCATTTTCTTTTGAACATTTTCAAAACTACCCCATGCTTTCTAGCATATATTAGGGTAATTTCTTATCTTTAGTTTCACATTTTGCATATTCTTTGAGATTTTGTGTCCTTGGTAGGAGAGGATCGCTAATCTTGCATTTATGGAGGGAAATGGAGCTAAATGAATTGCATCTAATGACCAAGCATCGAAGAGGAGACCGATACTAGAGGCTTAAGCAAATAAATAGTGTGAAATGGGTAATGATGAAAAGATCCTTGCATCCCCAACACAATCCCCGTGGATTGATAAGGAGCCAACAAGAGAAGAATCCTGTCCAACGATCCGAGCGGCCCGAGCTCAGGACGAACTGATCAGAGTAACAATCTGAGCATCCCTGAGCAGAATCCGAGCGTACCAGAGCTCGATCTGAGCGTCCCGACTGCCAGTCCGAGCGGATCTCCTTACAGGACAGCCCGTGCTTCAGGTGAGGACAAGCGGATCCTGGTGGGAGTTGCAAGCATGATCCGCGCTTGTCCTCGGGAGTTGTATTTGCTCAAGCTTTTCTTAGGGTCTTAATAGTCATTTAAGCCCTTAGTAACCCTAATCCGTGTGATTAATTTTAGTATAAATACCCCTTTTGTACTATCTAGATTATCATCCATTCTTAATTAAGTTTCAATCAACTCTTAATCCAGCTTTAATCATCTCGTAATTTAGTTGTAATACACATTTCAATATTAATTACATCTTAATCTTTCCTTAATTCTCCCAATTGTTCTTAGTTTTATTTGGGTAATTTGAAGATTATTGGGGTTTATTGGAGGATTGACAACCTTCAATCAATCATCAAGTACTTCTAGTATTCTTTGCTTTATTATTTGGATCATCTTCATAGGTATAATTTCTTTTTACCCTTGTTTAATTATTATTAATCACATCATTTATTCATCATGTTTTGCTTTGTTAGTATGATTGACAACCTTATTAGCATGCTAAACTTAATCATGAGTGAGTAGTTCTTTAGCTAGGGTTAATGGGGAATTAGGGGAAAAAATATGGGAATTGATCTATGCTTAATCTAATATATTTTCATAATTAATTTGCTTGCTTGTTGTGATTTCAACCTATGCACATGTTATGTTTGATGAAATACGAGCCTATGAATCCTTGCATTTTTTATCCATCTCCTATCTTTTCAATGAGGCTTGTAAGACATAAACCAACTTGAGCCTCATTAGACCATGCATAAGAGTTGAATAGGGGGAGACTAAGTCGAATTATAGGTGTTGTATAGTCTAGACGACTCGGCACCGGGACCTAAATTCTCCTAGGGATTGTAAGATATACACTAACTCGATCCCATCACAACAATAAGTTCTTGCATCTATTCGAGAACATGTTTGTATAATCTATTTCCATGTATCCCCTATGAACCCATGACACCCTAGTGCTTTTAATCAATTGTTTTCAACCCCTTTATTTGCTTTGCTTACATCTTGTTGATTAGTTTAGAACACATCTCATCTCAAACCCAATTTGTGACACCCTAAGACATAGCCACTTGCAATTGAAAATCCTACATCAATACCCGTCCCTTGGGATCCGACCTTTACTTACCTCTTTACTTAGAGTAGTTTGTGAAGTTATAATTATTGTTTTGGTTGGTAGCTTTTGACGACGAGTTTTAACCGAACCACTATATGATCGGCGGGATTGATGTTCCTAGTCGTATTTATGGTGAGATGTAAGCCATAGGTACGCCTGTGACATTAATAGCCACGTCCCGTCTTTGTATGTCAAAATAATTTTAAAGTAAATGGCTACAGTTTTCCTTCACATGTATTATATTATTGGCCTTTTGTTGTCCATATCACACGATATCTATGATTGACTTATAGTTGTGTCACCATGTAATACCCCAGATTTATGAGTTGTTGGGTACTCTATCGAGTAGGGCTTACTCTGTCACGTAAGTGTGTGTTGTCATTCTAGACAGTGTTCTGTCTGATGGGTACTCGATCGAGTAGGGACAACTCGATCGATTAGGGCCACTCGATCGAGTATGTCACTTAATCGATCGAGTAAGTTGGTTTTTACAGGTTACTTTGCCGGGTTTTGATAGCAACGTGAGAATGATATAAAAATATCTTTCGTCAGTTTCTTTTCACTTTTACCCCATTATAAGTTTCACAAAGTTAAAATCAAAGTTACGTTGCTTTGCCCTCTCTCATTGCTATCAAATCCTAAGGCTTGTGTCGTCAGAATCGAGAGTTCTTTACGCCGTTGAGACCGTCGCGTTGTGGGTAAGATCTTAGTATAGTTTTTATATTGTTTCTTTGATTTTGATTGAAACCCTAATTGCGTAATTTGGGGGTTTTGGGAGTGTTTTGATAGTTGATGGTGATTGTATGATTGTATGATTGATAGGAGGTGATTTCATAGAGGAACATTTCTGACTCGCTGATTGAGACGATATGGTTGATTGCATTTCCAGGTATGGTTTCCTTACTCAGTTATTGGTTACATTGTATTAGATGATTGGTTTATTGTTGATGGTTGTTTAATGTTGGTTTTCTATATCGTATTGGAATTGGTAATTGATAATTGTTGATGTATAGTTGGTTGGTTATGTTTGTCTGTGGTTCGCGAGGTGCGTCCTCGGCTGAGTGGAGTCACTTGCGGGAGTGGCTTCCTGCCCTTGATTCGCCCCTTGTGGTTCCTGTCACAAAGGGGATGTGCACATTAAGGAACTTGGGTTTGCGCTCGGTATTGATGAGTGATGTGACTCCTATTTACGCACATTTAGTCCCCTAACTAGCCTAGTTCCTATGCTTTTTAGTATTTATTAGGGTTGTTTCTTGTTTTTAGCCTCCTTCTATGCATATTATATGAGGTTTGGTGTCCTTTGTAGGAAAAGAGCACTAACTTGACTAGATGGAGTGAAGCGGGGCTAAATTGATAGCATATAACGACCAAGCATCAAAGAGGAGACCAATAATAAAGGCCTAAGTCAATAAAACATGTAATTGGGCAATGACTAAGGATCCCCACGACCCCTCAATGATCCCCACGGATCTTTAGGTAGTCAAAGAAAGAGAAGCAACGCTGAGTCAAAATTCGAGCGGCTCGAGCCCAAGTCGGGCGACTCAGAGAACAATCTGAGCGTCCCGTGCATAGGTCGAACGACTCCCCCTGCCATTCAAATGGGAAAACGTGGGGCTCTTCCTGAGACTTGCAAGGCTCTAATCTTCTTTTAAGAGGTCTAAACGTCATTTAAGCCCATAGTTAACCTAATCCTTTTATTACTATATATACCCATCTTGTATTTAGAGGAGATTAAGCCCTCTTAGTGGAGGCAATTCTCCCTTAGATTAGATTAGGAGCAGATTAGAATAGATTAATCTTAATCATTTCACAAATTACACTTTAATATTTCCTCAATTATTGTTCAAGATTTATTATTGGGTAATTGATGATTATTGGGTTATTATTGGAGAATTGACAACTCTTTATGAGTCAATCAAGTTCTCTTCTATTATTCTTTGCTTTCCATTTGTTCATCTTAATATTTGTATAATCTCTTTACTCTTTACTCTTTGCTTATTTCTTCACTCTTTCATCATGTTTAACCTTGTTAATATGATTGACACCCTTACTAGCATGTTTACCATGAGCATGAGTGAGTAGTCTCCTAGCTAGGGTTAATGGGGGATTAAGGGAACTATAACATGGGGGTAGATTTATACTTAATCTAATATGTTATCATAAGATTGCTTGCTTATTGTAGTGTTAACCTATGCACATGTTATGCTTGATAAAATGCTTGACTATGAAACCTTGCATATATATATATATATATATATATATATATATATATATATATATATATATATATATATATATATATATATATATATCTTATCTATTCAACAAGACTTGTAATGATGTCGACAAAAAGATGAGAGAGAAAGAAGACAGAAAAAGCTCTAAAAATTAGGTCATTCATTACTTGCTTTCTGTGCTGCCGTCATGACAATAATGGCGAGATCATCCTCGTCCAAAACAAATTCTGCAACAAAAAATCCAAAAACTTCATCTCCTTTACCAAATAACAACCAAAAAAAGACAGGGCCTTCGCCATCGGAGGTTAATAAAGAGAAGAACGTCAATGAAATCGTGGGTTTGGCTCCTTTTGACTTGGAAATAGTTGAAGTTGATGAGAATGGGGAAGAGTGGGTTACCCAGGGCAAAAAGAGGAAAACGTTAGCCTCTATTCCTGAAGAACCAAAAGAGATGCTGCAGTTTACAGTTGAGGATGTGCGTGATGAGCTCAATTTTTGGAAACCTTCAGTATACTGTTCATCTTGGGTGCAAATCCTCCTCCGGAAGTGGTGGAGGGTTTCATTCGAAGGATTTGGGTGAATTTTTCAATTGATAAGGTATCCTTTCTTCCTAATGGCATTTTTCTCGTCCGTTTTCTGAATGAGCAGAGTAAGGAGGCCGTTCTCAAACAGGGGCACTTCCTGTTTGATAATAAGCCCCCGATTGTTAGGAATTGGACTGCTAATATTGAGTTAACAAAGGATAATGTTAAGAATGTGCCTGTGTGGATCAAGTTGTGGGATTTGCGTCTTAAATTTTGGGGTAAATGTCTACCTAGAATTGCAGGACTAGTTGGGAAGTATATTCGGAGTGATGTGTCAACTATGGAAAAGACTAGGTTAGGGTTTGCTCGGGTGTTGATTGAGGTTCCCTTTAGCAACAAACTCCCTGCCTCTGTGCTTTTCTTAGATGAATTTTCTCAAGAGGTTAAGATTGATGTAGAAAGTGAATGGAAACCCATTTTATGCACTGAATGTGGAGAGGTAGGTCATGACAGTCTTTCCTGCAGGAAACCAAAGCAGAAAATGGCTTCTAAGCCTGTTCCTACCACTCAGAAATGGGTCCCCAAGCAGAAAACTGTGAATGTACCTCAACCTATCCTTGTGACCTCTGCTGTGAGTGTATCTGATACTCCTGTGGTTTCCAAAACCCCTAAGGAAATCCAGCATAAATTGCAGGTCTCTTGGTCCAAGGATGGTAAGTATGGCCAGCCTCCTGCCAAACCAGTCACTACTCTTAGCAGGCAAGATATAATACGTGCTGGCAAAGCTACTACTCATTTATGTCAGTACACGTTCCAGCATGCTCTTAATAATGCTGCCAAAAAATCTGGTGTTGGAAGTGTACTTGTTAATGATCCTCCAAGAGTTGGTGTGGGTACAAGTGGTAGTGCATTACTCCCCCCGGGAGTAATGCATAACATTGGATTCTGGAACGTGAGGGGACTAAATAGCTCATCTAAGCAAAAGCAAGTTAAATGGTTTTTACATTCTCATATGGTGGGTTTGGTCTCCTTGAGACAAAGATAAAGCCTTTGTCTCTAAACTCTGTTAGGAAAAGTGTGTGATGGTTGGTCTCTCTCCACTAATTCTTCTTATCATTCTGGGGGCAGAGTGTGGGTACTATGGAATCCCTCTCTCTTTTATGTGCATTTTGTCCATTATAGTGCCCAGTCTATTCATATCTTTGGTTCGAAATTAGCTCCAATTTCAAGTTTTTTTGCACCATGGTTTATGCCTATAATGATACCACTGATAGGAAAAGTTTATGGCATGACCTTTGTTCTTTTGCTGATTCTATTCATGATCCTTGGATTCTTTGTGGTGACTTCAACTGTGTACTAAAATCCTCTGAGAGACTTGGTGGGTCTTCATCTGATGAGGAGATGAAGGACTTTCAGGAATGTTTAGATTATTGTCAGATGATAGATAGCCCAGCTGCTGGATCCTATTATACCTGGAATAACAAGCAGGAACCACAGACTAGAGTTTATTCCAGACTAGATAGGGTTCTTGTTAATAATCACTAGATTCACCATAGACCTAATGCATATGCTCATTTTTACAATGAAGGCATTTTTGATCACACTCCTTGTATTATCCAAGAGCCTGCTGCCTCTATGAAGGGGAGAAGGAGTTTTAAATATTTCAATATATGGAGCCAAGTGCCTGAATTCAAGCCTTGCATTACTCACCATTGGAATCAGTCTTGGCAAGGGACTAAAATGTTTAAAGTTGTTATGAAATTGAAGAGTCTCAAGAGACCTCTGAAAGATTTAAACAAAGACTTATTTGATGATATTGAGAATAGTGCAGTTCATGCATGGAAGATATTAGATAACATCCAAGATCAATTGAGGACTGCCCCTGGTGATCCTACCCTTTTAGTTAAGGAGAAGGAAGCTGCTGGTGTTTACAGAGAGTTGCAAGCTGCCTGTGACAGCTTTTTTACTCAAAAATCAAAAGCCACCTGGGTTAATCAAGGGGACAACAACACTAGGTATTTTCATAGTCTCCTTAGAGCAAGAAGTGTTAAAAATAAAATTTTCCTCATTGAGGATACTAATGGCCATGTGCATTCTGATGGATCCCATATACAGTCTGCTTTTTTGAAGTATTATGAAACTTTACTTGGGACTGCTGGGCATACTACCCCTGTTTGTGCCTCTGTGGTTCAGCAAGGTCCTATTTGTAACTCTAAGCATCACTCTATTCTACTGGTCCCTGTCACTAAGAAGGAAATTAAGGAGGCATTTTTTTCTATTCCAACTCATAAGGCCCCTGGGCCTGATGGTTTCTCTAGTGCCTTCTTTAAAGATTCTTTGTCTGTTGTTGGTGATGAGGTGTGTGATGCCATTTTGGATTTTTTTCAGTCTGGTAAGACGCTTCAACAGATCAACCATACCTTCATTACTTTGATTCCAAAAATTGACAATCCTCAAAATGTCACACAGTTTCGTCCTATTTCCTGTTCCAATGTCTTATATAAAGTCATTTCTAAAATTCTGTGCACTAGACTCTCCTCTGTTTTGCCTTCTATTGTCAGTAAGAATCAAGGAGGGTTTGTTAAGAGGAGGAGTATTGCTGAAAACATTCTCATTTGCCAGGATCTTGTGAGACTCTATAATAGGAAGGCTGTTTTCCCTAGATGTTTGATGAAAATTGACCTCAAAAAAGCCTATGATTCAGTGCATTGGGATTTTGTGGAACAAATGCTTATTGCCTTCAACTTCCCTACTAAATTTATTCATCTGGTTATGAGTTGTGTAAGAACTGCTTCTTACTCTTTGGTGCTTAATGGAGAGAATTTTGGGTATTTTAAAGGGGCAAAAGGGTTGAGGCAAGGGGATCCTATCTCCCCTCTCCTTTTTACTATTACCATGGAATACCTAAGTAGGATTTTGGCTCATGTTACTGCTACTATGCCTTTCAAGTTTCACCCTCTGTGTAGCCAGCTCAAGTTATCCCACCTCTTGTTTGCTGACGACCTACTTCTCTTCTCAAAGGGGGATACTACTTCCATTATGATTCTTCTTAGAGCTTTTGCAACCTTCTCTGTAGCCACTGGTCTTCAAATGAACTCTCTGAAGTCTAACATCTATTTTAATGGGGTTGCTTCTAGTGTCAAAAGTGATATCATGCTGATCTCTGGTTTCTCTGAAGGAGCCTTGCCATTTAAGTATTTGGGGGTGCCTATTACTGCTGGTAGGCTCACCGTAAAGAACTGCTCTTGCCTTATTAAGAAGATTACTGAAAGAATCCATGGTTATGCTACCAAGAAATTATCTTATGCTGGTAGATTAACCTTGGTGAATTCTGTTCTTACCACTCTATATACATACTGGGCTTCTATTTTCATTCTGCCAAAGGGAGTGTTAAGGAGAATTGATGCCCTTTGCATAAACTACTTATGGGATGGGTCAACTGAGTATGTTAGATCCCCTCTTGTTAGCTGGGAAAAGGTGTGTGTTCCAAAAGATGAAGGTGGACTTGGTATTAGGCATAGCGTTGCCTGGAATCTTGCTTCAATCTGTAAGCTCTCCTGGTGGATTTATTCTAATCAGGATAGCATGTGGGTACAGTGGGTACACCACATTTATATGAAAGATGTTCCCTAGTCTCTTTATAAACCTAAACATGATGCTTCTTGGACCTGGAAGACTATTTGTAAGGTTAAGGACAAGTTCATAGCTGGTTTTTCCTCTACTGGACTGTGGCTGCCATGTCCTTCTGGTTACTCAGTTAGTAGTGGTTACCAGTGGATCAGACAAAAATTTCCTACTGTTACTTGGAATAAAATGATTTGGAATTCCTGGTGCATTTCAAAGCACTCTTTTATAAGTTGGCTAATTGCTCGTGAAGCTTTGCAGCTGAAAGATAAGCTTTTCCTGTTGGGAATCATTCCTGATGATATTTGCTTTCTCTGTGGCTCAGCACCTGAAAACCATCAGCATCTGTTCACTCAGTGTTGTTATACCAGAAAGCTTGTTGCCTTGCTTAGTCTGAAATTGAATATTGGTCTGCCTATAGCTAACCTCTTAGTCTGGATGCAGACTAAACCATGGGCAAAAATTAAGAAGCAGGTTACTATTGTTTGGATTCAAGCCTTGTACTACACTATCTGGCATCAGAGGAATAAGGCTAGAATTGAAGGGGTTGTTCAACGACCTGAACATGTTTTTCAGCAGATTCAGTGCTTACTTAAATGTCGATTTTTAGAGTGGCATGTTACGGAGTAGTGATAGGGCCTAGTTTAAGACAGTAACTTATTAGCTGCCTTTTACTTAGCCTTAGAATTGTATCCAAAATGGATAGTTTGTAATAGCTTGTTTATGATCTTAATGAGAATTTTCTAACCTTTCACCAAAAAAAAAAACAAGACTTGTAAGATATAAACTAACTCATATATTGTTAGACCATGCATAGAAGTGAATAGGAAGAAAGTAAGTCGACTTGTAGGTGTTGTACAGTCCTGACCGACTCGGCTCTGGGACCCAAATCCTCCTATGAATTGTAAGACATAAACTAACTCGAGTCCACTACAACAATAATTTGCTTGCACTATGTAAACATGTTTGTATGATCACCACCATGAATCCCTATAAACCCATGACACCCTAGTATTGTTTATCATTTGTTTACATCTTTTAATTTATTGCTTGTTTTACATTATTGCTTTCATTAGTTTAGACTCAACAACTTCAAACCCCAACAAATTGTCACTTTAGCATAAATTGAGATAGATTGACTTAGAATCCAAAGCACACCGTCCCGTGGATCGACCTCAACTTAACCACTAACTAGTTATTTGTTGAGATTATAAATGTGTTTGAGAGCGGACAACGACACACTCATCAAAATGGAGTTGTTGCCGGGGACGATGTTTTGTGATTAAGTTCTTACTTGTTTGTATATTTTTAATTGTGCTTTAAGTTCCTCAAGGTCGTTTTTACCGTTTTATTTTAGTTTCCATGTTTGTAGTTGTATCTTTATCTTGACTATAATGATGACCCAAGCCTTGGTACATGGAGTTTGTGGTGGATGTTTTGAGTATGACTATGGGTATTAGGAGTTTGAGGAGGAAGTCAACACAGACCTACCTTACTACTCATACAATGAAAATCCTAACTACTGCCCCAACTTTTCCGACCGAAATTACCACTCCCAATATCCACAACAATCACCCTCCAAATACCCACTTTACAACCAATTCTAAATGCCACAATACAACCACTTTCACAACCACACACAACAAGAAGATGAACCCAACTTTAACATTCAAAATGTGGTTCTCCAAATGATGGAAGACCAACAAAAATTTTTCAGACAAATGCTAGAGGAGAGCCAAAATAGAAACAATGTTCTTCAAAGCATTGTTACCCAAGGTGAGGAGTTAGAAATTCAAATTTCCCAAATGAAGGCAACCCAACCAACCAATCATCATGAATCCTTGAGCATTGACCATGAATGTGAATTTGAGGTAATGACCTTTGATGAAGAAGATGTGAAGTGGGAAGAGCCAATCTGCTTGAGCTCTTGTGAGTATGAAAGTGTGGTATTTGATGAAGAAGACATGTGGTTGAGTTGTTGGAGTAAGTGTCCCCAACAATAGTGCGATCACATGTTTAAATCTCATGATAAGAATATGCAAGGGATGATTCAATTATATAGTCAACTGATCAACATTAATCGATAATGATTGGCTAACTAGAGTTTGACATTACTTTCGTTTGATGGTGGTGATCAGTTGATCCTTTAAGGTCACACCTATAGGACAATTCCCTTAATAGATAACTTAATTAATTGTATATCGATGCAAGTTAATTAACTCCTTAAAATTGAACAATTTGTTTTGTGAGTGAGAATGAGTATGTATTGTAATTTGATTAAATAAGATTCATTTCAGTAATTTTTATTACTAAAATTGATTATTATTTATGAAACAGTTGAGATAAGAATGAATATTTTATTATAATTACAAAATATTGTGAATTATATTAACTTGACCAATTTTATATACAAGTAATTATGTATTACTAGTAAAATTGTTATTTGTAATTTAATTAATTTATTAAATGATATTTAATTGTTAAATATGCATTAAGTTGATTAATAACATGTTACATGCTACATGTGACATATTGGGTGACAATGTTACAATTGACAAACATAAAATGGATGTCCATTTTATGGGGGCCAAAAATTATAGGGAATAAGGAGTTAGTGGATGTTTTATTTTTATTTTTATTTTTTTTTGGTGAAATGTGAGAAATATATTAATATGAAAAAAATAATTACATTATGGTGATCATACAAAAGATATCATTCTATAAGACGCATTTTGAGTCAACCAATCTCGTTCTGCAAGAGTCATCACTGTTCTTTCCCGGGTTCGAACTCTTGATCTCATATTCTCCAATATAGCACCTGCCACCCTTTCAGGCCTAAGTAAAATCATCTCATTCCTACTTCTATTTCTCTGCTGCCATACCTGGTACATCAAGCTCATCACTATGGCATTTTGTACTCCCTTCCAAGCCCCGTGCCTGTTCTACTCGCACCACTCAACCAAATCCCGATAGGGAATGTCCAGCAGTGTTCTGTTCAGCTCCAACACCACTCTTCTACTGTAAGGGCACTCACAGAACAAGTGCTCAATTGTTTCATCAGCCTATGCCACACGGGTAGCATTTCTCCTCAATGATCACCCCAAACCCGACTAGCCTCTCTCCGTATTCAGTGCCTTATGAGCAACCATCCATCCCATAAATTGATGTTTAGGGATTGTCCATCCATTCCAAACCGCCTTATCCCCGAATTCTTGGCCTTGTACCTCGAACCAGTCATAACAACCCAGGAGAGTACCCTCCTGGTTGAACACTCCACTCTCCATTGACATAACCATTCCTCATTTCTTCCTTAACCTTGCATATTCTCCTCCATACCCAACTTGAGTTCGAACTAGGCTTGTATTTCATCCACTCCTGACCCTTAAGATAGTTACTTTGCACCCAGTTAACCCAGATAGAGTCTCTTTGTGTAGCAACCCAGTCCACCAGTCTTCCTACCATTGCCTTGTTCCAAAATTCCTGGTCTTTGATCCCCAAACCACCTTCCTCCTTAGGTCTGCAAATTGTGTCCCATCCCACTAGGGGAGCCCTCCTGTAGTCTGCTGAGTTATCCCAGAGGAAATTCCTACAAACTGCTTCAATCCTTTTGATTACCTACACTAACTAGCCTTCACCTTACATTTTATGGGTAAGACCAAGGCCATGCATTGGCCACTTCCACCCCTTCTCACATGGCCTCCCTAGGACAATAAGAGCATCTTTTGCTCTTATTTTTCAATCTATCTTTTTTTTTAGGGTTTTGTCATTCAAAAACATTTCTTATTCTCTCTAAAATTAGTTTTAGATCTCACACATTGTTCAACCAAATTCTAATATCACATTATATTATTACTAGAGTAGTAATACAAATATTATTAAAATCTTTATGGATAACTAGTATATTAATCTTTAAGTTCAAGAACAAATAAGGAAGGTGTCCTTATTTGTGCCCAATATTTCGAACCATTCAACAATGTAAGGAACATTGTTTTCTTCTTTATCTCTTCATTTTTGTTATGCATGCACTAGATTCTAAATGACTAAAGTTAAAGTGTTAATTATTTCACTATTAGATATGTGTAATAATAGGTATATGAACCTAACAATTGGTATCAGAGCATAGGATGTTGCATGCATAATCGGGTTATAGTTTTTTCGAGTTATAATTAACTTAAATAAAACTAATAATTTGTGATTTATTAAAGAATGTCACGAAATCATATTGCATGTTGTATATTATGGTCCTAAAATGTATTTAGGTCATTTTGATGATTTATGGTATTTTATTGCTTATTTTAATGATTTTAGTGATTTTATTACATTTTAATGGGTAAATTGGTATTTAAAATACTAAAAATAGTTAGACATAGTTTCTGACCTTGAAAATTTTATATGACCTCACATAAATATTTTACTTATCCTTACTCTTTAAAAAACCCAAAGACCTGTTACTGTAGCTGTAACAGTAACTTTGGCATTTTCTGAGCATTCTGCCCTTGTCTATTTCCATCCTATTCGCGTGTTAAGCTGCCTCCTCCTTCCACTCTATGCTTCTCTTCTTTCTCTCCTTTCCATCCTACCTGAGCCATGCATTGTGAATTTTTTTGGTCATGTGATTACAGTTGTTCTTTCACAGTTCCTCATTCTCCATTTTTGTTTCCTATATTTTTTGTGGTTATTTTGCTAATTTCTTGATTAATATCAATCATCAATCAATTATATAGCGAAAACCCTTGCTAAATCAATCACCTTAATTCCTCTTCCTCATCCAGAAAGCAGTTCACTTAACGAATCAACAACAATGGCGATAACGAATTCAATTCGGCTGATACAAACACGTAGCAGGTAAGTTGTCTTGTTCATTCACTACTACAAATACAGGCAACCACAACGGCCCTTTAACAAAGCTTATTCACGAAAATCATCAAAACACGTTGTAGAATTGATTCCGCAAATTTTACCAAACTTAATTACAACGGTTCAGTGTTGATAACTGTTGTTATTAGTTTTAACAACGGGTCATACTTGAAAAACCGTTGTTAATGAAAAAACTAATAACAACGGTTAAATTTTAACCGTTGTTAATGGTTTGGCGCCAAATTAGTGAAAAGTAATCACAACGGTTATATTAGAACCCGTTTTTAATAATTTTTAACAACGGTTGTAGACTCAATAACCGTTGTTATTAATGTTATGAAAATCTTAAGAGCAACAGATTGCTTTATTCTGCTATACGCTACAAAACATAAACACAAGCTAATACTGCTACTATATCATCCTCTATTCCTCCCTGATCGTCTCTCTGTCTTCATCTCCGTCACTGTTGTCACCGTCTTATCTCCCTCATCGTGTTTATCAATCAGGTATATATATGTTTCTTAGCAACGCTTATAGATATAGGAGTTTTTGGGTTATTATCTAATTTGTTGATAATTTAACTTAATTGCTTTCCTGAATTTCGTTTATTTGTTTTCCTATTATTGTATTTTCTGAATTAGTTGCCTATTATTACGAATGTAGAATAATGACTCGAACTTGGATGATTGATGCAAATATGAGTGACCGCACCTACAAGGATGGTTTAGCTGAATTTTATGAATTCGTTTCGAACAATTTGAAAGGTTCTTCTAGTATTGCATGTCCTTGTGAAAGATGTGGTAATATTAGCTATATGGCTTTTCCGGACGTTAAAATACACCTAGAAAAGTGGAGATTTAGTCGATCCTATACACGTTGGATTTTTCATGGGGAATCATTAGAGGAAGAGAATAACTCTGAAGAAGATGATATTGAGGTACACGAAAGGCTAACGATGATCCCTGAGTTTGCCGAGTTTTTGAGTTGGAAGAGTTGGAAGTAGAGAAGTTGAATGTTGGGTCTATAGATAATGAAGAGAATGATGATGAGTCCATTGCTTTTGAAGATGTAGGTGATGACACTAGTAATTGGGATGACCTTAACAACATGTATGAGAAGTTGTGTGAGTCTCAAGCACCCTCGTATCCCGGTTGTAAGTTCACAAAAATGTCTACTGTGGTGAAGTTGTATAATATCAAGGGGGCAAATGGGGTGAGTGACACGTGTTTCACTAGTTTTTTAGCCTTGATAAAGGAGTTGCTTCCTGATGGTAATGTTCTACCTGTTAAGACATATGAGGCGAAAAAACTAATAAGAGGAGTGGGTATGAAATATGAGAAAATACATGCATGTCCAAATGATTGCATATTGTATCGGAAATTATATCAAAACTTAACCAATTGCCCTAAATGTTTGGAGTGGCGTTATAAGGATAAGGAAGGGATCCCGCATAAGGTGTTGTGGTATTTTCCATTGATACCAAGAGTCATAAGGATTTATGCGAACCCCGATGATGCAAAAATGTTAACTTGGCATGAAACAGGAAGAATAAATGATGGAAAGCTAAGACACCTGGCAGATGGTAAGCAATGGAAATCGTTCGACGCTAAGTATCCCGAGTTCGGCAATGAACCTAGAAACTTACATCTAGCGCTGTCCACTGATGGAATGAACCCACACGGAAACATGAGTAGCCAACATAGTACTTGGCTAGTAGTGTTGGCTATTTATAACTTACCTCCATATGTGTGCATGAAAAGAATGTATTTGATGTTGTCGTTGTTAATTTCCGGCCCTAAACAACCTGGAAATGATATAGATGTATATTTGGAACCTCTTCTAGATGATTTGCGATTGTTGTGGGATAGTGGGATAGAAGTATTTGATGCATATAAGAACGAAACTTTCAATTTGAGAGAGATGTTATTGTGTACAATAACTGACTATCCGGCTTATGGCGACCTTTCTGGGCACACAGTTCATGGGAAAGAGGCTTGTCCATTGTGTGGGGAGGATATCGAGTCTGAATACTTGAAGTCTTCTCTTAAGTATGTGTATATGGGAAATAGGAGGTTCTTGTATCATGACCATTGTTATCGCAAGATGCAGAAAGCATTCAATGGAAGACAAGAACTTCGTCAACCTCCTAGAATTTTGAGTGGGCATGAAGTTTATCAGAAAGTAAAGCATATTGAGATAGGTTATGGGAAGAAGAGCGACTCTAAATTGTCTACTCGTGGGTATAAGAAAAGATCCATATTTTTTGATAAACTTCCATATTGGCCTGACCTGGAGGTTAGGCATTGCCTCGATTTCATGCACATTGAGAAAAATGTCTGTGATAATATTATCAATACCCTTCTGAATGTTCCTGGTAAAACAAAGGATAACGCGCAGCCTAGTGAAAATGCATGAAAATGATGGGTATTAGGCTAGAGTTGGCACCACAGAAGAGAGGTAATCGTACATTTTTACCGCCAAAGCACTTATACCCTTTCACGGAATGAGAAAAAGAGTTATGTGCATGCTTGAATGGAATTAAAGTGCCACATGGTTATTCGTCGAACATCAAAAGCCTAGTGTCGATGCAAGACCTAAAACTCACCGGGTTAAAGTCACATGATTGTAACACTTTGATGCAACAATTACTACTAGTGGCTATTCGTTCCATTTTACCTGAAAAGGTAAGATATGCTATAACTAGATTCTGTCTCTTCTTCCAGTCCATATGCGAGAAAGTCATCGATCCCGATGACGCGGATTTATTGCAGGACCTCGTTGTAACCTCTCTTTGTCAGTTGGAAATGTATTTTCCACCCTCTTTCTTCACTATCATGATTCATCTGACCATTCACTTGGTTAGGGAGATTTTGTACCTTGGGCCCGTGTACTTGAGATACCAGTATCCTTTCGAAAGATTGATGAAAGTCTACAAGGACTATACATCTAATCGGTATCGTCCGGAAGGTTGTATTGTTGAACGCGCTATTTTAGACGAAGCTCTTTCATATTGTTACACTCATCTCTCCCCTGAGGAGTTGATTGGCGTTCCTAAGAATCGTCATAGTGACTGGATGACCGGAAAAGGTATTAGGGGCCGGGTTGAAAAAATTGTGACACGTGAAATGTTGCATTTAGCACACACGTATGTGCTAAACAACGAAGATGAGGTGCAACCTTATATTCAACAACACAAAGATGAGCTCAAATACGATCACCCAAACAAGACCGAGAAGTGGATTATAAACGAGCATACGAAGACGTTTGCAGAGTGGTTTAGGAATATTGTCTTAGAGTGTACTGATCAAACTGGTGATGACATCTCTCCTAGGTTACTACGTCTTGGTTTAGGTCCAAATGCGAGGGTCACCTTTTACAACAGTTTTGCCATTAATGGATATACTTTTTACACCCGCGAGCAAGATGAGTTGAGCACAATGCAAAATAGTGGTGTGAGTTCTGAATTTGAGGCAATGCACTTTGCTACTTCAAAAGATAAAAAGCCTATTTGGGGAAAATGCCTTTATTATGGTGTTATTCAAGAAATATTGGTACTAGATTACATTGATTTCACAATGCCTTTGTTTCGATGTAACTGGGTTGATAACAACATCCATTGTGTCCGAAAGGATAAGATGGGATTTACGTTGGTCAATCTGGGTAAGGTTGGCAATAATAAGGATGATCCTTTCATAATGGCATCCCAAGCTAAACAAGTGTTCTATGTCACCGATCCTATGGATAAGAAGTGGTCTGTTGTACTGTCTATAAGGAGTAGAAGGAGTAGTCCATCCGATAATGGTGATGATGATTAGGATGTCGTTTTTGAGGGAATGGATCAGTCTACCACTGTATCTTATTTCGACGATGTTGACACTGATCATGAGGACACTGAACGCATCTATATCCGTGATGACCATGGTGGAGGTATTTGGGTTAACGAAGAAACTATGACATCCAAGAAACGTCCCCGATCCTGAGATAGTTCATCAGGACACAGTGATATGGACGACCAACATTTTGAGTCATTTTCAGACCAATAATTTGATGGTTTAATTTATTGGTAAATCAATAATGGTCATTATATTGTTAAATAAAACTTCCCAAATTTGCATGGCATGGTAAATCCTGTAGCTTAGATATGCAGTATGCATGCATGCTGGTGTTGTCTTATTTTCTTGATCTTATTATTAGATGTGGATCTTTGGTGTTGAAATTCTTTGAATAATGTTGCAAAGATATGGTGCTTCTGCTGTTACAGTATGTATTGTTACAGGTTTGGACTGTAATGGAATTACAGTAATTTAAAAAAAAAAAACAAGGTTCAACAATAACAACGGTTATATTTAAATTACCCGTTGTTAATACTTTCAACAACGGGTGTAGTACCTCTACCCGTTGTCAATGATTTTTTTGACATATTTCATTTTGGCGCAAATTTGGTGAAAATATATTACAACGGGTATATTTTAACCATTGTAATAAAGTTTTGCAACGGTTGACTTTTATTGACCCGTTGTTATTAACATATAACAACGGTTCTTCTTTGAGCACCCGTTGTCAATAGTTTGTCTTAATAAAAAACTAATTTACAAACCCATACAACATACCATACACAAACACACACAACGTTAGTTCAACCGTTGGTATCCTGAGTTAATTATTCTCTCCTCCTCGCTTTCTACCTTCTCGTTGCCGGCCGTCGCCTAATTTCCGACGCCCAGATTCTGTTGCCTTCTCTTATCATCCTGCTCGTTCTCTTTATCATCATCATCATCAGGTATGTTCACTTTAATTTTGTGTTTCGTCATTAGGGTTTTAAGACGATCATCTTTTTTCTTTTTCATGCATCTGTTTGTTTTTCGTCTTCTTTGTTATCTTTATCATCCCGCATCATCTACTTCACTCCTCTTATTAGGGTTTAGGATTTTAGAAGCTCAATCTGTTGTTTTAAATTTTCATTCCTATTAGGGTTTAGGGTTTTAGATAATACTCTGCATGTACGTTGTTAAGTTGTTCATTTCCTATATCATTCATATTTTGGTTTTAGGATTATCATGGGTGAAAAACGTAAAAGAAGTCAAAAGAATAATAAGCCTGAGGATAATAAGCCTGATGAGAGGGGTGCTACGAAGTGCAAGAAAGTCCTTGCAGCTATAGCCGCTAAACAGCCGTTGGAAATAACATGGAGTGAGATGGGTTTCCCTACTGGCCCAAATGCGGGTTTTTTCTCCAGTTGGATTGGTACTTGCACAAAACAGTTTGTGCCTATCCATTTAGATGATGTTAGAACTTTGAATCCAAAATTGGCGGAGTTATACTTGGCTCGTGTAAAGGAAGGCTTTATTATACCCGATGAAAGCCATGATAAGTATTTAATGCATAAGGCAGCGGATGTCCACAGGCAGTGGAGGTGTGACGTTGCTAGGGATTGGTTGTATGTGGACAAGGCAACGGGGGAGATGCGTAAGAGCCCACCGGAAAACAAGTGTCCCACCATCAGTCAGGAACAATGGGATCTTTTCAAAAAGATGAGAACTACTGAGAAGTTTCAGGTTAAATATCCTCGCCTTTTAACGATTTACCTATCATTTTTTTTAATTAATGAGTCCTTTATATAATCTTTTTATTATCTCATCTACTTGCGCTTTTATATAATTATTTGAAGGCCGTTAGCAGAAGAAATCGTGCTAACATTTCATGCAAGAAGGGGAAATGGTATGGTTCTCGAGGCGATTCTGAGAAAGATAGAAGAGAACCTCGTAAGTAGCATGCATTATTCCCCTGTGAGACTTTATTTTTTAATCACACTTGGACTTGCATTGATACACATTTACGTGTATAAATGTTACCATGTTAATGTGTAGGTGGCAAAGGGAGTGAAAGAGGTGGATCGGCATGTAACTTATAAAGAAGGGCACACGCCTAAAGGATCCGGTCGTCGCGTGACAAATATGATGAGGAAGTGTTGGCCAACATAGTAAGCATTATTTTATTAAGACGAGTTCATTACTAACTTTATTATTTTAGTCACAAATATAATTTGAAGTTTATTTAATATATTATAGGACAACGTATTGAAAGAGGTAGAAGAAAGGAAGTTCACTCCCAGTGGTCGTAATGACGTTCTTGCTAGAGCGATCGGCCGACCCGAACATCTAGGTCGTTTGAGGGGCGTCCCGTTACGGAGTTGGAGTAACGAAATATTATGGGACAACCGCCCGATAAAGAAGAAAAGGAAGACTAAGTTTATTCTATTATTTTCATTTAAGTTCAATTCACATGTTATTGTTGGGATAAAAATTGCCGACACATTACATTCTTGCACGACTTGATTAATGGCATCCGTACTACTAAAGCCGAATCGGAGGCAAGCTTTTCAAGAAGAAGTGAAGATGATGGAGGATGTCATTTCTAAAGGGGGTAATAATAAGGTACAACAGATTGGTCAAGAGGCCGCTACTACCTTGGCAATACATGAGAAGGAAGTATCGGTCAACGAGATTGAGAAAGATCGGTACCTAATAATGCTTTCAAGTTGTAACAACTAAAGCCGATCGGTACCTAATACATCCTTATTTTTCTTTTGTTTTTTTTTGGTAAGATCATGGGGTGTGTTCACTGCCAGCTCTAATGCTATAACTTCTGACATGGTGCCATTGAATTGGTTAATTTTATTAGGTAAATAATGGGTCTGAAAAGGAGATGCAACTTGAGAAGACGGCTGATGGAAAACAAAGATACATCTCCTTCATGTCGGTTCCCTGTTTTTCGATAAGGTATGCATGAAGTGTTTAATTAGTTAAATTTATATGAATTCTATTAAATTTTGGGATATAATAATGTATGTGTATATTCTTCAGGCCGTAAACAAGAGGCCAGTTATTCTTGCTGACCCTAAAACCGAAAAGCCACATGTGTGTGTCGGCCGGGGTCTCGTTGAAATGCACACCAAATCTACAGCAGCGGAAACTGTAGTTCATGGCGAAAAACTTGTGCCGAATCATACCAAAGTAGAGATAACTACAGTCTTTCCAGGCCATGAAGACTTTCAACTGCCTGTCCCAGTTCGTGACGACATTACCATTCTGGGAGATGCGGTTGGAAGTTTCATCCAATGGCCTGAAACTCACATCTACTTGACTCGGCCGTCTCGCCTAGCGGAAAAGCGAGTTGGGGTTAGAAGAAATACCTTTATATATATGTTAAATTTTTAATTGTTGAATGTTTTTATATGTTAAATTTATATGTTATTTTTTTTTTTAGGGAACAAAAAAGCCGGCTTTGGCGGATAAGCCTAAGTCCACAGACATGCCAACGACCTCGTCGAGACAACAACTTGATGAGGTATTTAATTAACTTCTCAATTTTTTTAAAAACCTCGCTCCCTTTATTTATATTTTGCCTGTATTTATAAAAAGCATGGTAATTTTGTGTAGGGGACAAAAAAGACTGATAAGCCTAAGTCCCCAGTCTTACCTGCTACTACTACCTCATCATTGAAAGAGTAGGTTGACGAGGTATTTAATTAAGTACGCTTTTATTTTTATTACTCCAACTAGGATATGTTACCTTTGGATTTTTTATTATTTTAATTATCTACTACATGTGTAGGCTGGTGGTAGTAGCACAAAATCAAAGACTCATTCTTTCCCGGACCTGAAAGAAGTTAGGAGTTTAAACGACTTACAATATTCTGGGAAGGCTTACATGCAAAAAGTAAGAACGGTGACGATGAGGAAACTGCATGAGGAGGCTGGCCGTCGCATAGCCACCGAGCAATTGATAGTTATTCCGCTCGAGGAGGATATTATAGGGGTTGAGCGCCAAGCACTTCTATCATGGGATATGCTAGCCATTTGGGCTGGCCTAGACCAGATGATGTCCAACACCTATTTGTTTGGATGAAGTAAGTTTCTTAATAAATAATTTTATATTCTAATATTCTGACTACTAGATAGTGTTTTAAAAAACCGGAATTAATACCGTAATAATGTAGGATATTGAAATTGAGAGTGATCCCCGAGAAGAATATTCCATCTGATCAATACGGATTCCTGTGCCCCTATGTTTTATCTTTATTTATTCCGGATTTCTCGTTCAAAGAACGGGTAGATTATATTGCTCAAAGAATTGGCGACAACCAAGAAGCGATTTTTGGCGCTTATAATGAAAAAGGGTAATAAACAAATTAATATTACGTTTCCCCCTACAATTGCATTTTCATAACTAATATATGTAATTGTTAATAATGATGATGTCTCTTGATGTAGGACTCATTGGGTGCTAGCAGCCATCATGCCGACAAGGAAAAAAGTATTCTGGTTGGACTCTATACATCATCCACCAAGCGAGACTTTTAAGCGCTTGATTAATAAGTAAGTTTATAATACTGATTTATTTATAATAACATTAAGTTTCAATTTTTATTTATAGAAAAAAGCTCATTTTTGCCCCAAAAAAAATGAGTTTCTGCCTCCTTTTTTATTTTTTAAAAAAAGGCCTTTGAGAAGAGAAGAGCAAACGAGCAGGATCAACCCACGAAAGATTCTGATGTTGGCCCTGATTTTATTACGATAACATGGGTACATGCTCAAATAAAATAACATTAAGTGCAAAAATCTGTGTTTAATACTAATACAATACCTAAAGTTCAAGATTCTGATGTGAGCCTTCTCTCGTCTGTTTGTTTTTATGTAATAATAGGCCCCTCGCCAGCCAGATAGCATACAATGTGGATACTACGTTTGTCGGTTCATGTTGGAGATTATTAGGCGAAGATATATCATTATTCCAGAAAAGGTTAGTAATTTAATAATGTGTTTATTACTTTTTTTAAATTAGAGCTAATGTTGTCTTGCTTGCTGCTATATATATCATGAAGTTTCTATGCAGTAATTGATGTTGTTACAATAATGTCTTCTCTTTGTTTTTTTCGCAGTATGTAAGCAACCCGTCACAACAGATTGAGGAGTACTCAAGTATAGATATAGACGAGGTAAGGGACATGTTGGGCAAATACGTCTTAGAAAATAGAAATGCATGATACTCAGAGTTTAGATCAACTTATTAGTAAATTTTTTGTTGAAGTTAGGGAATGATTAGTTCATGTAAATTCAACTCCTTGTAAGTATATATATATATATATATATATGATGCTGCTGCTGTTGTGGTTGAATTGAATCTATTGAGTTCTGATGAACCCAATCGTGATTTATCTTCAGTCTTTGGTATATGGTGTCTTTGATATATGCAGGTTTTTGAATGGCATGAAACAAATTTAATTTTTCAAAACATTAGGAGTTCGTAATAAAAAACGGTTACTAAAAAAACCGTTGTGAATACCTTTCACAACGGTTAATAAAAATAACACCGTTGTGAATGACTTTCACAAATACCGCGCATAATATTCAACAACAGGTTTTAAACGAAGAACCGTTGTTAAAAGTCTTCACAATTTTGGAGGTAAAGTTACAACAATGGGTTTTAAACTAAGAACCGTTGTTACTAACATTTCAACAACGGGTATGTAACATAAACCCGTTGTCAAAAGACTTCACAATTTTGGAGGGAAAGTTACAACAACGGTTATACATATGACAACCGTTGTTATATTATTCCCTCCAAATTTTTGAAACACTTTCCACAACGGAGAACACCCAACAACAACGGCTTTTAACCGTGGTGAATACTTTCGACAACGGTTTCATTAAATAACCAAACCGTTGTAAATACCTTCTACAACGGCCGCTTTAACAACGTCCGCTTTTTGTTTTTACAACGGTTTTTACCCGTTGTTATAGCCTGTATCTGTAGTAGTGATTACTCTGATTTTCATACCATATATGTTAACTATTGAGGTTGGATTATTGATTTGTGAGTTAAATTAAATAATTTCGAATTTATATTTTGAGTTTAAATTGATCTCATGCAATTGATTTGGGGCTTTTTATTAGGTTTAAATTGATTGTATGCAATAATTTGGGTTAATTTTTAAAGTGCTTTGCTATTTTACAGTAGCTATGTTCTTGTAGAGTAGATGATTATGTGGGGGCGTTTTGTTTGATTGTGAATTAAATAAATTAGGATTTTGTTTTGGGGGTTTCAATTGATTGCATGCAATAATTTGGGTATTGATTATGTGTTTTTACCTCAGTGGCATTTCCTGCAAAAACTGGGTTCATGCCAAAAACTGAGTTTTGTTAAATTTGACTGGGACTATTCATGCGTACAGAACAAAAAAATGGATTCAAAATTGCGTAATCACTTAATTTCATATGTCATTCATCTATAATTTCACATTGTCTTATATCTGTACTAGTATAGGTCCCGTGCTACAGCACGGCATTTTTAAGATTTTGTTTATAAAGAGGAAAATACAATAAAATTGTTTTTGGCATAAAATATATGGTACTTTTAAGTTAATGTTATAATATAGTAGATATAATATTAGGAAAGAGGACAAAAATTAAGTTTATTACCGTAAAAGATAGTTGAAACTAAGTTAGTCTTGTTTCGAATTATTAATAATAATACTATAATGTTAAATCAATAAGAGGAACTAATTTATGAAATTAAATTACATGTAAATTATACGTAAAAAACCTGTTAGCCTTATAAAAAACGGTCGAAATAATATACGAAATAAGGGGAACTATTTTGGTTGGTTCTAATGAGATCTGCGAAATTATGTAGAAACAATTTGTTTCCATTTAGGATTGTTATTATCTTAGTCAGTATTTTTTTGGTTATATGTGGGAATGGTGTTATCAATGGGAAATCATTTTGTTTCCATATAAGATTCTTAATTAGAAAAGTCAAAAGAATTTTTGGTTATACGTTGGAATGGTGGTAATCAATGGAAATCAATATGTTTCTATATTCTTAATTAGATAGTGGGCTGAACTCAGCATCTTATTTGTGGTGATTTAAATACATAAAGCACAGGCCCATTAATCAGAATCTTATTTGTGGTGACTTAAGTACATAAAGCACGGGCCCATTAAAGTAGGGGGGAGTTGGGCGGGAAACTACTAAGAAATTTTTATTCTCTTAGTAGTAGGGGCGATTCCTTAAGTCCTTACCAATAATTTCCCATTCATCAACGATGTCACAGGGGTTGAAGTTGTCGGTGCACTAAAAAATGCTCTGAGCTATAGCGGATGGAATTGTAGAAGAGATGAATCTTGTTAATAATTCGATGGCTGTAGTTGAGTTTGTTCACTCTGTGCTTGGTGTACAAGATGCTAGCAGCACAAAATTTGACAAAGATAGCAAAAGCCCTTAGTTATATTTATGCCTCGGGTTTAATTTTTGCTACTGTACTGTTTTTTTACGTTTCCACTTCCCAGTATATCTTAAATGAGACCATCTGTAAACATGAAATTTTTTTGTTAAAAACTTCTAAGCGAGTGTCGCATAGTAAAATGAAGAAACGGGATAACATTGCCATCGATTACTCCTAAATGTTACCTATTGGGATGGATTATTGATTGTGCATAAACTAAAAGTAAGTTAGGGTTTCGATTTTTAGTTTAAATTTGATTTCAAGCAATGATCCGTGCCTTTTTGGTTTTAAACTGAAATTTCTGGGTAATTTTGGGGGCCGCGTTCCACTGCACCAGTCACCA
This sequence comes from Silene latifolia, assembly GCF_048544455.1. NCBI lineage: Eukaryota > Viridiplantae > Streptophyta > Magnoliopsida > Caryophyllales > Caryophyllaceae > Silene > Silene latifolia. The sequence goes on along the minus strand of NC_133537.1, from coordinate 211,905,130 downwards.
GGTCAATTTTAATTGTAAGTATAAATTCTCGAGTTTGATTTAAATTTTAATGTGTTAGATTAGAAATAGAAATTTGTTTCCATATCCGTTTCGTATTCAAAATTTGGAATGCGGTTTAAAATTTCACTTCAATTAGTTAATTCTAGGGTGCTGCAAATTGTTTTTTGAGTACTAAAAATTGCTTCCTTTAATTATTTGTGTTGTTGTAGATACTAGATAAGCTACTTATGTGCATAAGACGGTCTCACATTGTGAGGCGGTCTCATTATGCAAAAAGATAACTCATTTATATTAGCATTAAATGAACGATATTTTTATAAAAATGGTTCATCTTACAAGGTCAGACCGTCTTATATTCTATAATTTGTGATTTATGTCATGCATTTATAGGATCAGAAAACTTATGGATTTCAAAAATTTCTTAGAGATGCTGAAATAATACTTATCGATCTTTTTCTGCTCCATTATTCTTTTGTTAATTTGTGGTCATCCTTTTCAACTTTCTGTTTTCTGATTTTATCATACTGTATTATTTTTTTTTAGGCATTTGGATAAGTAGAAGGAGTTGATGGAGGATGCTCACAAGAAAATGTCTTTTGAATTGCATAGACTTCAGGTCCTTACTTTACCTTCCAAAAAGTTTTATTTTGACTGATCTTAAAGTCAATCAATTTGCTTAAAAATGGCCTTCTTCAATGCAAAAATTTAACCCGTGTACATTATTATGGATAATATAATGTACTCAGGATGTTAGAGACAACCATAGGCGTTTTTGGCGTGGGTGCAGGGGGTTCATCTGCACCACCTTCCCCGAAAAATAACTACAATATTCTTTAGTAAAGGAGCACATTAGTTATGTGGGTGTAGTGGTTTTTAAGACTATTCCTTAGTTAGAGGTCATGAGTTCTATCCTTGTATTGAACAATTTTTGTTTAATGTTATATACCATACATTTTATCCAACTAAACAGTATTTTTTTCCATATAACTCGATATTTTCATTGTTAAAAAAATTTACGCACCCCTTCCCTCTAATCCTAGAACCGCCACTGGAGACAACATGGTTGGTCTTGTGCATCTGGGAAGTAGTTAGCACTAATTAGCACCCTTCTTAATCTCCAGATTTGTTTGATTAATGATCATATAGTTAAAATTGCGATTAAAGTTTTGAGTGTTGAATAATTGTTAATGGTGCAATTGGCAGTATCAAGAAATGGGTGGAACATATGCAAGGCCTGTGCTTTATTCCGGGTTTATGTTATTACTACTTCCCTTGTTGACTGTGTCTCACTTGAAATCTGTGCTCTTTAATTTCGATTTTACCATATTTTCTTAACCAAAAACAATAGCATGATGTCAGTACGTCACGCGTAGGGCACTTTCTTTGCTAAAAAGGCTCGGCTTTTGAATTAATAAACTTCTTTCATAAGCCTATTAGTGTCTTGTTCAATTCTAGTAATGTGGATAATGGATAATTAGTCCTTAAATGAAGCCTGGCTTTTTTTTTGGAGTGCATAAGGGTCAGTATCCATGTAACTTATTTTGTGAAGATGTGTGATAAATATGCCAAAGAAAATGGGTTGCATTAACTGGAAACATATGCCTGCAGATAATGTCCATGTATAGTGACCTTTCTCATATGAACGTGTTTCATAGGTTGCGTTAACTAAAGTCATATTAACGCGTATAGTGGCCTTTGTCATTCTTAATTATCATTAACTATTATCGTTCACTTATTATCTTCAACGTGGCCAGTTTAACATCTCTTTATTTTAACGTTTTCCTATACTGATGATCTCATTTTCGCCTTGTATGAGCAAGGTACACCTCTTATGATTGCTACTCAGTATCGAAGCAAGATTAGTGGGAATTGCTTTGTCAACCCGCCTCGACATATGGATCGTAAGATTATTAATTCATTAAAGTCTCTTTTAAAACTGTTCAGCACTAAATATTGTATAACCCATTAAATACACAAATTCTAATGCCTTGGGATTTCGAAATACGTAGTATTTAGAGTGGTAATTTCAGTCAAGTAACATTCACCGCCTTAAATAATTATTTGTGAGTTTCAATTTTGGTAGTCCCACATTAATTGTTTACAATCTATACTTGCTGAACTCAAATTGACCAATAGGAGCAGTCGAGGTAGGTACAATGAAAGAGAAGGTGACTGGATTGAGTTGTGCAATTATTAAGAGGCTAGACCATAGCTTAGAATTCAATCTGAATTTGGTGTTATTATGTTAATTTGGGCTGCTTTTTTAAGTTTAAATTAGTGAGCTTGTGCGAAAGTTGGTTATTACCGTGTTGATTACTTCTACTTATTCACGCGTAGGTTTATAGGCTCCATGCATGATAAGGTGGTCTGCACATACAATTGGATCCTGCGGTTTTGGAACAATTCCTTGAATGCCACATTCATGAAACTCTTGTGTAGCAAGATGCTTATAGGTAATAAGAACCCAGCTCGAAACATTCAATACAATAGTGACATTTTCATATCGAGTTCCTAACGTAGATATGCTTTGATAAAAAACGACTTTTGGATTCTCCAGAACGGGGTAGCCATGATTGTATTGCTTACTTTTGTCAAGAGGTTTGTTGAAATTTGATAGGTCATAGCTTTTCCTCATGGTTTCGAGGATTCGTAACTCTATACTATAGGTGTATGGTTATATGGAATATGGGCCATATACTCTTATGGTATATTGGCCGTTGACGTTCAGTTATGTGTCATTTAATAACTATATGCGTTGTTGTTGACAACCTTTATGGTATAAAAGGGCATGAGAATGGGAATGGGAAGGGAAAACACATGAGGAGACAGCGACGTAGAGGCAAAAGGAGGAGGAGGTTGAGGAGGACGTTTTTGAACCAATATTCAATGCTTTTTTTTGTGGGACTATGAACACTACATTTTTGTTATTTGAAACAGATTTCATCTTTGTGCTGTTTTGAGATCGAGGATGTTGAATTAGAGTTTTAAAGAAGATTTGATTTAGCTTTTTAGGTGATTATAGATGTGAAATAGATCATGGAAGCCAAATAGACCATATATTAGCTACGTTGAGTAGTGCACTGAGATCTATCAAGAGGAGGTTGATAGTTTATTATTAGCTTGTTTTACATGTTTGCTTTAAAAAAACTATTTGCAATTAGTTTTAGAAAAAATCAACTTGAAAGCCTAATCAGGCTTGCATAACGTTCGAAATACAAGACATTGTTGTTTATAAGAATATTTTGGCAAAACTAAGAGTACATTGTGAGAGATTTTAAGGTCTTAGGGCACGTAGTCACTAAATCATCGCTAAACAATTTTAGTTTGATATCCGAAAATTGGGCTTGTCCTTTCTTTCTCATTCAATATTGATTTGTTCAACCATTTATTCATTTTGTGCAAGGGCTCCGATAAAGACAGTGGTGAAGAAGGGAAAGGTTTATGGTCGTGCAGCTAATGATGGCGGTGTTAGATGTCGCACTACTGAAAATGCGATAAATAGGGGAGTGTGAAGGTTGAAGGAGGTGCCGGGGGTGAGAGATGATTAGGTAAGTTAGCAAATTGTCAAGCAACTTGTAGGATATTGAATCCTTTTAATTTTACTTGTGCTTGCTTTATGTTTGTAATTTGTGATAATCAGAAGTGACTCTTAGGATAATCCATGGAGTGTCATAGGACATTATTTAATAGGTTTATTGGTTTGCATAATTGGCCCTTATTAATCCAGTTCATGTATTTAAGCTCCTATAAAAACCTTCACGATGGTATGAATGTAAGAAGAACAATAACTATTAGCAAATAGTTTATGTTGGCTACTTTTCGTTTACTTGTTTATGATATATTGTGTCACTATATTCTACGGAGTATTATTTGAATACTGGGGACCTCTTAAATTATTTTCGCTTAGAGGGTGTGAGTTCAGCCTTATATGATGCAATCACTGATCCAACTCTAAGTTGACTTATAAAGTTGGGGTTGTTTAATGGTGATCGATTCAGTGATGTAGTTAAAGAATCCATTAGCTTTCTTAGTCAAGTGCGTGCAAGGCATGGTTATTATTATAACGTTGTTTCATTTTAACTTATTAGCCGGATTTCTCAGCCAATAATTCTATCCTCCTTCGCTCATACGCTTCTTCATTTTCAACCACCCATTTCTTACCTGTCCTCTTGGTCTTAGATTAAGTGTCCTTTCCACTTTCCCCTCTTTTTACTACTAGTGGTTGATCCTACCTTGTTGAATTTTGAGGTTTTTCCTATCTTCAACTTTCCTTATTTACTCTGTTGCTTTACTTCGTACCTTGTTGAATTTTAAGGTTTTTTCTAACACCAACTTTCCCCTTTTACGCTGTTATTTCGATTTGATTTGTTTAATTGCCAGTAATCTTTGAAGGTTTATTTGAGATTACGGTGAGGGGTGATGAAAGTCTTTAGAACATTTGGATGACTCTTATGGTTGAGAACCTTAGTGCTCATCAACAACTTGGGTAAACCTAGAAAGTAAGGTCCTAATCATGCAAGAGCTCCCACATTGTTCGTCTATCTTTGGCTCCTTTGAACAGAAGTCTCTGCAGCAAGTTCAAGAGTACGGAGGAATCATCATTTCCCCCTACAGACGAAGAGATAGAGACGGAATTTTCTGATAATTTGTATTCCATTTCAAAAGGTAATGTCATTTGGGCAGCGACAAATGAGAATTGGAGTGAGTAGCTTGGGTTATCTCTATCTTGAGAATTCTTCTTCAGATGCAAATTTCAGAAAATCGGAAGATTTTATGTAATGGAGTCATAAAGAAACGGGAAGCAGAGAGGGAAAGGGAATATGGAGGTATGATAGACGGTATGGCATGAAGTGTGTGAGAGAAGAACAAAAAAAAGGAGACAGAGGAGTGAGTAGCTTGGGTCATCTTCAGCTTTTGTTTCCTAAAACGCTGCGTTTGGTTTCCTGAAAAAAGACCAATTCTACAAAGTTTCATTTGAACTTATTTCTCATCTTATCTTGCAGGTCCAGAGACCTTGAACGAGCATCCAGCAGGGCTAGGGACAGGGGTGATCGTAGAAGCAGAGATTGTGATAAGTATGGTGATAGAGATCGTGTTTATGACCGTGGGGATAGAGAACATTCTTGTAGTTATGATGCTAAAAGTTGTTGCCGATCTAGGGAACACTCTAGGGATTATGACCGTGATTATTATCGTAGCAGCAGGTATTATGAATCTCCTGTATTTAGTGAGACGGAATTTTCTAATAGTTTGTATTCTTACTCAAAAGGTAATGTCTTTTGGCAGTCGTCGCCAATTTTATAACCGCTAAAACCTAACGTTTTTTAATAAGATCAGATAAAACCCTTGATATTCTAGCGCTTTGCTTTCTCTCTTTCTTCGCTTCGGAGCCCATGTCTTTGTTTCCAGGTTTTAAACAATCTTTGCTTTGTCTTAGTTCAACTTGATTGTCTTGGTAATCTACGGATTCTTTCAGCTATGTATGTTCTTTATTTTGATCATATAAATTAAATGGGTTTATGTGTAGAATAGATGCACAAATAATTTGGCAGATGGGTTGATTACTATAATTTGGTAAGTGTAGGTGGTGGTCTCAGAGTCATGTTTTTTTATGTATGTGTCCCAGATGCAGTTATACAGAAAGGAAGCATAAGAACTTGCTAATGTGGAAGCGGTTAACGCATATGATCATGTCTCCGCTGTTCTTACTGCAGTCTACCCATAAGGTGTTCATTCAAATTGCTGCAGCCTAATCGTCCTACCCCGTGCCAACGCTAAAAAACGTATTGTTATTGAATATTGTCTCATTATGTGACCTATATGTAACATAAATAATGCTATATGGCTCCATCTTTAAGAGTTAGTTTGACAAGTTTCTCTACTCAGGCATGCAATGCATTGTCCTTAGTGCAGACTCAAGCAGGTTGTGTGTTGCTTTTGTCCTAAGTTATCCAAATATGTATATCAAATATGGGCCCTATGCAAGTTGTATTACTCAGCATATTTGATGCCAATGTTGTTATTACTGGACGGCTTAGGCAATGTAAAAGTTATGGCCTATGTTCCATTTTATTTGATGCCAATGTTGTTATTACTAGACGGCTTAGGTAATGTAAAAGTTATGGCCTATGTTCCATTTTTGATTGTAGCGCTGCGCCTTCGCACTCTAAGTTCCGACTGTTGTGTGATGTTCTCCATTAAACATGATATTTTAATGCGTCTTTACCAACTATGTAACAACTATGCTTCCGTTACCCTTTCTGGATACGTGATGGATAATATAGGGTTCTGATTCGATAATTTTAGCTGGCTTACTGCTTACAATGTCACCAATTAGGGGCACCGCGCCGGGCGCGGTGCACCAACTAGTTTTATATAAAATGTCGTATAAATTTGATTTATTTGGCATGATTTATGATTTTTATGAGATAAAAATGGAATAAATGGAGGTAAAATAGTTAAAAATAGTTAAACTTCGAAACATGCCATGAAATTTTAATATGTTGTCACATGTACATTTTACTCATTGTTTGTAAAATTTAAGATGAACTTGATTCATTTTGCATGATTTATGATTTTTTAGTGTAAAAATGACATAAATAGTTACTATTTTAGCAAAACTAGCTAAAACAAATTACATGGCACGAGTAAATTATTTTAGGTTGAATTTATATCCCACTTATCATATCTAAAGTTAAAATATTGATTAGATTAATTTTCATATGCTTTAGATAATTTATTTGATAAAACCGATAAATCGCAACTACATTTTTCTCGAAATAAATTCAAAAATTTTAACCTTAATTTTTGATATTATGAGCGTCATTGATATATTCCAGAATGTTCGAAAATTTAAAATTTAAAATTTGAAATGATTGTAATTTAATTTGGATTTATTTCATAAAAGTTATGAATTTAGGGTCAAATATGGGCATAAATATTATATCAAGTTGAATTATTGTCAAAAATTGAGTAATGACTAATTTTAGAGTCCTAAGAGAGTTAGGATAATTAACTTGGGCTAAAATTAGATTTTAGTATTATTTTGCGATTTTAATAAGTTAAAAATCGTGAATTTCCATAAAACTGGGTAATATGTACGATATAAGTTTAAATAGGGCAATTTGGCACATAACTTGGCATGTTAGATACATATTATAATGTGTAGATACCCGGTATCTGTTGAGTCTCCAACAAACACCCGATGATTATCGGACTACAACATGCTTAGGTGTGTGTAGTGTATGTAGTGTCGTAGTTCTTATCACCAATAAAATTTGTAACCCAATTTAGTAGTATAAATCGGGGTCGAACCACGAAGATGGATGAGTGTATATTGAGTTCAATTCAAGTCGATTCTAGTTGGAAAACAAGAAGGATTGATTCTAAACTAATAATAAACTAAAATGTGTAGCTAGCAAAAGGTGTAAACAATCGATTTAAAGTCTAGGGTCTTTGGGGTCATCTAAGTAGGTGAAAATGAATCATGGGTGAATGAAGGGGTCGAGGGTAAGGCTTAGTCGAGGTAATTAGCACAAACTCTTGGCCTTCCTAAGGATGACACCTAACTATCATCAAGCATACAATCCTCTCCTTATCATGCTATCAAAATCCCTCATAAACTTTCATAGACAAAGGACTTAAGCAAATAATGAAGAAAGACAAGAGCTTTCACTCAAGCAAATCATCAAACACCTTATATGCATGTGTAGGAGGACTAAACAATTTACCCACAACCCACATATTCATCATCCAATCATTCCATTAATTCCCACTTAGAATCCCCCTAAATCCTAGGGGGTCACTACTCACACATAATCAAAGAGTAAATGCAAACAATTTGAGATAAACAAATAAACACAATGGAAAGCATGGTGTAAATTATAACAATGAAAATGAGAAATTAATATGTAAACTATTGATTAAACAAAGTAAATAAGGAGAGAAATGTACCAACAATAAGGAAACATGGTTGCTTTGATTGAATTAATGAAGAGATTCTTCAATATCTCACAATTACAACCCAATAACCAAATGTAAACAATTGATGATAACTACTACTAAGCTAATTTTACTAAGTAATTAATATTGACTAAGGAAAGATTAGTTCTTTGATTAAGGAATGATTGCGTAAATTAAAGGAAAGTTTCAGATCTAGGGCTACATTTACAATTGATTAGGGAAGGGGTATTTATACTATTTCATTGGATAGGAAATGAGGAAATAAAGCCCATTTTTCGCAGCTGTCGCTCTGTGCCGGTCAACCGGCGGCCGGCAGCGACGTCTTCAGAATCTATCAAAGTTTAGACCTAGTGTTCTCTCTGCCGGTGGACCGGCTGCCAGCTTGCCGGCAAAGAGTCTTCAATCTTGACTTCCTTCTTCATTGGGGGAGTGTGTGCCGGCTAACCGGCTGCCGGCTACCTATGCTGGCAGCGAGCTCTTCTTAATTTGCTCCAAAAATCACCTCAAAAATGGCTAAGTGTTGGGCATGTATTCCCTGCCGTGGGCCGGCTGCCGGCAGAGAACATTTTCTCAGCTACTTCCTTTCATCCTCTCATCTGGTGGTGTTCCCCTGCCGGTGGGCCGGCTGCCGGCTTGCCGGCAGAGAACACTGCTGCATTATTTTGCCTTTCTCTTCTTCATGGTTATCCATAGAACCACCTCTCTTGCCCCGATTCCTCCATAATTGCCTCAAGTCCTGCAAGAGAAACACAATTTCATAGGTGCGGGTATCGGGCACAAAATGCAAGGTAAGGCACACCAAACCGACTCGATATGAGTCGGAATGCACGAAAGAAGAAGGAAAATTTGGTGCAAATGAATCATATATCAAACCTCCCCACACTTGAACATTACTCGTCCTCGAGTAAGTCCAAAATCAATGTGTAAGACACTACTATAATAAGTATCACGAGTGCGTGCGCAATATAAGCATCACTCAATTATTCTACTACATAAGCCGATTGAGTATTAGCGCACTCAACGCCCTTTCAACTCACGTAGTTGTGCTTGTGAGGTAAAGCACGACTCATTAGGCAAGTGAGGTAAAGCACGACTCATATAAGCACAAAAGAAAGTAGTAGAATGCATCTAACAAAAAAGGTCCACTTCCTCATCAAAGTGGCCGAATTTTTAGCTCAAAAACATGGTCTCGGTCGGGAAATACAGTTTCAGTGTCTCAATGGAGGTGCCAACCCCCTAGGCATGGCCTAGGCAACCCTAATGTGTCCAACAAAGCTTAAGAAACGGATTCTAGAGCGGGAAAGGGGAAAGAAGGACTAGACCTCCAAGAATTACAAAGCCGACATAAGATTCAACCAAAAGACCCATGACTAAGGGGACCTAAGTCAACAACATCCTCACGGTTTCCACTCGTCTCTCATTGGAATACCGGGTGTTTTTGTACGAAAAGGAACCAAAACACTCTCCTACTCCGACTCATGAGAACGTGCCCGCAATCTATATGTAAGACCGTCTTATGTCCAAATGAGATGCAAAATGTAACAATGCACCAGCCATGAAATAAGGGTTGTAATGGGGCTAAGAAGTAGGACGAAACGGGATTGGTGCAAGCACCGTTTGGACATGTGGAGTTCAAATCAAGAATTGCCGACACATCACATCCCACTTCTTATTGCAACACATGAAACAAGTTTATGCCCTAACGTAGAGTTGAAAACCAACACTATGCAAACATTGCATAAACCAAACTCAAATTGGAAAATTTTTAAAAGTACTCCTCTTATTTCAACAAATTGAGCAACGTCTACACCCTACCAAAAACTCGGTTTCCCAAATTATGCAAAAATTGCGTAAACCCGATTCTCTTTGGAAAAATATCAAATTGCCCTTTTATTTAGGAACGGCTTTTTCTACCCCTTTTAATGATGAGGAGGGGTGTTGCTTGCCTTTTTCTTTTCCTAACATAATTATATACAACACAACTAGCCTCTTTTCTTGTATTTTTCAAAACTTTTTCATTTTTCTACTTTGTTTTTTCATTTCGACATTAACACCTCTTATTCATATACAATGCCAAATGCATGCCAAATTTCGGCCCGAGTGGACATGTACACTATCCACCATTATGACCCAAGTCACCTCCTACGACACTACTACAAAACCGACCAATTCTTGATCAAGGAAGGGTGGTTATGGAATGTAGCTATTTTAGTGGGTTTTCCAAATGGAAAGGCTAAGACTCAAAGGGGGTGAATCAAAAAGGGAGATAATGGAAGGGACAAAACAAGACAATTTGGCTATGTGAGGCTCATATGCAAGTGAAAGCAAATTTTATTTCATAACTCGTGCACAAAAAATGAATTGCAAATCACGATCTAAGGACGGAATGAAACACTTATGCATCTAGACATAACACGCCCCGCGATGAGACCTACTCACAATCCTACATGAGGGTTGGGTATGAATGCACCAACCCTAAGAGGCTCTAATCCTCACATATGAGTAGTTAGGTCGAGACTTAGGTCTAGCCTACGGTCAATGGTCTCACAGGGTGGCCTAGACTCGTTAGTCGGGTCCCAAATTTCCCATGGCTAACCTATGGACACGGGTCCAACCCACGGGGAAGGAGAAGGCACGATTGAGACTTGACTCATCCTTAGGGTATATGCTTTCCTCCCTTGACTATATTTTAAGCAAAACATTTATGTACAAACTTAGTGAGATAAGATGGAAACACGACACATATATACATGTGACAATGCATGCAAGAAATAGAAATGACATAAAGGAGACGTGCAACAATTTGACTAAGCCTAGCAGCATATCAACACCAACAATCCAATAGTTCCCTAAAGGAACATCCAAGGCACAAAATCCCATCCTCCATCAAATATACAAGATATATAAAGAAAGAACGGTAAAGGAGTAAGAGATTAGAACGGGTTTACCAAGCGGTCTTCTAACTCCTTTTTGCCTCAAATGGTCAATGCCTATGCCAAAGGTTAGCCAACAGACAACATATATATACAATGCAATGTTTCTGCGAATTTTTTTTTGAAGACTTTTCAATTTTTTTGGTTTTTTTTGAAATTTTGTCAAATTTACAAATTATTAACAAATGTACAAATTATTTACAAATATATACGGAGTAGATATTTCCCTCCCCACACTTAAGACTTACATCGTCCTCGATGGAACGAAATGTAGGGAGGAAATGGAAAAAGAAATAACATATTTTTGTGATTTTGTGATTTTTTTTTTTCAAAATAAATAACTTGTTTTTGTATTTTTTGGTTTTCTCAAAATGAAATAACGTGTTTTTGATTTTTTTGGGCCTCCTCCCTACACTTGCTATATACAATACCCAGTGACGGGGTAAGTGTGGGTTGGAGGCAAAGAAAATGGAAAAGAACGTATTTTTGTGTTTTGTTGATTTTTTTTTTGAAAATGAAATAACATGTTTTTGAATTTTTTGAATATAAGGAATCTCCTTCCCAAACTTATCTATGTACATAGTGTATGGAGGAGATTCGGAAATTAAAATGCGTGTTTTTGTTAGATTTTCAATATTTCGATTTTTTTGTGTTTTTAAATGGGGATGCAACGCATGAATTAGGCTAAATGCAATATTGAAATAACAATGCAAACTATGCTAAATGGATGCAATTCCTATATGTGACAATATATTACAAAATCGAAATCTAATGCAATCTTAAATGAATGCAACTACATGATTCTATTCTACATATCATACAACTAACTAAATGCATATAAAATGAAGATATGAATGAGATAGTTTGGATTTAGGGAATCATACTTGTCTTTCCATTAGAAAGAGAGCAATAATAGGCCAAGTGCGAGGCCTCCTAGGACTAGTTGTCCTCATCATCATTATCATCTTCCCCGGTGCAGAACTCGGACTCCCTAAGGAAATCATCGGTGCCCATAGGACCGGAGGGGTTGCCAAATCCCGTGGTGGGCTCGATAAAACCTCCCATGGCCGCTCCCGAACTACCCCCAACCTCGGGGTTCCGAAAAATGGAGGGTGCACCTCCAAACCATTGAGCATCTTGCCCCTCCCCTTGAGAAGTGGGAGGGGGAAAAACCGGGGTGGCAAAGTAAACCGGCCGAAGATTGATGTCGGCATAGACAAATGTCCCCTTGCTATGGTACCCACCATCCGGCTCAAGGTAATATGAAGGGTGGAGGTGGGATGGGTGCTCGTAGTTCCTCCTCATATAGTCATCTTTGATCGGAAATTGACAAACCGATTGGTCATAGTATACCCGGTCCAAACGTTGTTAAATGCCCCACCTCTCACTAGCGGCGGTTTGCAAACCCAACCGCATATCATTAATAAAGGTAATCAAGTCGGTGTGGAGTGGTGGCGGGGGAGGAGGAGCTTGGCTAGGAGAGCCCTCACCAAAGTTGCCCCCCCACGGTTGAGGTTGGAAGGGTGGTGGTTGGAAAGAAGGGTTGGGCATAGAGTATTGGAGACTAGATGGAGTCTCCCTCCGGTTATCCCTCCCGTAAACAATTGTATGAGGTGGGGGAGGTTGCGATTCGTCGGGCTCCGCCTCAACTTCAAGGAGGTAAGAGTCTTGCCCGGGTCTAATCTTAAATTTGGATGTATTGGGAATCGGGACCGAATTGTGCTTTTGTATTTGCCAATAATCAACCCCGTCAAAAGGATTGGTTTTAATCCACTCACGCTTTTTCGTCAACCAATCCTTTGTGATATAAGTTTCACCACGAATCCATCTTAAGGTGGACAAATCTACCGGGTTGTCAAGGCACTTGGCAATTCGGGTGATGAGGCCACCCACATGAAGAGGGACACTTTGTCCCTGGGATTTTGCAAGCTTGCTCAAGTGAAGGGCTAAATGATGACCCACATTTATCTCATAAGGGGTTGGGGTCGTGAATAAGTAAGAGACCAAAATTTCTAGCTCGATAACATGAAACACTCACGGTTCATCAGTTGCAAAAATTGTACACCCAATGAAGCGATGCCATATTCTCATTGGGGCATTGTGACAAGCGATTTCCATCCTTTTCAAGCCATTACGATCCTCAAGCCCCGAGATGGTCTTCCAAACCCTAGAAAAATGCATGTTCTCGGGTGGCTTATCGTTTGGGGAGTTTGTGGGACCAAAAATTCGCCAAAGTCTAGCAAGGGACATGGAGTGGTCCCGGTTTATTAGTTGAAAGTGAATTTGGGCAACCATTTGTGTTTGCCGATGTTTGTCGAGGCGGAAAATACTAAGGAATTCCCAAGTGAGACGGAGGTAAGTTTCCTCATGTAAGTCGTACATTCCTTTCATTCCAACACCTTTAAACACTTCAAAAGTCTCCGTGTCTAAACCCAAATTTCTCAGAGCCGGAAGACAAATGAACCTAGTTGGGGTAAGGGGGCGATTTTTGAACAAGATGAATTTACCTTTTTGTGCTTGGGTTTGAAACACCACATCCGTAAAGTCGGGATCCGGGATGGTGTCGGACGTCGCCGCCTCGACTAACCTTTGTTGTGCTATTGCCATTTCCGCCTTTGTCCTCTTGTTTGCCATGTTTTTTGGTTGGATTTAAGGTTAAAAAGGAAGGAGGAGTGATGGGTTGATTGTGGGTGAACGTTTAATGGAAGTTTGATTAAGGTTGGTGGTGATTTGATGGGGATTTGGTGTGTTTTGGTGGTAATGGAGTGGAGAAATAAGGTTTAAGAGAGAAGAAAGAGTTGAAAAAAAATGAAGAAAAGAAGGGGTCTCGTGTAGTTTTTTAGCTGATTTTGCGTATCTCTGCCGGTGGGCGAACCGGCAGTCGGTCTGCTGGCAGAGAGCGCAACCTATTGTTTCAAAAAAATTCGATTTTCCTTAAGAAAATTTCAACTCGCTGCCGGTGGAGGGCTCTGGCTGCTGGTCCACCGGCAGAGAGTACCCCCAATTCTCAACTTTTGACCTGCAACGTATCTCCTGCCGGTGAGCCGGCTACCGGCAGGGACTTTCTCTCCTTGGTATTCCCCTTTTTTCTCCTCAATGTGATTTCCTCTGCCGGTGGGACGGCTGCCGGCCTGCCGGCAGAGGACACTCCTCCTTCAATTTTTCTTCTTCTTCCATAATAGTGGTTCTCCCTGCCGGTGGACCGGATGCCGGCCTGCTGGCAGGGACTTCTCCCCAGCTCAATTTCCTTGTTCTCCTTCAAGAATTTTTCAGCTCGCTGCCGGTGGAGGGCACCGGCACAGAATCACTGTGCTTCATTTTCAGCTTGTTTTCTTCCTTTCACTCATCAAATCAATTCCCGACTCCTTCACTTACCCATTTTTGCGAGTTTTCATCTTTCAAACCGACACCTCTTATCGGGATTGTGGATAAGGCTAAGGGTCCTGCTTCGCAATCCAAGTTTTGCTAAGAGTGATAATTCCAAACCGTCTCAAGTTCTAACTACATGCATGCTATGTACAAATGGTGGTTGTTGTAGGACTCCACCAAACCATTTCATGTTCAAGAATTTCAACTTGCCTCCTCCTTGGGAGGGGGTCCCCGAGGTAGAGCACTCAAACCGGACCTTTGTTGTCACGTTCATAATAACGCTTGACTCGTTGACCGTTGACCCTAAAGGTTCCTCCTTCCTCACTCCAAAGTTCAAAGGCACTGTAAGGAAATATTTGCATCACTTTGAAAGGCCCCGACCACTTCGATCTAAGCTTGCCCGGGAACACCTTAACTTTGGAATTGAAAAGGAGAACAAGGTCTCCAACACTTATATCCTTCTTCATTATCTTGGCATCATGCCATTTCTTCGTTTGGTCTTTGTAAATTTTGGAGCTCTCATAAGCCTCCAACCTCAATTCTTCAAGCTCATTCATTTGGAGAAATCGCACTTCTCCGGCGGCATCAAAGTCAAAGTTCATTTCCTTGAGAGCCCACCAAGCCTTGTGTTCTAGCTGAATGGGCAAATGACAAGCTTTTCCATACACAAGCTTGTAGGGCGTAGTACCAAGAGGTGTCTTGTATGCCGTTCTCAATGCCCATAACACATCCGGGAGCTTTTGGGACCAATATTTTCGGCTCTTGCTAGTCACCTTCTCCAATATAGCCTTGATTTGGCGGTTAGAAACCTCCACTTGCCCACTAGTTTGAGGGTGGTAGGCAAGGGCGGTTTTATGCCGCACTCCATGTGATTCAAGTAGAGCTTTGAAAGTACTTTTATGGAAGTGTGATCCGCCAACACTTATGACCACTCTAGGGGTCCCGAACCTTGGAATAGTTATTCCCTTGAAAAGCTTCATGACAACCTTGCTATCATTGGTGGGAGAGGCCACCGCTTCAATCCATTTGGAGACGTAGTCCACCGCCACCAATATATATTCATTTCCACATGAGTTGGGAAACGGTCCCATAAAGTCTATGCCCCAACAATCAAAGAGCTCAATCCCCAATATGTTGGTTAGGGGCATCTCATTCCGCTTTCCAATATTACCAACCCTTTGGCATACATCACACGATTTCACCAAGTAATGGATGTCCTTTAACATGGAGGGCCAATAAAATCCACCTTGGAGGATCTTGGCAATGGTTCGTGAGGTGGCCAAGTGTCCCCCAAAATGGAATTGTGAACCCGGTCAACAATCTCCAAGCCCTCCACTCTTGAAACACATCTCCGGAACATTCCATCCCCACACTTGCAAAATAAGTGGGGATCATTCCAAAAGTACCGCTTTGCATCATGTCTCAACTTTCTCCTTTCTCTTGGTTCAAATTCATCCGGAATGAAACCATTCACAAGGTAACTTGCAAGATCTGCAAACCAAGGAGTCTTGGTGCTAACTTCCATGAGGCTATCTTCCCTTTGCCATTCATTTATCAGTGCACTCTTGTCTTGAATTCCATGGTCTTCAATGGTCAATCTTTATAGGTGGTCGGCAACAACATTTTCCGACCCGGCCTTGTTCTTGATCTCCAAGTCGAATTCTTGAAGTAATAGGATCCACATCAAGAGTCTCGGTTTTGCATCTTTTTTCACCATCAATTGTCTCAAAGCGGTGTGATCGGTATGCACCACCACTAGGATCCAACCAAGTATTGTCGGAACTTTTCAATGGCATGCACAATTGCCAACATCTCCTTTTTGGTTGTTGAATAGTTACATTGTGTCTGGTCAAGGGTCTTGCTAGTGTAGTAGATGAAATGGTGTTTCTTGTCAACTACTTGGCCTAATACCGCGCCTACCGCCAAATCTGATGCGTCGCACATGATCTCGAAAGGGAGGTTCCAATTCGGGGCCCGAATTATTGGAGCCGTGACCAATGCTTCCTTCAACCTATGGAAAGCCTCAAGACAAGATTCATCAAATACAAAAGGGACATCTTTGAGGTGTAATGAAGTTAATGGTTTTGCTATTTTTGAAAAGTCCATAATGAAATGCCTATAGAATCCGGCGTGGCCTAGGAAACTCCTCACTCCCTTCACATTGGAAGGAGGTGACAAGTTTTCTATCATGGCAACCTTAGCACCATCAACTTCAATACCCCTTCTAAAGACAATGTGACCGAGTACACCCCCTCCTCTACCATAAAATGGCATTTTTCGCAATTTAGGACAAGGTTGTGCTCCTCAACTCTCTTCAACACATTAGTCAAATTGACTAGACCATGATCAAATGAGTCCCCATGGACGCTAAAATCGTCCATGAAAACCTCCATGCTTTTCTCTAGAAAGTCCGAAAATATTGCCATAATGCACCTTTGGAAGGTGCCGGGCGCATTGCAAAGCCCGAATGACATTCTACGATATGCATAGACTCCTACGGGACATGTGAACGTTGTTTTTTCTTGGTCCTCCGGGTAAATGGGGATTTGGAAGAACCCAGAGTAACCATCTAGAAAGCAATAATACGCATGCCCGGCTAACCTCTCTAGCACTTGGTCTATAAAGGGGATAGGGAAATGGTCTTTAAGGGTGGCGGCATTAAGTTTCCTATAGTCGATACTTATTCGCCATCCCGTCACCGGTCTAGTGGGTAGGTGAGTCCCGTCTTCTTGCTCAACCATGGTCACCCCTCCCTTCTTGGGTACCACGTGAACCGGACTCAAACATTTGCTATCCGTTATTTTATTGATAATCCCGGCCTCAAGTAATTTCAAAACTTCATTTTTAACGACCTCGGCCATTTTAGGGTTTATCCTCCTAAGACCATCAATCTTGGGCTTGCTCCCCTCCTCTAGAATGATTCTATGCATACATAGACTTGGACTTAGCCCCTTTATGTCATCTATGCTATACCCGAGTGAGCCTTTGCGAGTTCTCAAAATTTTCAAAAGTTTCATTTCTTGTGACTCACTAAGGTTAGCATTTATGATCACCGGGTAAGCCTCCCCCTCATCAAGGAAAGCATACTTGAGCGAGGGACGTAAAGGCTTGAGTTGTACTTTTGGAGGGAGAAGGCCCTCCACCTTCTTCAAAAGCTCATCATCTACATCATGATCTTCTTTTATTGCATCATCATGTAGAGAGATTTGAAAAACCTCTTCCAACTCCGCCTCTTCTCGGATCACTTGATGAACTACCTCATCAATCACTTAAATAGTGCTTAACATTTCTACTTTGGGTCATTTCATCAAATGTGGGAGGTTAAACTCGACATTGTTGCCCTCAAACCGGAATGTTAGCCGCCCATTCTTCACATCAATAAGCACTCCTCCGGTATCCAAAAATGGCCTACCTAGGATGACAGGAGTATGGCTATCCTCCGGGATGTCAAGGACAACAAAATCGGCCGGAATCTAAATCTTTCCAACTTTGACGGGTACGTCTTCAAGCACCCCCAAAGGGCGCTTGACGGACATATCCGCCAATTGGAGAGTCATGGTAGTAGGAGCAAGACTGTGAATGCCAATTTTCTTTGCAACTTTTAATGGGATGACACTCACACTTGCTCCCAAGTCGCAAAGAGCTCTTGATATAGGAACACCACCAACTATACATGGAATGGAAAAGCTTCCCGAGTCATCAAGTTTAGTGGGCATCTTGTTAAGGATATGGGCACTACGTGGCTCTTCCGTTGCCACTATATCTTCTTAGTCAAGATATCTTTCAAAAATTTTGAGTAAGTTGGCATGTTCAAAATCACTTTTGTAAAGGGTAGGGTGACTTCAAGTTTCTCAAGCATGTCATAAAACTTGTCATACTTGAGGTTTTCCCTACTCTTTATGGCTCTTGAGGGATATGGGATATGAGAAACAAGTTGAGAATTGAGAGATACCTTTGGGGGATTCGCATTCTTTGTTACCTTAGTGGTGGGTTGCAGGAGTACTTCTTCGATAGTATCTT
Source organism: Silene latifolia (assembly GCF_048544455.1). NCBI lineage: Eukaryota > Viridiplantae > Streptophyta > Magnoliopsida > Caryophyllales > Caryophyllaceae > Silene > Silene latifolia. Next base: position 211,886,846 of record NC_133537.1, on the reverse strand, counting down.
CACTTCCTACCTCTTCATAAGGTAGATCCTCAACCAATCCGTCAATATCTCCTCCCACTTGTGTTTTCTCATGTGAAGATTCTCCACATGTCTTCTTCCCTTTCTTAGATTCACTCATCATAGCCGATGGTGTCATTGGTGGGCTTTCCTTTCCACCATTCATTTCCACACGCTTCCTCTTGGATCCGAGTCAATTTTTACCTCAAGATGTTTGTAGGGATCTTTAAGCTCTATCCCACTTCTCAAAACTACCGCATGAGCTTGATTTCTAGTCGAGGCATCCTTGGAGCTTTGCCCTTGGGCTAACAAACCACCGGGTGACCTATGAGGGTTAGCAAGAGCATGAGCGGCCAATCGGGCCTCCAACTTTCTCATTTCCTTTTGGTGGGCAAGTCGTTGGTTGGCATTTTCTTGTTGAGTGGCCTTCATGAAATTAGCCATGTCTTGGCTATGTTGCATTTGCATGTTCTTCACCAACTTCATAACTTCAATTTGAGAGGGGTCTCCTTGGGGTTCTTGATAAGGTTGATTGGCGAAGGGTAAAGGAAACCCATAGTCATTCCGAGTGTTGGGACCTTGTCCCCCTTGATAATTCCCTCTAGGGCCATTGTAGTTGAAGTTTGGTCCTTGACCTTGATCTTGAAACCCTTTAGCATACCCTTCCCCAAATCCTTGATTAGCTTGATTCACTTGGTTCCCTTGATATAAACCTTGGTTGTTTTGATTGCCTCCAAAATCTTGGTAACCTTGAGGTTGGTTCCTATAGTTTTTGTTTTTATTGTTGTTGGGGCATTGGTTTTTATTTCCGGAGTTATTTCTTGGGTTGGAGTATCCACCTCTTGGTTGAGAAAATCCGGGTGGATTATTTGGGGCTTGGGGTTGAAGATGTTGTGAGTTCTGGACATTGGTACTCTTGTAACTAAAGTTGGGGCGTTCTTCAAACCCGGATGATAGAAGTTGGTATTCGGGTTATAGACATTGGGGTTGTTGTAGGGAGGTCTTAGTGGTCTTGCATTGTTGTTATAGTTTCGAAAAGTATTAACATCTTGGGCATTCTCCTCATACCCTCCATTGTAGTTATTGCCACATATGTCAAAAGTGTGACCACTCCGTCCACAAATCTCGCAACTTGAAGCTTGAGCCACTTCCTCCATGGGTGGACCATGTGAGACGGTGACTTGGTGAACTTGGTTTCTTTGGAGTTTTTCAAGTTGTTTTGTGAGGAGGTCGAGCTTAGCATTTGTCTTGGCACTAGAAATAGAGGAGTTCTCCTTGGGGTATTTGCCATTCCTTTTAAGCATGTTTCCTCTAGATCCATAGTTAGCCTCCGAGTCTACCATTTTCTTGATTAATGTCGTCCCTTCCTCATCATTCAAATGATCGAATCCCCCTCCCGCGGAGGGATTCACCATTTCCTAGGTTCTAGGCAGCAAAGTTTAGAAGAACGTTTGGGTAACGTACCACTTGGGAATCCCGTGGTGAGGGAAACTCGCAATGAGATCTTGGTACCTATCCCATGCCTTACCCAAAGACTCTCCCTTGTCTTGTTGAAAGGTATGAATCTCATTTCGTAGCATGGCGGTCTTCGATGAGGGATAATACTTTGCCATGAATGCCTTGGCTAAGGCATCCCATGTGGTGAAGGTGTCCGGAGGGTGAATGTTCAACCAACGGACCGCCTTACCCATCATGGAGAATGGGAACAACATCATCCTCAAAGTATCATCGGAGACCCCATTTTTCTTCATCATATAAACCATCCTCTTGAATTTCGTAAGTGGGCATGAGAATCTTCTTCAATGTGTCCTTCGAATAAATCTTTTTCAATCAACCCCACTTGGGCGGGGTGCATCTCGAAGTTGTTGGGAGCCAAGGTGCCAAAATTAATTGGATTGCAAGAATCATTGTGGTTGGGGCGGTTGTGATCTCGTAGAGCCATTTGTGGTGGTGGGTTTGGTATTTGAGGGGGTGGTGATTGAGGTGGACTTGGGAGTGGAAAGTTGTGGAAGGGATTTTCTATAGGGATCTCAATTGTGTTGGTTGGTTGGAGAAAGGTTGGTGTTTCAAAAGTGCGATGGGTGGGTGAAGTTGCTTGGTCAAAAGTTGGTGGGGGAGAATTTCGAACTCTTGCTAGGGTCCTATTCCTTAAGGTCCGAAAAAGCCTCTCGGGGTCGGGATTGAAAAGCGAGGGGTGGTGATTTCTCCTAGGCATGCAACTTGGTGAACCGTTAGTCTCCTAGTGTTTTTACACACTAGGGAAAGACAAAAATCACGCACTCTACACGGGAACACAATACTACTCAAGCAAACAAACAATTGAGCTAAAACTAAAGCTAAGACTCTTAATAAACTAAATATAACCTAACGCCATCCCCGACAACGGCGCCATTTCATGAGTAAGAAATATGGTGTATGTAGTGTCGTAGTTTCTTATCACCAATAAAATTTGTAACCCAATTTAGTAGTATAAATCAAAGTCGAACCACAAGGATGGAGGGGTGTATATTGAGTTCAATGCAAGTCTAGTCTAGTTGGAAAACAAGAAGGATTGATTCTAAACTAATAATAAACTAAAATGAGTAGCTAGCACAAGATGTAAACAATCGATTTAAAGTCTAGGGTCTTTGGGTTCATCTAAGTAGGTGAAAATCAATCATGGGTGAATGAAGGGGTCGAGGGTAAGGCTTAGTCAAGGTAATTGGAACAAAGTCTTGGCCTTCTTAAGGATGACACCTAACTATCATCAAGCATACAATCCTCTCCTAATCATGCTATCAAAATCCCTCATAAACTTTCATAGACAAAGGACTTAAGCAAATAATGAAGAAAGACAAGAGCTTTCACTCAAGCAAATCATCAAACACCTTATATCCATGTGTAGGAGGACTAAACAATTTACCCACAACCCACATATTCATCACCTAATCATTCCATTAATTCCCACTTAGAATCCCCCTAAACCCTAGGGGGTCACTACTCACACATAATCAAAGAGTAAATGCAAACAATTTGTGATAAACAACTAAACACAATGGAAAGCATGGTGTAAATTATAACAATCAAAATAAGAAATTGATATGTAAACTATTGATTAAACAAAATAAATAAGGAGAGAAATGTACCAACAATAAGGAAAGATGGTTCCTTTGATTGAATTAATGAAGATATTAGAGGAAATGAGGAAATAAAGCCTATTTCTCGCAGTTGTCGCTCTGTGACGGTCAACCGACTGCCGGTTATGCCTGCCGGTAGCGACGTCTTCAGAATCTGTCAATGTTTAGACCTGGTGTTCTCTCTGCCGGTGGACCGGTTGCCGGCCTGCCGGCAGAGAGTCTTCAATCTTGACTTCTTTCTTCATTGGGGGAGTGTGTGCCGGCTGACCGGCTGCCGGCAGCGAGCTCTTCTTAATTTGCTCCAAAAATCACCTCAAAAATGGCTAAGTGTCGGGCATGTGTTCCCTGCCGGTGGGCCGGCTGCTGGCAGAGAACATTTTCTCAGCTACTTCCTTTAATCCTCTCATCTGGTGGTGATCCCCTGCCGGTGGGCCGGCTGCCGGCCTGCCGGCAGAGAACACTGCTACATCATTTTGCCTTTCTCTTCTTCATTGTTATCCATAGAACCACCTCTCTTGCCCCGATTCCTCCATATTTGCCTCAAGTCCTGCGAGAGAAACACAGTTTCATAGGTGCGGGTATCGGGCACAAATGCATGGTAAGGCATACCAAACCGACTCGATATGAGTAAGAATGCACGAAAGAAGAAGGGAAATTTGGTGCAAATGAATCATATATCAGATTCACAGCGTTTGATCCACAGTTTTGTATAACTATACGTCGGAAAACTTAAAACGATTTCGAAAAAAAAACTTTTCAAAACTTTTCAAAAGTACCTGGAGTGTTTAATGCATGACGACGAGGTCGCAATGACAGTAATTAGAGTCAAAACCGACACCGGACGAAAAGCCGACTCAAAATTCAAGTCTCGACTCCAACAACAAGTCAAACCGAGTCAAACACAAAAAAACAAACTTTTCAAATATTTCCATGTTAAGTTTTACGGAATCCTTAATGGTCAAGTACAAATCAAGTTCATCAAAAACCTAGGATAAAACAAATCATGATTACACTTGCATGATAGTGACAAGACACCTTGAAGACGCGCGAAATGGCTCGCGCCTCTTCGAGCAGCCCATGCGGCAACGTCGCTCAAAACGCACACAACCACCCATTTTCCTATAAATACCCCTCAAATGCCACCATTTGAGAGTTACGCGAGTGTCGGCCCCCTCATTTATCCCTTAAAATTCTAGACTCGACTTCTCAAGTCACAAACCAACACGTGTTTACGACCTACCGATCGTAAACATAAGCCTTACACATTGTTTGGTACTGTCATCGTGCATTAATTTACTTGACCGACCATCTCGACCACTACACCATCACTAAACATAAAAAACAATCTTTTACTTTGCAAAAACGGTTTTCAAACCGAGTTTTCCGGCCAAATAAGTTGATACACTTTCGTCGGTTTCTCATCTCAAGCATAGCATGTAAGTATGAGGGTGTAAAAATCTTCTTCTATCATGTTTTTAATTTGTTTCATGATTATAACATGCTAATACATGCATAACATGGTACAAATATGGGATAATTGAGCCAAAACCGAATTTTCGGTTGAGGCAGGGGCTGCTTATGTAGCAGGCAGGCTCGCGCCTAAAGTGTTTGGTCTCTTCTTCCCTTTTATTTTCATTTCATATTTGTAATCAGTTTTTACCATTTCAAATATTTCAAACCATTTTTTTATGACAAGTTTTTAACCATGAAACATTTTTCGCCCTTGGTTCCTAATACCATGACGGTTTAATCCGTGTTTCGGTGATAATATTTGGTTAATTACATTATAAAAGGTATTTTAAAACCTTTTATTTCATTCTTTACATTTTGAAGGGTATTTTAAAGCCTTTCTCATTTTTTTACACTTTCAAAACAAATGTATTAGTCATCAACATAAAATCATCCTTGGTTCTACATACCATTTCGGATTTTAACCCGAGTGTAAGACGATGAAACATTGACTAATTACAAACAAATGAACTTACAACAAATAGTTCATAATCATTTTCAAAACTATTCATGTCAATCTTGCAAAACCGAACCCGACATCGAATATTGTTAAAACAATGACAATTATTCAAGTCTCGTTCTTCAAATTAGCATGAAAGCGGCCTAAACGGTCTTTTCAAATCAAGACGTGTTTAAGAACCCCTTTTTCAATACATTTTACGAACCCTTTCAATTGTCAGAAGACACCTTTCATCGTCTGTTGACCCGCACCTAAACAGGTCACTTATTTTCCCATTTTCAAACCAGGGTAGACCCACGTGCATCGCCTCAAGGCTCGCGCCTCTTCTGGTTGCCTGATGTAGGGTCTGTTTCCCTTCCAGATTTTGTCTAGGATGATCCCGACATCGGTTAACCCGAATACAGAACATATCAGATGACAAATCGGCTCATTTTATATTGTATTTGCAAAACGCCTTATTAAGACAAATGGATCACGTTATGCACCGTAAACCTAATTTGGTAAATGGATGTTTAATTTCCGTCTTGCATGCAAATCAACATTAAATCCAACTCGACATCAAATACTTGATACTTGGATTAAACAAACTGACATAGAAAGCTCACATGTTAATTTCAAACTAGTGGATGCGCATTCATGCATTTACCCGTTTTATCAATTTTTGCATTTAACCAACCAAGATCGATCAGTAGAGGCCGTTACCGCGGGCGGGATTGGGTGTCCGATTAAAGGGCTTCCCTATACGTACCTTCACCTCTTACTGGTGTCGGTTAAACTTGTCGTCAAAAGCTACCTAACCAAAACAATATTTATAACTTCACAAACTACACTTAACAAAGAGTTAAGTAAAGTTCGGATCCCAAGTGACGGGTATTGATGTAGGATTTTCGATTGCAAATGGTTGTGTCTTAGGGTGTCACAATTTGGGCTGAGATACGAGATCAACTAAATTAATTAATAATATAAAAGCAAAGTAATAAAAACAAGCAAGGTGATTAAAATGAGATGTAAACAATTGATTAAAAGCACTATGGTGTCATGGGTTCATAGGGGATTCATGGGAGTTGATAATACAAACATGTTCTCTACTAGATGCAAGCACTTATTGCTGTGATGGGATAGAGTTGGTGTATAAGCTTACAATCCGTAAGAAGGTTTGGGTCCCGGAGCCGAATCGATTAGATTTTACAACACCTACAAGTCGACTTAGTCCTTCCTATCCAACTATATACATGGTCTAATGAATCTCGAGTTGGTGTATAAGCTTACAAGTCTCATTATTGAAAAGATAGGTGATGGGTAAAAAATGCAAGGATTCATAGGCTCGCATTTCATCAAACATAACATGTGCATAAGTTGAAATCACAACAAACAAGCAAATTAATTATGAAAACATATTAGATTAAGCATGAATCAATCCCCATGTTGGTTTTCCCTAATTCCCCATTAACCCTAGTTAAGGAAACTACTCACTCATTATCAAGTTTAACATGCTAACAAGATTGTCAATCATACTAGCAAGGCAAAACATGATGAATAAATGAAAATGATCAACAATAATTAAACAAGGTTAAGAGAGAATTATACCTATGAAGATTATTCCTTCTTACCCTTGTGACATATGACAAATTGACAAAATAAAATGGGAGTCCATTTTATACATGGACCGAAAATGGAGGGGTTGTAGAGGATAGTGGGTGATTTATTTTAATAGTTAAAATTGCAATAATCATTCCTACTCTATACTAGCCTTACATACCTAAAGTTTTGATAAGAGAAAAAGAAAAAGAGGAAGCCATGGATTGGCATATGCCCTTCACACCACCCGGCCACTCCTCTTTGTTGTGAGAATTTTGTTCTCATTTTTCTAAGGCATACATTCTTATCTTTCCTCTCCCACTTCTCTCTAAAACTAGTTTTAGAATATATTAAATTGTTCATCTAATAGTGTCATAAACATTAGATTACAAGTGTAGTAATAGAGATAATATTAGAATCTATTTAAGGTTTCATAATACACTAATCTAGTTAATTAGTATATTATTTTAAGGGATTTGTTTTGGGTGCAACAAGAAGAGGATCTCTATATTTGGGATTTAGGAGGATCATCCATAATACTTGAGCCCAATAACATATAAGGAAGATGTCCTTATTTGTGCCCAAATTTTTGAACCATCAACAATGTAAGAACCATTGTTTTCTCATTTTATTTCTTATTTAGTTATGCATGCACTAGATCTAAAGAACTCATATTAAAATGTTAATTAGTTCACTATTAGAAGAGTCTAATAATAGGTATATGAACCTAACAATTGGTATCAGAGCATAGGCTGTTGCATGCATAATCGATTTATTGATTTTTCGATTTATTAGTAACTTAATTAAAACTAAAAATTTGTGATTTATTAGATAAAGTCACGAAATCATGTTGCATGTTGTATATTCTAGTCCTAAAATATATTTAGCTCATTTTATGATTTATGGTATTTTATTGCTCATTTTAATGATTGAAATGGTATTTAAAATGCTAAAAATAGTTAAATTAGTTTATGACCTTGAAATTTGTATATGACCTCACATGAATATTTTAATTATTGTATGTAAATTTTGTATAAATTTGATTTATTTTGCATTATTTATGATTTTTATGAGATAAAAATGGATTCAAAGGAGGTAAAATGGTTAAATATAGTTAAACTTCGAAATAGGCCATGAAATTTTAATATGTTGCCACATGCATATTCTACTCACTGTGTGTAAAATTTAAGATGAACTTGATTCATTTAACATGATTTATGAATTTTTAGTGTAAAAAGGACATAAATAGTGACTATTTTAGCATAAATAGCTAAAACGAATTATATGGCATGAGAAAATTATTTTAGGTTGCATTTATATCCCACGTATCAGATATAAAGTTGTAAAATTGATTAGATTAATTTTTGTACACTTTAGATGTTTTATTTGATAAAACCGATAAATTGCAACTATATTTTCTCGAAATAAATTCGAAAATTTTAACCATGATTTTTGACATTATGAGTGTCATGGATATATTCCAAAATGTTCAAAAATTCAAAATTCAAAATTTGAAGTTATTGTAATTAAATTTGGATTTATTTCATAATAGTTGCGATTTTAGGGTCAAAATGAGCATGAAATTACATCAAGTTGAATTATTGTCAAAAAATTGAGTAATGACTAATTTTCTGAGACCTAAGAGTGTTAGGATAATTAACTTGGACTAAAATTAGATTTTAGTATTATTTAGCGATTTTAATAAGTTCAAATTATGAATTTCCATAAAACCGGGTTATATAATCGGTATAAGTTAAATAGGGCGATTTGGCACATAATTTGGCATGATAAATACATATTATAATGCTGAGTATTTCATTTTTGAATGTCATATTTTATTTATATAATTTTGAATTATGTAATTCTATCTTAGTATGGCCTTAGATTTTAATCGATATTACCCGTAATGTAATATTGATTCGGTTGTAATTTAATGTGATCTCGTATCACTTTTATTTTTACTAGTTTTTCATTTTACAAATGTATCATAGGAATAGATTTGTATTTTTATTATTATTTGTGATTCCGGAGTTCCCTTCAATACGGTGCCATTCGGAAAGGTGTTCCGACAAAGACGGTGTTCTAGGGAGGCATGCCACTTGAAGATTCAAGGGACCAAAGGAGTTGGTTTCCGATTACGTAATAGATTATTTGATTTTCTATTTTAGGAAGGCCATATTATGAATTTATTATTTTTCTTTGCATTTCTTTTAATATGTTGCATGCATTGCCAAATCGCCATAACAACACATGCATATCATATCGAGTCATCGACCGTGTCAATTATAATTATTGAGAATTCATCTTTTAGTTCACTTAAAATTGATAGATAATAAATTGACAAGACCTTTACTTTAAAAAGATTGAGACTTAGCCTTACCAAATAGTAGGAGCCCATGAATCTCAATTTCATAAGGGGTACAATACGATTTTTTGAGGTGCTTCTATTGACGTTCGGTGAGTGGGGTAATAAGTAGTTATTACAATTCGAAAGTTTGGTTGATCTCAGCGAAGGTATTTTGCGACCGTAGTCGCAATAAAGATGAATTTAATGTATATTCATCGACCGAGAGTTCTAATTGTAGAACATAATAACAGAGTTAACCCACCAACAAGTTATATTAGTAAAGATGTAGAGGACCCGTGGCTCACATGCAAGCTAATATGAATTTTGGGTTTCGGAATCATTTATTATAGTTGGGTAGAGGTCACTATATAAATGTTAAACTTGTTTTAAAATATTTACAAATTTTGTTAAAACGATAAATGTTTTTAATTCCTTCATTTTTCTATTTTGTAGTCAATTTAATTAGTAAGCAATGACTACTCCGATTTCATCCGCATCAACTAGTGCAAACGCTCCACCACTCCCCAATGCTTCTTGGCTCCGATCCTTTATGGATCGATGTAAACTTGAAAATGTTCGAAATCTATATCTCATTACTTAACATATTCATATATGTTACATTTTAATTTAGTCATAAAATTAAATACAAATCTTATGCATACAAACTAAAATAGATAAGTGAAGAAATCGTTTTCCTTACTATAAATTACGGATTAAAAGGGCACCAACAAGATCTCCTTCTTGTTAGTTCTTGAGCATTCCAAATAATGGATGAACAAAGATTCAAGTATAGAATCTCTCCCAAAAGTGAATACCCAAGGAAACCTCTCAATAACAAATATTATTATGCATTTTTCTTACACAAAATATTAAGTAATAATAAAAGTCTAACTTAAAAATTGACACAAAATATTAATTTGTCTCTCTACTATTTCGGTGGAGAGGAGGAATTATTTGGAGTTTATTTCACTAGAATTTTCACAAATTGTAGAGAGTATGCATTTTTCTTACACTAGAAAAATTATATGTAAAATGATGAATGAATAAATTGAAAAGAAAAACTCTTTTCTTTTCCCCTATGGTGGCCAAAATTATTGGCCTTGGGTAGCATGCCCAATGCCTTTTATTTTTGCTCTTATCAAAAGCTTGTAGGGTTGCATGGCTAGAGATTAGGCTTTAATAATTATGTTTTCTCTTATTAAAATAATCAACATAATTTTTCCACTAATACTTCCTCCAATTTTCGGTACATACAAAATAAAATGGAAGGTCCATTTTATTTTGTCATTTGTCAATTGTGACATATGTGACATGTTACTTGACATGTGAATTTGTAATGGATTTTTAACATATTAAAAATCAACATACTCATAAAATATGTCATTTACAAAATCGACTAGTAATTCGTAATTACTTGTACCAAAACGGTTTATCAAATTAAAAATTACGTCTTGTATTTATAATAAATTATTCATTCAATTTCAATTCCAAATTGTTTCGTAAACAATAATTTTATCTAAGTAATAAAACAATTCATTTACTTAGACCGTATCTAATATAATCGAATTACAATAAGACACGTTAATTTTACTCACAAAATTATCCGTCAATTTTTAAGCAATTTAATTAACTCGTATCGGCATACGATTAATTAAATAATCAATTAAGAGTATTTCCCTATAGGTATGACCTAAGAGAATCAACTGATCACCACCGTCGCACGACAGTAATGTCAAACTCTAGTCAGCCAATCATTACCGATATGTGTGGACCAGTTGATTGTAAAATATTACATCCCACATGTATTCTTAAAATGAGATTTAGACATGTGATCATTTTGATCGACAATTGTGATCGCATTATTGTCGGAGGACACATATTCCAACAATCTCCCACTTGTCCTCGACAAGTGTGCGTCACCAATTCTCTTGTCCTATTACTATCTCCCACTTAATGCAAGGTGTCTTTCAGGTCGTACTTGCAAGTGATCATATCGAGAGTGGTTTCCTCGATCTGGAGAATAACTGATTGACCGGATTTATCTACCATAGATATCTTTCGAGCGTGGCCACGCATTTCCAGTTCATTACTCCTCGAGTGGCCTTGAGATATTGTTTTAACCCTGACAAGGGGGTGGAAAATTCCTATTGCACTCATTCCCTTCGACTAGCCACAGCCATCATAACCCAAAATGTGCCCATTTGACCCCATTTACGAAGGTCGTAGTAACACAAATCAAAGTTAATCAAATCGTGCCACCTTAGGTGAAGCGGTCTTTAGTCAAAAGAATTGACTCATTAGAATACTATAGTAGCTCTCGCCACGACCAGGCTATATAAATTTGCCAGAACTCTATAAGCGGTCATAAGGCCCGACAAAGTGTTCTTAACAGTCTGCCTATGTGATCGACTAGTCATTCTCATATGACTCCATGGCACTTGAACTTGCCATCAATCGCATCACACTCTAGTCACTTCGAGACGTCACCTTATACAAGTGACTATATTCAAATACCATGTTAATCCGGGTTCACTTTAACGGGGTTCAATATTGTCTCTACAACCCGTTTGGATGTAACAAGGTATAAAAGGAGTTTTCAGATTTTAAAAACTCGAACGATAAATATGATTATCATATGAGTAGTCAATACTTGATTACTACTTCATATTCTATAATCCAGTTTGATCTTGAATGTAGTTGTTCATCTCAATTCAATTGAAATGACATGACTCATCATGTTAAGCCAATGAGAAGGCTTTGGTTAGTAAGTTTTATCAACTTCTTGTACCTTACTCAACCTTACTACATACACGTTTTCCTTTGTAATGTATACATTTGCTTTACAAAACTTTCTGAGTACGTGTCGAGATCCAATTAAGACATAGGCTTTCATGCCATAAAATAGCTCCCACTGTTTTCACAGTGTGCGGGACTCATCCCTCTTGCACATCCCATGATTGCAAGTGTACTCAATTTCCGTTGTAAACATTTCTCATTGTTCTTTATTGCCTAGAACAATTCTAGAATAATCTATTCCTTAAATAATATAGCCACAATGGTATCTTAACCATCCTAATGTGTTTTGATTATGGTTTTGTCAGAAACCATGCGCAATCTCAATTGTCAATTGTCACTTATGTAACACCCTTACACAAAATTTTGCATCAAAAACACTTTGCATTACATCCTTAATGCTTCTGAAAGCACTTAAGAGTAATCTTTATGGCTTACTTGGTAACTATTACTTAAATTCGATTTGAAACAATTCATCATACTCAAAGTATATGAAGTGTTATACATTATTTCCTATTTAATTGATTCGGCAGCGGAAGCAAATGGAAACAATCAAATATGTTCAATTTGATTGAACTAGTCATGAATCTTATCAACATATGACTTCTTATTTGACGCTAATATCATGTAGATTTATCTCCATAAATCCGGATATTAAAGATGTATTAAATTACTCCAAAAGTCGTAAATCATTCTCAATGATCAATATGTCATCCACATATAAGACTAATTAAAATTTCCGTAACTCCCACTAAACCTCATGTATAAACACAACTTCTCTATTTATCGAGAAAGGTTTCATAACATGATTAAAACATTGATTCCAACTCATTGATGTCCTACATAAGACAATCTCTTAAGTCTCACATTATCTTAGGATTGTAAGAATCTATAAAACTCATAACATGTATCGAATACATTCCTTCTATGAAGAAGTGGGTTTTAGATTCACTTGCTATATCTATATCATAATGAAACACAATCCCTAAGAAGATCCAAATAGACTTAAGCATTTCAACTAGTGCAAAACCCTTTGCAACCAATCAAGCTTTGAAATCTCTCTTTATTAGTGCAAACCCTTTGTCACTAATCAAGCCTTTTATTTCGGATTTTATGGCCCTAAGCCTTGTATTGAGTTCTGACTTAAACACTCTCATGTAAGTCATGTATTCATTACTTTCCAGAAGTAATCAACTTGAATCAAACAATTTCATTGTAAGTTGTAAGCTCTTTACTTTCTTAAAAGTAACACCAATTCATCATCTTCAGCAAGTGATGACTTTAACCTCCTAGGTTTTGAAGAAACAACGTTTTACACAAAACGTCTCATGTAGCCAAGAAAGACAAGTTTCTTGCGACATAACATTCTTTGGCACAATACAATTTGTGGCTCTTGAATATTTTCTCCCACTCTGTCTTCTAGAAATAAACTTGTATTTTAGGAAGACAGCTTCACGAGCCACAAACCCGTTGTACTCGTGATAATTGAAAGGGAAAAATGAGCATTTGTTTCTTGTGTAAGCTTACAAACATGGTACCCTACCACTTCATATCTCATATGATTTGTTTTAGATTTAGTGGAAAAATAATTTAGACAAAATGATAAAATCTCCAAAAGGATCAAGTAACTCAAAGTAAACTTGATTGAAGTCCAAACCATATCGAATAGCGTTTGATTTCTTATCCAACCACACATTATCCCATAATGTGTACTGAGAGAGATTAATTTTGTGATACTATATCACATTTTCTTTGGCTTATATCAAAGTCTTCACTTTGATAATCCCATCACGACTAAATCGTGATTCCTCGAACTCTTTGAACTTCTTCAAAGATTTCTCAATTTACCTTATTAAGTGAACACATTAGCGTCAACTTAAATTGTTGGTAAAAGAAAATGATCAACCTATTTTGGATCAATGATTTACAACCTCGATCTCCTTTTCAACCAAAAGGCACGAGACATCTTGCTTTGACTACAAGATACGCATATACCATAAGATCTAATGGTTTTAAGAGTACTCGATAACTCTTTGCGTTCATCATTCCAGAATCTAAGGTTTAATCTTGGGTTTTACCAATTTGAGTCTTGCATCATCTACATGATATATCATTCTAGTTTGGTTTAGAATATATTCACCTTGATAATGGGCTAGCCATACATCAAATCGTGGTGTATAGGGTCACAAAAGTGAAACCTCTTTTGTATCTTAACAAGTTTATATTCTTATTTAGAGTTTATGCACTTAATAGTCACAATTAAGTACAACTCTAAACCCAAAACTAGATTGAGTACACAATGACTACCTCTCAACATCATTGTTGCTTGTCGTCATATTCTAATCATCCTATGTATCAAGTACAATGATGAAAACCACCACCGGTTTCTAATATTGACGAAGTAGTACTAGGAAAATTTATGTCAATCAAATAAACATTTAAAAAAGAAGGTCCCATTAGATGTCCCACAACTAACTTGTTGATTCTTCAATAATTTGGGGTAATTTCTTTTCTGGCGTCCAACAATTAAGACAATGGAAATTTTATCGGTCGGGATTGATAGGTTTAGTATTGTTATTCTCAATAACGTTACTTTTAACATTACTTTATATCAATTCCATTCTAATTTTACTTCTTAGAACCTTATCCTTTTCTTAACGGTTTAAGAGAATGCTCCCACTCATTTTAATGAGTCTTTGCTTAGAGAAGCAAAATTTAATTTCATGAAGACTACTCTTCATTCGTTCGTTTAATCTTAAAACTTTCATTGAAGTGGTTGCGGTATTTTGGTCTATTACGATTTCCGACAAATCTAATTACCAAAACAATTTATCGCTTCAAGGTACTTAATTCAATTAAGTATATGAAAAACAATCCATTGTAAGTAGATGTGTTAGTCAAGAATCAAAAACCTGTTTGATAATGAATAACTTTTATCTATACTCTTCACAAGAGATCCTTACAATGGATAATACGAGGTTTTTAGAAGAAAAATTCAAATTTTGTCTTTAGTTACGATGTTTTAATGGAGATTTGAATCAAAATCAAAATGATATCGTACATAAATTGAGGTAAAGAAATAGAACAATATGATAACGGAATAATGAAAACAAAACATTTATCGTTATAATAATACTTGTAAATAATTTAACAAGATATGAGCATTTATGTAGTGATCTCTACCCAACTACAATAAATGATTCCAAGATCCAAATTCATATTAACTTGGGCACGGTGTGGCCGATGAAACCTTTATCAATATAACTCGGCGGATTAACGCTTTAATCGATTCTACTTTTAGAACTCTTGGTCGATAAAATTAAATTAACATTTATCTTTAGCCCAAAACACATCCGACAAGGGCACGGTGTGGCCGATTGAACCCTTATCAAAAACTTTTGTTAAGTTCAATCCAAATTTCGAATAAATGTGTCCATGATCCAAACCCACATTAACTTGGGCACGGTGTGGCCGATGAAACCCTCATCAACATGAATTCGGTGGATAGACATTTATCATCCACTTCCCCTACGTAACAAGGTTTGTACCCCGGTGTGGCCGAGTGCACTCCCTCACGAAATAGGTTTTCATGGTTTCTACTTTTTGGTAAGGCTATGTCTCAATTGTTTATTCTTAGCGAGAGGTCATGTCAATTTATTATCTATCACGTTTTAAGTGAACTAAAGCGGTGAACTACGATAATTTTAATTGACACGGTCGATAAACTCGATTACAATGATAATGCATGTTTTAGTTATGGCGATTTAGCGATGCATGCGACATATAAATAAAATGCAAAACATAAAAATAAATCCTAGTATGGCCTTCCTAAAATAGAAAATCTAATTAACTATTACATATTCGGAAACCAACTCCATTGGTCCCTTGAACTTCGGCTGAGGCACGCATCTCGAGGTAACACCGTCTTTAATGGATTTCCTTTTCGAGTGACACCGTCTTCAAGGATCTCCGGAATAATTAAATTACATAACAAATTACATAATTTCCTATTATACATTTGTAATTAAAATAAAATAAATCTATTATATTACAAAACGGTGATACGAGATCACAATAAATTACAACCGAATCGATATTCCCATACATTTCGGATAATACCAATTAAAAACTAAGGCCACACTAAGTAAAAATTACATAAAATAAAATTACATAAAATAAAATTATGACAATCATAAATAAAATGCTGCATTATAATATGTATGAACATGCCCAATTTTATGCTAAATCGCCTTTAAGGAGCCAATATCGTATATTAATCGGTTTTTACGGATTTGCGTGATTCAACCTTTTAAAATCACAATAAATTACATAAAATCATATTTATGCACAAGTTAATTACCCTAACCAACTTAGGACTCAAAATTAGTCTCCACTAACTATTTGACTATAATTAACTTATATTTCTTAAAATTGTTCATTAATGGACTCAAAATTATAATAAAAAGCCATAAACTCCAAATAAATCATAAAAATTTCAAATAAATTCAAAATTTGAAATTTAAACTCATGAACATTCTGGAAAAAATACCATGACACTCATAATGTCCAAAAATTTAGGTTACAAATTTCAAAATTTATCGGGAAAAACAATGTTGCGGTTTATCGGATTTATCAAATATTATCATAAAAACATGAGAAAAATTATATTTATCAACTTTTCAATTTTAGATCTGAAATGGGTAATAAAATGCAACATGTGACGTTTTTCCTTAGTCATGAAGTATGTTTTAGCAATTATTCACTAATTAAAGTCACTATTTAAGCTATTTTTCATCAAAAATTCATAAATCATGCATAAAGACTTCATTATAACCTATTATTTTACACACATCTTTTAAAATTGCATGTGACAACATAATAAATTTCTATGACCAGATTCGATATTTATCTCATATTAACCTATTTTCATTTAAATTCGATTTTTATCATGAAAAATCCATATTTCGAGCATAAAAACTCCAAAAATTCTGAAAATTTACAGGTCATCTAAAAATAATACATGTGATAACATATCCAAAAACCACTGGAAAATTCGAAGTTTAGCTAATTTTAGTCCGAAAATGACATTTTTATCCTAAAATCACATTTTTAATGCCATTATTTTATAAGATGAACAATAAAAATCCATAAATTAACCAAAATATCCTAAATACATTTTAGGATCAGAAACTTTAACATGCATAATTTATTTCGGGATATATCATAATAACACAAATTTATAAGTTTTATATGTTAATCGTATAACTCGGAAAAACTATAACCGATTTGCATGCAAACAACCTAAGGCTCATGATACCGCTTGTTAGAAATCTATATCTCATTACTTAACATATTCATATATGTTACATTTTAAGTTAGTCATAAAATTAAATACAAATCTTATGCATGCAAACTAAAATAGATAAGTGAAGAAATCGTTTTCCTTACTATAAATTACGGATTAAAAGGGCACCAATAAGATTTCCTGCTTGTTAGTTCTTGAGCATTCCAAATAATGGATGAACAAAGATTCAAGTATAGAATCTCTCCCAAAAGTGAATACCCAAGGAAACCTCTCAATAACAAATAATATTATGATCTAGTAATAATAAAAGTTTAACTTAAAAATTGACACAAAATATTAATTTGTCTCTCTACTATTTCGGTGGAGAGGAGGAATTATTTGGAGTTTATTTCTCTAGAATTTTCACAAATTGTAGAGAGTATGCATTTGTCTTACACTAGAAAAATTATATGTAAAATGATGAATGAATAAATTGAAAAGAAAAACTCTTTTCTTTTCCCCTATGGTGGCCGAAATTATTGGCCTTGGGTAGCATGCCCAATGCCTTTTATTTTTGCTCTTCTCAAAAGCTTGTAGGGTTGCATGGCTATAGATTAGGCTTTAATAATTATGTTTTCTCTTATTAAAATAATCAACATAATTTTTCCACTAATACTCCCTCCAATTTTCGGTACATACAAAATAAAATGGAAGGTCCATTTTATTTTGTCATTTGTCAATTGTGACATATGTGACATGTAACTTGACATGTGAATTTGTAATGTATTTTTAACATATTAAAAATCAACATACTCATAAAATATGTCATTTACAAAATCGACCAGTAATTCGTAATTACTTGTACCAAAACGGTTTATCAAATTATAAATTACAACGTCTTGTATTTATAATAAATGATTCATTCAATTTCAATTCCAAATTGTTTCGTAAACAATAATTTTATCTAAGTAATAAAACAATTCAATTACTTAGACCGTATCTAATATAATCGAATTACAATAAGACACGTTAATTTTACTCACAAAATCATTCGTCAATTTTTAAGCAATTTAATTAACTCGTATCGGCATACGATTAATTAAATAATCAATTAAGAGTATTTCCCTATAGGTATGACCTAAGAGGATTAACTGATCACCACCGTCGCACGACAGTAATGTCAAACTCTAGTCAGCCAATCATTACCGATATGTGTGGACCAGTTGACTGTAAAATATTACATCCCACATGTATTCTTAAAATGAGATTTAGACATGTGATCATTATGATCGACAATTGTGATCGCATTATTGTCGGAGGACACATATTCCAACAGAAATGAATGGTTCTAACTTCACAGATTGGGATGCGCAACTCTGTTTAGCCGCGGAAGGTGACGACAAGCTTCGTTACCTTACCGAAGCCGCTCCCACCACACCTACTACTAGGTCAACCGCCGCCGCAAGGGAAGCCTATGAGGCGTACCTAAAAGAGTCGGCCGCTATCAAGAACATCTTGATTTTCTCTATGGAACCCGATCTCCAAAGGAGTTCTATCAAGATGAGCACGACCTATGAGATCCACTCCAAGCTTGTGACCATTTATTCGCAAGCTCCAAGGATCATCCAATATGAGGCAGCCTCCGCATTTTTCGAAAACGGCATCAAAGAGGGCTAAAAGGTAAGCCCTCATGTGCTCAAGTTGATTGAGCTTGTTGAGACCCTTAAAATGCAAGGGGTTGACATTCCCGAACAACTTGTTATAGATCGAGTTCTACATTCCTTGAACAAAGTCAAAGCATATGTACAGTTTAGGGTAAACTACAATATGCAAAATATGAAGACTTCTCTCCATGAATTGAACAAAATGCTTGTGCAAGCTGAGAGAGACATAGGTGTAAATGTTAGCTCAACCAAGGTTGTGCTCGTTATTAACAATAAGAGAAAAGGGAAGTTTAAAAGGAGTGCTAGCAAGAGCAAGAAACCCACTCCCTTCAAGGAAAAAGGAAAAGCTATTGAGAAAATCTCTTCTAAAAAGGGTGCTACATCCGAGGACAAATGCCATTATTGTAATGGTGTAGGACATTGGAAGAGGAATTGCCCGAAGTATCTAGGAGATATCAAAACTAGAAAGATTATTCTAGTAGGTAATATATATTTTTCCCTATCATTCATGTTTTGATTTCAATATCAACTTTAGTATTTGGATACAAGTTGTGATTCTTACCCTTTTTAATTTGTATTTAAGGGCATCCGAGCAAAGACAAAGGCAAAGACAAGCAAGCCTAAGGAAGCTCTTCAAGGGATGCTAGAGTAGCCGCCCATAGTAGAAGACCTATGGAAGCTTGGCCTTTATTTTGATAGTCTTCCTTTTATTGTTGTATTTTGAAGTTGTTGTTTAGAACTCTTCTTAATTTCCTAGTTGGACATGGAAATTAGTTTATTTCCTTTTATTTGAATTTTAGTGGCTTGGTTTTCAACCCAAGTCACTCAATTTATGGAAACTTTTCGTTCTAAAACTTGTCATTATACACCTTTTACATCAAAACATAAATCATAATGACTTAAATTAAACATAAAAGAATTACAACGATTGGATCATTGTAATAAGTTCATAAGCCATGAATTTGATTCTCCCTTATGCTTATATGACTTAATATCACATGTTAATTGATATAAGAAAGGACGATTCTAAAGTCAAATAGAGTTATTTAAACTCCAAATAAATAGGGAATTTTATAAACCAATTGGCTACACCACTTATAACTAAGACTTGTAACAACTTATAAGACTCCATACGAGCTATGAGAGGGCTTAAGACCCTATAATTGTATAAGACATGAATATGAGTCTGATCCTTTACTTTATAAGGATTAGTCTATTTTGAAGCTAGATTACAAGGTCTTTACAAAAGAGTCATCAATTAAGGTAATCACATGCGATATTTTCTTCCTTCACAATCATAAGTCTGAAATTGTTTGTTGCTTATAAGGCTATCTTTCGAGAAAAATAGATGTATTTTTTAAAAGATAGAGTGGGAGAAAATTAGCAACAAACATACAACTACTTAGGAACTAGTGAGGAGACCAAAAGAAAGCGTTCTTAAGTGAAACTCGTGACATGTGAGGAGACCAAAAGAAAGCTTTCTTAGGTAAATCTTCAGACTAGTGAGGAGACCAAAAGAAAATGTTCATCATATAATAAGATTATAAAGTGGTTGTATCAAGTAATTTCAATTCTATTTTACATAAGAGCCGTATAAACCAAAGTGAAATCTGTGTAAAAGGATAAATTTATTTAGAGTTGCATTGATAGACAGAAAAGATGTCTACAAAGCTAAGTTAACACGTAACTATGCTAAGATCCATGTTATCATTGCTACACTTCATAGTGTGTATGATCATGTTAGATGTTAAAACCAATTTCTAAATAGGTATTTAGAATGGGGTGTGTGTACAACATAAGCACAAGGTTTTAATTAACATAAAGATTTCAATGATCATTTCAATCATTTGATAAGAAAATGGTTTCGCTCGAGTTGTCGAGAAGCCATGTGTATACATGGATTTGAGTGGGAGTCAAAATTTCCACGTTTAGACATGAAGTTCAGTGGGAGAAATAGTCTTCCATGTTAATGTCATTTTACTCATTGAGAATGATGTGCTAACACTACCATCTACGGAAGAGTGTTTTGTTTTTTAATTCTCAATGGAAGAAGACATAATGCATTCTAAAATTTCAGATCTACGATGACATAGGGAATTTTAGATTGGCACTTAGATAAGTATCTTATATTGATAAGATTCTTTATCTGTTTAATATCAACAAGGTTGAGGAGGTTATTCATATTGATGAAAGTGAAATTACTATGATAGAGCCATAGTCATTCACCGAACCTAATAAGTCGTTGATCACATGAAATCGATTGCTGATGTTTCCGCCATTAGAACGATCATGTATGCCATTATATTCACATGCCCTGATGAATCATATGTTTGGACCATGATAAATCAATAACAAGTTAATTTGAATGAAGGTCATTAGAAAACCTTCAAGAATATCCATTAAAATTCTTGAGAAGAATTGAGGATTCGTTCTTATGTTTGGATGACATATTAAGTTGTGTGTTGAAGGGTTATACAAACTCTAGTTTCCAAACCTATAAGGATTTATCAAAATCTTAGGCTGATTTTATTGACTTAGGAGTGAGTGACTAGAAAAATGTTTTAAATTTAACCATTACAAGTTCTACAAACAGAATCTGAGTACATTGTGGTAAGATGGTTTACATAGGGACTAAGAGTAGATCCGTCTACCAAAGACTTTATCACAAGTTATATGATAACAGTGGGAGCATCTTCCAAGTATAGGAGCCAAAGTCTAGTAACAAGGCTAGACACCTACTTAGATAAATTCATGTCATTAGAAATAACATTGAATAGAAGGAAATAGCAATTCATAAAGTTGGACTGTATGGATATATGGTATATCCAGTTACCAAGCTTTTATTGCAATTTAACTAGTGAAAAATGTACACTATAGATTATAAGATATGAAGTAGTAATAAGGTATTGACTATTCATATATGATAATCGCATTTATCGTTCGAGTTTCTTTAAACTCGTCCATTACTTTGTTATATCCAAATGGGTTGTTGAGACAATATTGAACTCCATTGAAGTGAACTGGATTGACATAGTATGCGCCCCTAGTTACTTATAGGAGGTGACGTCTCGAAGTGACTAGAGTGTGATGCGATTGATGGCAAGTTCAAGTGCCATAGGGTCATATGGGATGACTAGTCGATCACATAGACAGACTGTGTGGGACACTATGTCGGGCAGTGACCGCTTATAGAGTTCTGGAAATTCATAAAGCCAGGTCGTGGCGAGAGCTACTATAGTATTCTTATGAGTCAGTTCTTTTGACTAGAGACTATTTGATCAAGTTGGCACAAGTTTCTGATTGGCTTTGATTTATACTCTACGACTGTCATAACTGAAATCAAATGAGTATATTTTGGGTCATGATGAACTGTGGCTATACGAAGGGAATAGTGTAATAGGAATTGTCCACCCCTTTGTCAAAGTTGTTTGAAATCTCAGGGCCACTCGAGGAGTAGTGAACTGAAAATGCATGGCCGCGCTCGGAAGGTATCTACGGTAGATAATTACGGTCAGACAGTTACTCTCCAGATCGAGGAAACCACTCAAGATATGATCAAATGCAAGTACGAGCTGCAAGACACCTTGCATTGAGTGGGATATTGTAATAGGACAAGAGAATTGGTGACGCACACTTGTCTCGGACAAGTGGGAGATTGTTGGAGTAAGTGTCCTCAACAATAGTGCGATCACATGTTTAAATCTCATGATAAGAATACGCAAGGGATGATTCAATTATATAGTCAACTGATCAACATTAATCGGTAATGATTGGCTAACTAGAGTTTGACATTACTGTCGTTTGATGGTGGTGATCAGTTGATCCCTTAAGGTCACACCTATAGGACAATTCCCTTAATAGATAAGTTAATTAATTGTATATCGATACAAGTTAATTAACTCCTTAAAATTGAACAATTTGTTTTGTGAGTGAGAATGAGTATCTTATTGTAATTTGATTAAATAAGATTCATTTTAGTAATTAAAAGATTTTATTACTAAAATTGATTATTGTTTATGAAACAGTTGAGATAAGAATGAATAGTTTATTATAATTACAAAATGTTGTAAATTATATTAACTTGACCAATTTTATACACAAGTAATTATGTATTACTAGTACAATTGTTATTTTTAATTTAATTAATTTATTTAATGATATTTAATTATTAAATATGCATTAAATTGATTAATAACATGTTATATGCTATATGTGACATATTGTGTGACAATGTTACAACTCACAAATATAAAATAGATGCCCATTTTATGGGGGCCGAAAATTATAGGGAACAAGGAGTTAGTGGATGTTTTATTTTAACGATAAAATAAACATAATGATTACCTACACTAACTAGCCTTCACCCTACATTTTATGGGTAAGACCAAGGCCATGCATTGGCCACTTCCACCCCTCTCACCCGGCCTCCCTAGGACAATAAGAACATCTTTTGCTCTTATTTTTCAATCTCTCTCTTTTTAGGGTTTTGTCATTCAAAAACTTCTCTTATTCTCTAAAATTAGTTTTAGATCTCACACATTGTTCAACCAAATTCTAATATCACATTATATTATTACTAGTGAAGCAAAACAAATCACCTTAGGCATGCTTTTACCCGGTTTTGGTCCCTTGACCGAAATAGGGTCCAATTAACAATCCGTCTAAGAAATATGGAGCTTTTTCGGTTTGAAAGTATTCCATGAAGACTCTAGAGTATTTTTGTCCAAGAGTTTGTGCCTTGGGAAGGTGATAATCATAGAGGAAGGCAAAGAACAAAACCGGTGGGGCTAGGACTACACGGTTTGCAATGGTAAGTACAAGGGTCGCTATCAAGTCCCTTTCACCCTTCCTAAATTAGCCAAGACATCCACAAGGCTCCTTTTGTTGCTCTACTACTCTTTAAGGTTTTTAACTTGTGTAAGAGCTTGTGTAAGGCTTTAGGCCACCTTTTGAAACCGGTTTTCTAGGGTCCTTTGGACCGTTAGATTACTAGGTTAGATGGATGGATAGGATTGTTTTGCTTAGCCTATAAAAGCAAGGCATTCCTTGTTGTAAAAATCAGAATTTGATGAATGAAGAAAACACAAGTTAGAAACATTGATTTCTACTAAACCTCTTTTGCTTAGTGCTTAGAGTCGGGTATTTTTCTTTGCTGTGTGCTTGAAAATTATTCTTTTTTAGTCTTAACCTAGTGGCTGTGTGCTTGGGTTAATTCATATCCCAATCGCATCCTTTACTCTATTCGATTGTAGAGTTCTGGAGTCGTGATTTTAAACAGTTCTGTCGACTGTTCGATTGCAGTCTTCACAGTTTTTGTTGAGTTTTTATTCGTTTTTATCATGATTAAACAGTCCCGTTTACTGTCCAAATCGTGCTAGTTTCAGTCCAAATTCGAGTCTTGAAGGTTTTACTTCAAATTGG
The DNA here is from genome assembly GCF_048544455.1 of Silene latifolia. Lineage (NCBI taxonomy): Eukaryota > Viridiplantae > Streptophyta > Magnoliopsida > Caryophyllales > Caryophyllaceae > Silene > Silene latifolia. The sequence continues at coordinate 211,862,677 of NC_133537.1, read as the reverse complement.
TATCAGAGCTTTAGGTTTAGCACAATTCCATTGTTGTGCTAGTCTTGGGTTGGTAATCTTTCTTGTGAGTTCACTAAACCTTAACCACATCCAAAAACACAAAAACAACCATGAGTGAAGAAAGGTTACTTGGAATTGAGACTCAAGTAACACAACTCTCCGAGAAATGCGACCTAATGATAGATTCCTTCAATACTATCATGGCTAACATTCCAACACCACCAAGGGGCCGAGGAAGACATCCACCTTACCGTGGTAGAGGACGTGGCCGAGGGTTTGGAGCAAGAGACCACGAAGCCAACCATGAAGAGGAGGACGTACACTCGGATGAAGAGGGTTCTTTCATGGAGATCGAGCATGAAGAGCATCCTAAAGACCTAAAGGTAGAAATTCCGGACTTCCATGGTAGTTTAAATCCCGATGACTTACTAGATTGGTTTAGGTCAATTGAAAGAGTCTTTGAATTTAAATCATACTCGGATGTCAAGTCTTTCATGGTTGCTATTTTAAAGTTCAAAGGTTATGCCTCCCTTTGGTATGAAAACATGAAGAGTCAAAGAAAGAGGGATGGTAAGGAGCCCATAAAATCTTGGTCGAAATTGAAAAAGAAGCTTAGTGACAAGTTTATTCCTCAAGAGTATACTCAAGACATGTTCATTAAACTTACTCAACTAAAACAAGATCAACAACCACTTGAGTCTTACATTAGGGATTTCGAACAACTCACTTTGCAATGTGAAATCAATGAGAAACCGGAACAAAAAATTGCTAGATTTGTTGAAGGGTTGGATGATAAAATTGCTAGTAGGGTCCGAATGCAACCATTGTGGTCTTTCAATGAAGCCGTGAACTTGGCTTTAAGGGTGGAAAAATGGGGCAAGGGGAAACCGTCCACTTCAAAATTACCGACCAAAACAACCACCAAGACTACCTATGCCGAGACCAAACCCAAAGAAATCCACACCCCAACCGTGACCCCCACACTTGGCAAAGGAAAAGGCATTGAATACTCACAAAGAAAGCCCTTACCCCTCAAAAATTTTTCAAATGTCAAGGTTATGGTCATTATGCCAAAGAAAGTCCAACTCAAAGAGCCCTTAGTAGCTATGAAGTGGTTCATTTGAGAGAGGATGAGATTCTTGTGTGTGATGAGGGTGAGGAAACCGAGGAAACCAAGGATGAGGAGGTAGTATTGCCGGATTCCGGGATGAGCCTAGTCACTTGGAGAGTGTTGAGTGCTCAACCATTGGAAATGGATCAAAGACAACAACTTTTTAGGTCTACGTGTACCATTGGAGGGAAAGTTTGCAACCTAATCATTGATGGAGGTAGTTGTACTAATGTGGCCTCTAGTGTTCTTGTTGAGAAACTTTCCTTAACCACTCAAAACCATCCATGTCCTTACAGATTGAGGTGGCTTGACAAGGGAGCCGAATTGAAGGTTGACAAACAATGCCTAGTATCTTTTTCCATTGGCAAGTATTATGTTGACAAGGTTCTTTGTGACGTTCTACCCATGGATGCTTGCCATCTCCTACTCGGTAGACCTTGGGAGTTTGATAAGAGTGAGGTGCATCATGGAAAGGATAACACTTATTCCTTTGAATTTAACAAGAAGAAGATCACTCTAGCACCTCTTCCACCATCCTCCATGCTCGAACCTTGCAAAGAAGTGATGCTAATCAAGGAGGCCGAAATGATCCCCGAAAGAAGTAATGAGAAAGGTGTTCATGTTCACTTTGTCGAGGGTGTATCCCAAGAACAAGATGAAACAGTCCCTAGCATGGTTCAAAATTCGAACAAGTTCTTTCAAGGTGATCCACCTAATGTCGAGCATGTATCCAAGGAGCAAGATGAGCCGTTCACTAAAATGGTTCGAACAAGGGTCGAGGTCCATGAAAATGTTCCTCCAATTGCTAATCCAAGAATGAATGTCGAGGTCCCTAAAAATCCTTGGTTCGACTATGGTATCCATAAGTTGAAAGACAAATTAGGGGAGTGTTCAAATGTAAAAGAAAAGTCCAAGAGGAGTAATGCCAATGATTAAGTCCAAGATGAGCTCCTTGTCAAGAATGGAGCCGAGGGTATCATTGGTGGGATGCAAGTTCATCATCCCGTCTCTCCCGCCACTAATCCAATTGGGAATGAAAGCAAGGACAAGTCAAGTGCCTACTTGAAAGATCAAGGAGAAAGGGTCAAGAAACAGGTTCAAGAAGGGATCTTTAACAATGTCCAAACCGTGAGTGTCCAAGATGGTGTGCATTGTGACTACTCCGTACACCCTATTCCAAGTTTAATTGAAGATGAGCACAAGGCCAATGACACGGGCGCCGGGATTCAGACAGTCAAGGAGAATGTTCACTCAAGTAAGCAAGGGAATGGTGTCAAAAAACGGGTCGAACAAGGACTCAATTGTCATAATCAATTCATGGCCAACAAGGAAAGGTCCAAGAACTCCAAGCAAGGGACGAAATTCAGAATTGGGGATCAAGTTTGGGTCCGTTGGTGCAAGTTAGGAACCCTTGCAAAAGGGGATAAGCTCATGTCAAGAGAAGGAGGTCCGTTCAAGGTCACTAGTCAAGTCGGGTGTGATAAGTATAAGGTCGTTTTTTGGGAACCCATGCCACATTCCATGCTAGTGAATTAAGTCTTTGTGAAGAAGTGCCTAGTGATGAAAATGCCGAGGAATTGAGGACAAATTCTTTTCAAGAGAAGGAGTTTGAAGCAAAACAAATCACCTTAGGCATGTTTTTACCCGGTTTTGGTCCCTTGACCGAAATAGGGTCCAATTAACAATCCGTCTAAGAAATATGGAGCTTTTTCGGTTTTAAAGTATTCCATGAAGAGTCTAGAGTATTTTTGTCCAAGAGTTTGTGCCTTGGGAAGGTGATAATCATAGAGGAAGGCAAAGAACAAAACCGGTGGGGCTAGGACTACACGGTTTGCAATGGTAAGTACAAGGGTCGCTTTCAAGTCCCTTTCACCCTTCCTAAATTAGCCAAGACATCCACAAGGCTCCTTTTGTTGCTCTACTACTCTTGCATAAGGATGGCCGAAACTTTTTGAAGCTTCCAATGAGTTCTAATTATCATTGTCCTCATTAGTTTACTTTTCTTGTTTTTCTTTAAGGTTTTTAACTTGTGTAAGGCTTTAGGCCACCTTTTGAAACCGGTTTTCTAGGGTCCTTTGGACCGTTAGATTACTAGGTTAGATGGATGGATAGGATTGTTTTGCTTAGCCTATAAAAGCAAGGCATTCCTTGTTGTAAAAATCAGAATTTGATGAATGAAGAAAACACAAGTTAGAAACATTGATTTCTACTAAACCTCTTTTGCTTAGTGCTTAGAGTCGGATATTTTTCTTTGCTGTGTGCTTGAAAATTATCCTTTTTTAGTCTTAACCTAGTGGCTGTGTGCTTGGGTTAATTCATATCCCAATCGCATCCTTTACTCTATTCGATTGTAGAGTTTTGGAGTCGTGATTTTAAACAGTTCTGTCGACTGTTCGATTGCAGTCTTTACAGTTTTTGTTGAGTTTTTATTCGTTTTTATCACGATTAAACAGTCCCGTTTACTGTCCAAATCGTGCCAGTTTCAGTCCAAATTCGAGTCTTGAAGGTTTTACTTCAAATTGGTATCAGAGCTATAAGTTTAGCACAATTCCATTGTTGTGCTAGTCTTGGGTTGGTAATCTTTCTTGTGAGTTCACTAAACCTTAACCACATCAAAAAACACAAAAACAACCATGAGTGAAGAAAGGTTACTTGGAATTGAGACTCAAGTAACACAACTCTCCGAGAAATGCAACCTAATGATAGATTCCTTCAATACTATCATGGCTAACATTCCAACACCACAAAGGGGCCGAGGAAGACATCCACCTTACCGTGGTAGAGGACGTGGCCGAGGGTTTGGAGCAAGAGACCATGAAGCCAACCATGAAGAGGAGGACGTACACTCGGATAAAGAGGGTTCTTTCATGGAGATCGAGCATGAAGAGCATCCTAAAGACCTAAAGGTAGAAATTCCGGACTTCCATGGTAGTTTAAATCCCGATGAATTACTAGATTGGTTTAGGTCAATTGAAAGAGTCTTTGAATTTAAATCATACTCGTATGTCAAGTCTTTCAAGGTTGCTATTTTAAAGGTCAAAGGTTATGCCTCTCTTTGGTATGAAAACATGAAGAGTCAAAGGAAGAGGGATGGTAAGGAGCCCATAAAATCTTGGTCGAAATTGAAAAAGAAGCTTAGTGACAAGTTTATTCCTAAAGAGTATACTCAAGACATGTTCATTAAACTTACTCAACTAAAACAAGATCAACAACCACTTGAGTCTTACATTAGGGATTTCGAACAACTCACTTTGCAATGTGAAATCAATGAGAAACCGGAACAAAAAATTGCTAGATTTGTTGAAGGGTTGGATGATAAAATTGCTAGTAGGGTCCGAATGCAACCATTGTGGTCTTTCAATGAAGCCGTGAACTTGGCTTTAAGGGTGGAAAAATGGGGCAAGGGGAAACCGTCCACTTCAAAATTGCCGACCAAAACAACCACCAAGACTACCTATGCCGAGACCAAACCCAAAGAAATCCACATCCCAACCGTCACCCCCACACTTGACAAAGGAAAAGGCATTGAATACTCACAAAGAAAGACCTTACCCCTCAAAAAATGTTTCAAATGTCAAGGTTATGGTCATTTTGCCAAAGAATGTCCAACTCAAAGAGCCCTTAGTAGCTTTGAAGTGGTTTATTGGGGAGAGGATGAGATTCTTGTGTGTGATGAGGGTGAGGAAACCGAGGAAACCAAGGATGAGGAGGTAGTATTGCCGGATTCCGGGATGAGCCTCGTCACTTGGAGAGTGTTGAGTGCTCAACCATTGGAAATGGATCAAAGACAACAACTTTTTAGGTCTAGGTGTACCATTGGAGGGAAAGTTTGCAACCTAATCATTTATGGAGGTAGTTGTACTAATGTGGCCTCTAGTGTCCTTGTTGAGAAACTTTCCTTAACCACCCAAAACCATCCATGTCCTTACAGATTGAGGTGGCTTGACAAGGGAGCCGAATTGAAGGTTGACAAACAATGCCTAGTATCTTTTTCCATTGGCAAGAATTATGTTGATAAGGTTCTTTGTGACGTTCTACCCATGGATGCTTGCCATCTCCTACTCGGTAGACCTTGGGAGTTTGATAAGAGTGCGGTGCATCATGGAAAGGATAACACTTATTCCGTTGAATTTGACAAGAAGAAGATCACTCTAGCACCTCTTCCACCATCCTCCATGCTCGAACCTTGCAAAGAAGTGATGCTAATCAAGGAGGCCGAAATGATCCCCGAAAGAAGTAATGAGAAAGGTGTTCATGTTCACTTTGCCGAGGGTGTATCCAAAGAACAATATGAAACAGTCCCTAGCATGGTTCAAAATTCGAACAAGTTCTTTCAAGGTGATCCACCTAATGTCGAGCATGTATCCAAGGAGCAAGATGAGCCGTTCACTAAAATGGTTCGAATAAGGGTCGAGGTCCATGAAAATGTTCCTCCAATTGCTAATCCAAGAATGAATGTCGAGGTCCCTAAAAATCCTTGGTTCGACTATGGTATCCATAAGTTGAAAGACAAATTAGGGGAGTGTTCAAATGCAAAAGAAAAGTCCAAGAGGAGTAATGCCAATGATCAAGTCCAACATGAGCTCCTTGTCAAGAATGGAGCCGAGGGTATCATTGGTGGGATGCAAGTTCATCATCCCGTCTCTCCCGCCACTAATCCAATTGGGAATGAAAGCAAGGACAAGTCAAGTGCCTACTTGAAAGATCAAGGAGAAAGGGTCAAGAAACGGGTTCAAGAAGGGATCCTTAACAATGTCCAAACCGTGAGTGTCCAAGATGGTGTGCATTGTGACTACTCCGTACACCCTATTCTAAGTTTAATTGAAGATGAGCACAAGGCCAATGACATGGGCGACGGGATTCAGACAGTCAAGGAGAATGTTCACTCAAGTAAGCAAGGGAATGGTGTCAAAAAACGGGTCGAACAAGGACTCAATTGTCATAATCAATTCATGGCCAACAAGGAAAGGTCCAAGAACTCCAAGCAAGGGATGAAATTCAGAATTGGGGATCATGTTTGGGTCCGTTGGTGCAAGTTAGGAACCCTTGCAAAAGGGGATAAGCTCATGTCAAGAGAAGGAGGTCCGTTCAAGGTCACTAGTCAAGTCGGGTGTGATAAGTATAAGGTCGATTTATTGGGAACCCATGCCACATTCCATGCTAGTGAATTAAGTGTTTGTGAAGAAGTGCCTAGTGATGAAAATGCCGAGGATTTGAGGACAAATCCTTTTCAAGAGAAGGAGTTTGAAGCAAAACAAATCACCTTAGGCATGTTTTTACCCGGTTTTGGTCCCTTGACCGAAATAGGGTCCAATTAACAATCCGTCTAAGAAATATGGAGCTTTTTCGGTTTGAAAGTATTCCATGAAGAGTCTAGAGTATTTTTGTCCAAGAGTTTGTGCCTTGGGAAGGTGATAATCATAGAGGAAGGCAAAGAACAAAACCGGTGGGGCTAGGACTACACGGTTTGCAATGGTAAGTACAAGGGTCGCTTTCAAGTCCCTTTCACCCTTCCTAAATTAGCCAAGACATCCACAAGGCTCCTTTTGTTGCTCTACTACTCTTGCATAAGGTTGGCCGAAACTTTTTGAAGCTTCCAATGAGTTCTAATTATTATTGTCCTCATTAGTATACTTTTCTTGTTTTTCTTTAAGGTTTTTAACTTGTGTAAGAGCTTGTGTAAGGCTTTAGGCCACCTTTTGAAACCGGTTTTCTAGGGTCCTTTGGACCGTTAGATTACTAGGTTAGATGGATGGATAGGATTTTTTTGCTTAGCCTATAAAAGCAAGGCATTCCTTGTTGTAAAAATCAGAATTTGATGAATGAAGAAAACACAAGTTAGAAACATTGATTTCTACTAAACCTCTTTTGCTTAGTGCTTAGAGTCGGGTATTTTTCTTTGTTGTGTGCTTGAAAATTATCCTTTTTTAGTCTTAACCTAGTAGCTGTGTGCTTGGGTTAATTCATATCCCAATCGCATCCTTTACTCTATTCGATTGTAGAGTTCTGGAGTCGTGATTTTAAACAGTTTTGTCGACTGTTCGATTTCAGCCTTCACAGTTTCTGTTGAGTTTTTATTCGTTTTTATCACGATTAAACAGTCCCGTTTACTGTCCAAATCGTGCCAGTTTCAGTCCAAATTCAAGTCTTGAAGGTTTTACATCAACTAGAGTAGTAATACAAATATTATTATAAACTTTAAGGATAACTAGTATATTAATCTAGTTAATTAATATATTAGTGTAGATACCTCATTTCTGCACCTCCCGCAAACCACCCGGTGATGATTGGGCCGCATGTTTGATACGCGGAACGATTTGGGACATTTCGTAAGATTGTCGTCAAGTGATTGCTCAAATATTAAATGTCGACCTCTTAGTTGTCATCTGCGTCCCGATACGGTCGTTTTGGCAGTAATTAGAGTACATTCAGAGTCCGGGTCAAAAACCGTCTCCATTTTCTGATAACTGTTAAATCCCGAGTCAGAATATTCTGGAATGTTCCGGATATTTCTATTCCATATTTCATAAATTTTATCTTTTGGCAAATAATATCCCGTAATATTCATAAGATAATCGAATTATTTCCGTCCTACCATAACTCAAACGCGGAAATCTTTCTTGACGAGAGGAAACCTCCGGGAATAGACGCAAGCCCAGTCCGCGCCTCTTCCAAGAGACGCGATGGTCGCTGCGCCTTTTCCCGAGCCCTTCTTTGCATGTCTTACGTATCTTTTCATATCTTTCCGAGATTCACTACCAAAGAGTCTCCGAAACCCTAATTCCCTCCGTGTGATTAGTATAAATAGGAGCCTTCGTTCCTCATATTTCTCACGCGAGTGTCCGCCCTTCTCTTCTCCCTTTGCATTCTAGACTTTGTTCTTACTTACATCGGCGCCTACGTGCTTGAACTTTCGACCACGTAAGCTCGAATCTTCCGGTACCAGCCTCTCCGTTGCATGACCGACCAATTTGACCAACTACACTCAATCAACTTAATTAATCAATCGTTTTCCTCTTACGAGGGCACTTTCTTTGCATTCGCGTCGAGCATTCACTAATCGATATCTTAGTTCTTCTCGTTTCGTCAACATGTAAGTCTGAGGGTGTATAATTCTCTTTTATTTATTGTATTTTACTTTTCGTATCATCAATTGTAAGATTTACGTCGAAAATACCGTTAAAACCGATTTCTAAAACCCTTTGTTAAAACCTGTTTTTGCGGATTTCCAGTAGATAACCGTCGAGAAAGGACGCAAAGCAACTGTTGCGCCTCTTCGAAGGAGCGCAGTTCCTGCTGCGCCTCTTCGTGAGGCTGCCGCAGTTCCTGCTTCCTTTCTTCTTCGTTTGTCCTCTGTAATTCGTATTCAAAATCTTTCTTTTGCATGTTCGTCTGTTAATTCTTCGTCTTAATATCATAGTAATTCACATGTATTATTATTCATCGTCTTTCGCATATTTAATTCATCAAATCCGACTTAAATCCCAAATAATCCAATATTTACGGGTTTTCGTCACTAAATTCAAACCCGGATTTTAGAGATTCAATTTGTTCATATTGAGTTTCTGGAATTCGTCATTGATATAGTTTTCATCTTCTTATTCGCATATTTGTTGTATATCCGTCATATTTAGCTTAATTGACTTATTTCAATAGAGGACTAATTAATATTTTCATCGTAATTCCATGTAATTAATCCGTTTGCATCCGTCTCATGCATGTTTTATCGCTTTTATGACCATCATTCACATGTAATTAACCTATTAATCACTTCCATCCGAGTAAATAATTGAATCAATCATTAAATTTACCAATCGACATTAACGATTTGCGCTTTAAAGCTACGGGACGAGAACTCACCCTTGGAAAGACGCGCAAGAATCTGCCGCCTCTTCCAGGGCGCGATCCTGCGCTTTGTTCGAGATGAGTTCTGTCCCTGAACTCCGTTTCTGCCTTGACCTAGTTTAATTAGTTTACGTATTAACCTACTACTAATCATAATATCACGCTAATTCTTGTTCGTATTTCATTCTTTTATTTCTTTTTCTCAAATTATCCGTTTTAAAGGTATTTTCGACATAAATCGCCTATTCCATTGTAATTATTGTAATTTCCATTATTGTAATTCATAGTTATTGTATTTCTTTCTTTGTTTGTATGTTTTCACATGTAAATGAGCACTAAATCCTACTTCGACCCAATTGTTTGCTAAATTAATTGTTCACCGACATAGTATTAATTCTCACATGCTTGGATTAAAACTTGGATGTTACATTGCATGCATATAGCCGACGATATATCAAGTACGAATAACTTCCCTAATCATTAGTAGAGGCCGCTATCGAGGCGGGCGGGATTAGGTGTTCGATCAAAAGAGCTTCCTAATACGTACCCTCACCCCTTACTCCAGATCTCCGTGAGCACCCGTGTTCATTGGCATCCACGAGAGTCATTCTAGACATAGAATGCTAAGGGTAACGATTGCTTAGTGTTCATGTCTCTACTTTGTGTCTTGACATGACACGAAGTATTCGAACGGTTCCAATTTCCTATAAAAATTGGTGGCGACTCCATACAAAATGTAAACGCTTGTTTCGTTTCTCACCAAGCGCCCCCGTGGGCGGCCCGCTGTCCACAATTAGTATTAAGGGTTTTGTTTTGGGTGCAACAAGAGGATAAGCTCTACATTTGAGATTTGTTTGGAGGATCATCCATAATGTTTAAGCTCAAGAACAAATAAGGAAGGTGTCCTTATTTATGCCCAATATTTCGAACCATTCAACAATTTAAGGAACATAGTTTTCTTCTTTATCTCTTAATTTTTGTTATGCATGCACTAGATCCTAAATGACTAAAGTTAAAGTGTTAATTAGTTCACTATTAAATATGTCTAATAATAGGTATATGAACCTAGCGTGAGTAAGCCAAATATTCTTAGCCTTTGCGAGTATGAGGGTGTGTCATTTGATGTGGACATTAAAGTGTTGAGGAAAGAGTTAATGTGTTGGAGTAAGTGTCCCCGACAATGATGCGATCACAATTGTCGATCATGATTATCACATGTTTAAATCTCATATTTAAGAATACACGAGGGAAAGTAATATTTTACAGTCAACTAGTCCACACATATCGGTAATGATTAGGTGACTAGAGTTTGACATTACTGTCGTACGACGGTGGTGATCAGTTGATCCCCTAAGGTCATACCTATAGGGTAATGCTCTTAATTTATTATTTAATTAATCTTATGTCGATACGAGTTAATTGAATTCCTTAAAATTGACGGATGATTTTGTGAGTAAATTTACGTGTCTTGTTGTAATTCGATTAAATATGAAAACAATTGAAAATAGAATGAATGACTTATTATAAATACAAGTTGTTGTAATTTATAATTCTATGAACCATTTTGGTACAAGTAATTATGAATTAGTAGTTAATTTTTGTATATGACATATTTTATTAATATGTTGATTTTTAATATGTTAAAAATATATTATATTGTGACAGGTCATGTAACATCTGACATATGACAAAATTGACAAATGACAAAATAAAATGGACTTTCCATTTTATGTATGTACCAAAAAATGGAGGGAGGATTAGGGTTTATATTGTGTTGTTTATTTTAAATTAAAACACAATGATTAACTCTACACATAGCCATGCACACCTAGTTTGTCTTGGGTAGAATGTGAAGCTCATGCATTGTCCCTCTACCCTACCCTCTACCCAGTTTTGTGTATAAGAAAAGGCAAGGGTTTTTCTCTAATTATTCCTACATACACTAAATAAGATATATGATATATGTGTCTTGCAAGGACAATGAAGAAGAGGAATGGAGTTGTAAGATTGCCTCACTTGAGGAACCCGTGCTTGAGAAGTTTGAAGATTATTTCAATGAAGAGGAAGAATGCCTCTTCCTTATTGAACATGAGGACCTTCTCACACCCGCTATGGAGATCATGATAGTTGGAGATGAGATTATGGACCTTCTCACGAAAGTCAAATCATCATACAAGAATTACTTAGTGGAGAAACTCAAAGACAAAGCTAAGAAGGAGCCTACATGTGGAAACTTGGCACCCATAATCTCAACTCCCAAGACACCTCATCATCAATGCCATGAAAGTTCACCTTCTATCCTTAAAAGGGCAATCGATCCAAGCATTTACAACATCAACTTTGGAAGAAATATGATCAACCGAAAAAGCCCCCATGACAAGAATGTCAAATTTGCTAGTTGCAAAAGCCAGGAAGGCCATCATGACAAAACAAAGGAGAAAGGGAAAAAGTTTAAAGAAAGGCTCTTCATGAATTAGCCATACTCTATCTTGAAATGGTTCAAAACCTACTCATGCTTACTTGAGGACCATTCACAAGCCTTTGATCAACTATTGAGAGCATTGAGCTTCTTAGATAATGGAATTTGCCATTTGACTTAGTTTGGTGGAGTCCTATCTCAAACCACCATTTGTAATATATTCTTACCAATATCCATATTGTACCATAATTGTTGCATTGTACATATTTTTTTTAGTCCGTACTTGGGAGATGTGAGGAAGAGCTCTTATCTACTCTTTGAGCCATTTTTTCAAGAAAAGGAAAGATAAGAGGGAATCACAAAAGGGTGCAAGGGAATAGCTCGACTCAAAGCCTGCAAAATCCACGATAATAGGCCAGGATGCCCGTCCTGAGAGCAAGACGCTCGGCCCATACCTGGAAGAAATGGAGAAAAGCTTGCTGGACTAAAATCTGCCCGAGCTATGCCCAAGACGCTCGACTCAACTCATAAGTCGCCCGGACAGACAACAGGTCGCTCGACCTAAGCTCCAACTCAGAAGCAAGAATTTCACTGGATAGGAATCTGCGCGGGCTTCCACCAGGACGCCGGACCCAAACTACAAGTCGCTCGACCCGATGTCAAGACGCCCGGATCAAAATAGAAAAATTGCATGGCTCCTTTACTGGACGCCCGAACCCAGTCCTAGCCCGCCCAACCCAGCACTTTTTCTTTGATATAAACGCCCCCACCATCCCTATTCCCTTATCTTATCAACATCATAACCACATCTCATCATCCTCCTTACAATAACCATCACCAAAACCCCGTCACATTCAATAATCCAAGGTTTTTGAATAAAAAATCCCTACCGATCACAACAAGCATGGATGAATCTAAGGAGCATGAGCAAAGAAGCCGCCGAGGCCGCACCCAAGCGCCGAAAGGGTGCTTTTTCAACTGCCTTATGGGAGGAACGGGGCCAAGAAAACGAGATAATACCGGACGTTGAATAACTTGAGCATTTCTCGTAGGTTTATTTTGTCAAGAATGAACACCGTCAACGATTTGAGCAATTGCTAGGTAAGGCCTATGAACCCACTCAATTCATTGATCTTGAGGTGTTAGAAACACTTGGTATAAGGCACCAAACGGAGGTATTCTTCAATGGTTTAGGTCCTGAGAAGTTGTTCTATGCCCTTGAGGACACTTACTTGAGGCTTACACTAGAGTTTTTATGTAGCCTCCGTGTTGTCACTACTCAACAAAAAATGTCGGTATGGAATTCCGTCTTTTCAATGAAGATCATAGAATCACCTTTGACCACTTTGCAAGGATCTTTGGTCTTGAGGTATCAAGGAGTAACACCGACAAGCCCTCCAACTTCATTGTTAACCACCTTTGGAGGGCTATTTCCGGGAGAGAATTTAATTCTTACAAACAATGCTATACTTTTGCAATCCGACATCCGGTGATAAGGATTAGTGAGCGGTTTGTGGCCGGAACTATAAACGGAAGGCTAGAGCAAAACATGTGCACCCTTCTCGACTTGACCTTCCTAGAGTCTTACTTGAATGTGCAAGGGACGCGGCCTTATAACTTTAACACTTTTGAGATGATCACAAGATTTAATGACTTTGTAAAGAGGAATTCTGAAATCAAAACCATTGTGATGGGAGGCCTAGTGACAATTTTGGCCCAAAAACTTTGCCCCGGGTTCAACCTTGATGGAAGATATGAAAAGCTCGAGGGCAGCACTTTCTTTGATGAGCATACTATCTTCTACCATCACCGGTGGTGTAGATACAATGATGTCGGGAGTGTAGTGTGGTTCACTAAGGGGTGCCCACCACTTGTTCTCATGGGTTGGAACATACCACCCACCGAGCCTCACTTGAGATGATACTCACCAAGACCAAGCTAACTCCTTCCCATCGACATCCTTGACCACCCACCACCGAGGGAAGAAGTGCCTCACCGACCTCGTGAGTTGCCGGAATGGGGTGACCCACCACCATCTTATGTACCCATTACACCCTACCCCACACCACATGTGCCATTCACTCCTCACGATCCAAGAGCTCCATCTATAAGTGAATTGATGAATCTCATGCAAAATGTTGATCTTCGAGTGCACGATGGGAGGGTTGACAACTACTTAGCCTAGTACCCCTCCTACTACAACATGGCTCAACAAGGGTACATCAAACCTAGAGGCCCTCATCTATCTTGGGCTCAACCACATCTTTTGTTCCTTAACCATGTCACCCAAGAAGGGAACTTTGGCAACCAAAGTGGGGGATTCAATAGCCAAGGAGTAGGCTATGACCAAGGAGGATATAGCAGCCAAGGAGGCCACAATGATGATGATGACGATGAGTGAAGTAGATAGCCACGCCACCTCCACTTGTATGACCTCTCTCTCTCCCTCTCTCTCTCTCTCTCTCTCTCTCTCTCTCTCTTGTATAGTTGTATTGCGTTTTAAATATTTTGCATTGGATTTTATCTCACATGATTCATGTAGTTAGTTACATATAGACTTGAATTCATGCATAGTCACTAATGACCAAACCTATTCCTTTCTACACTAGAAATAGTGCTTAAATCGGTTTGGGGAGGTTTAATCATAGGTGACCTAAGCATTTACTTAGAATATGCATCATGTAGGATAGTTTAGATTCCACTCATTTGTTATATATGCCATATAGAATTGCATTTAGTTAGAGCATGCATTCATTGCATTTGCATTCGTACTTTAATTTCCATAAATCTTTAAAAATCCAAAAACATGTATTTTCTTTTTATTCCTACTCTTACATGTAGATTGAGGACAATGTCCAAAATAAAGTGGGGGATGGGAATTTATATTCCAAAAATACATAAAAATTGAAAAATTTCGGAAAAACTCAAAAATATATTCTTTAATTTCATAAAAACAAAACCCATAAAAATTTGAAAATTTAAAAAATCCAAAAACATGTTCTTTAATTTAGTAGTGTAGAATTTTATATACTTGTGTTTTTGTTCTCTTCTCACATAGATACAACACTATATTTGAGGCGTTGTCAAGGGAATGTGAAGACCGCTTGATATGATCGCTCTAATCTCTATTTCCCTCCCATTTATTTTCATTATTCATATGAGGAGAATGGGCTTGCATGTCAAGGAAGATGTGGTGTATTTTGTTGTTGCGGTTTGTGTATCTATGTGTTGTAAGGAGTTGCATCTAGATTATATGGCATTTTAGTTGATAGAAGCATATGCATTAGAGTTGTATATATGTTAGTTGCATCATGGCATGGTTAGAAAATTTTGTGAAAATGCCTATTTGGGAAGCTTGACATGTGTATATAAGGCCCTTGTAGATAATTTTTCTCCATGAGACTTTGTTTGCTAGAATACCCTCAAGCCACCCTAGGATGTGTCATACTAATATCCTTTGACCCATGGACTAAGGCCTAGTCAAGAGTACCTTGTGGTGTGCTAACTCCATGGCTACCGTCTATTGCAAGGTGACCTTTGAAGCCATGCAACCATTCTTTGACTTCTCTCATCAATTTTTGTCAACAAAAGGGAATGGGCACAAAATTCATCAAATTGAGTTCAAGTACCAAATCAAAATCAAATGTTTGCAAAAATTGCATCAAATGAAAAGAGGAGCAAAAATAGTCTCCTATGTTCCAATAAAAGTACCTTTGCTACAAAATGGGGTTACTTTGAAAAATGTTCAAAAATGCAAAGATTGAAAAATTTGATAAGTATCAAAATGCCAAACATCAAAAATGGCAAAAAATATTCTCAAAAAGTCAAATGCCACAAAAATTTGGGGGGAAAAACGAAATCAAAAGCAAACTACCATTGTTAAACTCATGCATCTTGAAACACTTTCTATCCTTTGATGATCCTACTTTGTTGCATGGTGGAGAGGGGATGACCCTTCTTCTTGTCTAGGCAAGAAGAGGAATTCTGCGATCCTACAGTATTTCTAACACCATAAGGGACTTGGCTCTTGACAAAAGCATTTAGCAATTGTGGACAAAGGTAACCTAGTTTAACACAACCTGGAGGTGACTTGTTTGTATCCTCTTGGACTTAGTAATTAGGAGAACCGATATCTATGATGGAGTATGTACCCTTAAATTGCTTCCCTTGTAGGTGATTTCCGCCACTTTTGTAGATGCATCTAGTACTTGTTTTGTGTGCCTAATGCTTGGATGTATCGCCATTTTAGCAAGCCCCACCTTGTCTTGAAAGAAGGCATATTACCTCATAGATGTCTTGTTGTGAGTTGAAGGGGCGGAGTGAGACCTGCTAATTATCTCACATCGGCTATATTATTAGATTGGTATAAATAAAGGTCATAGTTTTAGTCACCTCTTTACTCGGGACGACTAAAGGTTCGATTTGGGGATATTTGATGTGACTCCTAATTACGCACATTTAGTCCCCTAACTAACCTAGTTCCTATGCTTTTTAGTGGTTCCTATGCTTTTTAGTATGTATTAGGGTTGTTTCTTATCTTTAGCCTCCTTCTATTCATATTCTATGAGGTTTGGTGTCCTTTGAAGGAGAAGAGCACTAACTTGACTAGTTGGAGTGAAGCGGAGCTAAATTGATAGCATATAACGACCAAGCACCAAAGAGGAGACCAATACTAAAGGCCTAAGTCAATAAAACAAGTAATTGGGCAATGGCTAAGGATCCCCATGACCCCTCAACGATCC
This sequence comes from Silene latifolia, assembly GCF_048544455.1. Lineage (NCBI taxonomy): Eukaryota > Viridiplantae > Streptophyta > Magnoliopsida > Caryophyllales > Caryophyllaceae > Silene > Silene latifolia. Next base: position 211,846,560 of record NC_133537.1, on the reverse strand, counting down.
CCATGCACGGATCTTGAGGCAGTCAAAGAAGGAGAAGCCACGCTGAGTCAAAATCCGAGCGGCTCGAGCTCAAGTCGAGCGACTCAGACAGAAATCCGGGTGTCCCGTGCATTGGTCGAGCGTCTCCCCCTACAGTTCAAATGGGAAGACGTGGGGCTCTTCTTCAGACCTGCAAGGCTCAAATCTTCTTTTAAGGGCTCTAATCGTCATTTATGCTCTTAAGTAACCTAATCCTTGTACTACTATATATATACCCCTACTGACATAGCCACCTACACGTTAAGCCAATCTGTGGACGTATAATGATCTTTTGAAAACCACGCTCGGCGGCGTAAAGATGTTTTCGACCAAATCATTTTAGATCGGTCGGTTTCATCTCGGCAAGGGTCTCGAAACGATGCAAAAGATGTTCGGAGTCACCACCAAGAATTTGTGGGATTCTTGGAACCCGTTTGAATCCACTTTATACCTAGGTCAACCAAGGCAAAAAGCGGTGTTTGACATATGTACTAAAGATAAGGAATCGTCCCTCTTTAGCATCCTATCTCTTGAATGACTCTCGTACGCCCTGTATAAGGTCGTCCACTATCCAAAGTTTCTGAGTAAGAGGTGAAGGTACGTATTGGGAAGCCCTTTAATCGGACACCCAATCCCGCCCACGGTAGCGGCCTCTACTGATCGATCTTGGTTGGTTAAATGCAAAAACTGATAAAACGGGTAATTGCATGAATGCCCATTCACTAGTTTGAACCAAACATGTGAGCTTTCTATGTCGGTTTTTTTTATCCAAGTATCAAGTATTTGATGTAAAGTTGGATTTAATGTTGATTTGCATGCAAGACGAAAATTAAACATCCATTTACCAAATTAGGTTTACCGTGCATTACGTGATCCATGTGTCTTAGTAAGGCATTTTTCAAATACAATATAAAATGAGTCAATTTATCATCTAATCCGTCCTGTATTCGGGTTAACCGAAGTTGGGATCGTCATAGACAAAAGCTGGAAGGGAAACAGACCCTGCATCAAGCAACCAGAAGAGGCGCGAGCCTTCAGGCGATGCAAGTGGGTCTGCCCTGGTTTGAAAATGGAAAAATAAGTGGCCTGTTTAGGCGCGGGACAACAGACGATGAAAGGCGTCTTCTGACCATTAAAAGGGTTCATAAAATGTATTGAAAAAGGGGTGTTTAAACCCGTCTTGATTTGAAAATACCGTTTAGGCCGCTTTCATGCAAATTTGAAGAACGAGACTTGAATAATCGTCATCGTTTTGACAATATTCGATGCCGGGTTCGGTTTTGCAAGCTTGACATGAATAGCTTTAAAAATGATTATGAACTAATTGTTTTAAGTTCATTTGTTTGTAATTAGTCAATGTTTCATCATCGTACTCGGGTTAAAATCCGACATGGTATGTAGAACCAAGGATGATTTGTATTGATGAATAATACATTTGTTTTGAAAGTGTAAATAAATGAGAAAGGCTTTAAAATACCCTTCAAAATTTAAGGAAATGAAATAAAAGGTTTTAAAATACCTTTTATAGTGTAATTAACCAAATATTATCACCGAAACATGGATTAAAACGTCATGGTATTAGGAACCAAGGGTGAAAAATGCTTCATGGTTAAAAACTTGTCATAAAAAAATGGTTTGAAATATTTGAAATGGTAAAAACCGATTACAAATATGAAATGAAAATAAAAAGGGAAGAAGAGACCAAACACGTTTGGATTTAGGGTAGAGAGGGGCTTTAGGCGCGAGCCTGCCTGCTACATAAGCAGCCTTTGCCTCAACCGAAAATCCGGTTATGGCTCATTTATCCCATATTTGTACCATGTTATGCATGTTTTAGCATGTTATAGTCATAAAACAAATGAAAAACATGATAGAAGAAGATTTTTACACCCTCATACTTACATGTTAGGCTTGAGATGAGAAACCGACGAAAGTGTATCAACTTGTATGGCTGGAAAACTCGGTTTAAAAACCGTTTTAGCAAAGTAAAAGAGTGTTTTTTAAGTTTAGTGATGGTGTAGTGGTCGAGATGGTCGGTCAAGTGATTTAATGCACGATGACGGTACCAAAAATGTGTAAGGCTCGTGTTTACGATCGGTAAGTCGTAAACACGTGTCGGTTTGTGACTTGGGAAGTCGAGTCTAGAATTTTAAGGGATAAATGAGGGGGCGGACACTCGCGTAACTCTCAAATGGTGGCATTTGAGGGGTATTTATAAGAAAATGGGTGGTTGTGTGCGTTTTGAGCGGCGTGGCCGCATGGGCTGCTCGAAGAAGCGCGAGCCATTTCGCGCGTCTTCGAGGTGTCTTGTCACTATCACGCAAGTGTAATCATAATTTGTTCTATCCTAGGTTTTGGATGAACTTAATTTGTACTTAACCACTAAGGATTCCGGGAAACCTTAACACGGAAGTATTTGAAAAGTTAGTTTTTTGTGTTTGAATCGGTATGACTCGTTGTTGGAGTCGGGATTTGAATTTTGAGTCGGCTTTTGGTCCGGTGTCGATTTTGACTCTAATTAGTCTCATTGCGACCCCATCGTCATGCATTAAGTACTCCAGGTACTTTTGAAAACTTTTGAAATGTTGTGTTTTCGAAATCGTTTTAAGTTTTCCGACGTATAGTTGTACAAAACTGTCAATAAAACGATGCAATTCCTAAGCATGTTGTAGTCCGATAATCATCGGCTGTTTGTTGGAGACTCAAAAGATACCAGGTATCTATAGAGCCCCCACTTTGACCGAGGCTTGGACTGGGCGAAAGTCAAATTAGAGCCCCCAGGTCAATCGAAGATTACAACCTGGAGACCGAAGCGACGTCGAGGCGGCTCGAAAGGATTCGGGCCAAGGACCTGGCGTCGGGAAGGGCGACGTCAAGGCGACTCGAGGGTACGAGCCGAGGACATATCGTCGGGAACAGTTTAGTGTCTGTCGACTGTCTGTGCGGATCGTTTAAAGTCCGTTAGACTACCTATAAAGGCTCGCCAGCCATAAGAAGCAGTCATACCTGAGGCATCTTTGAGATATGTCCTTGAGTCGTTTCTTGTTTGCGGACAAAGGCTTGCCAGCTATGTTGCGGAGATGAAGGGGCTCGCCAGCCGTGATGCGTACATGAAAGGGGCTCGCCAGCCGCGGTGCGTACATGAAAGGGGCTCGCCAGCTGCGTTGTAAGGCTCGCCAGCCATATTGAAGGTCCATTGATTGACCGTGGGAAATAGCCGTATTGGATGAGCTTATTACGGGAAGTTTGTTTGAATTAGTGGGCTCCGTGAGGAAGCCTCTGATATCCTGTTTGAGGAATCTTGGTGTTTTCATTGAATGTTTGTGGAGCCGGAAAAGGACTGGTTTGTGAGTCTGGCCGCCGCGGTCGGCGGTGATTTTTGAGTCTCGAAGAGAGATAGCGGTTTTTATTACCGTTAGTTTTGTTGGAAAAGGACAGATGCGTATTCTGTCGCTTAACGTGTCTTTGGGGATTATGATTTTAATTTCGTCTCCCCACGACTTGAGATTGATGAATATTTGTTGAAAAATTTGCGAGAATAGAGGGTTTGAATCCTGCGATCGGTTTTGTGTGTTTTTTAACAGATGGAGGCTTTTGATGCCGCCGTCAAAATTTTGAAAATAGCGAATTTGAATTTCACTATTATTGTTTTTTTGAACTGACGATTTTTATTGCCGTCGTTGAAATTTGAAGAAATAGTGAATTTTGAATTTCACTATTATTGTTTCTGTGTGACAGTTTTTATTGCCGTCGTTGAAAGATTTGAGAAAATAGTGAATTTGAATTTTCACTATTATTGTTTGTGTGACGGTTTTTATTGCCGTCGTTGAAATTTTGAGAAACTAGTGAATTTGAAATTTCACTATTATTGTTTGTGCGACGGTTTTTATTGCCGTCGTTGAAATTTTGAGAAAATAGTGAATTTGAAATTTCACTATTATTGTTTGTGTGACGGTTTTTATTGCCGTCGTTGAAATTTTGAGGAAATAGCGAATTTGAATTTCACTATTATTGTTTTTGTGTGACGGTTTTTATTGCCGTCGTTGAAATTTTGAGAAAATAGCGAATTTGAATTTCACTATTATCGTTTTTTGAATTTGAAATGACGGTTTTTATTGCCGTTGTGGAAATTTCGAGAAATAGTGAATTTTGAATTTCACTATTATTGTTTTTGTATTTGAAATGATGGTTTTTATTACCATCATTGAATATTTGAGAAAATAGTGTCAGAAATTGGGCCAAAGCCCAAAATCCCGCTGAATGAGTCAGGGAATGCCCCATTGAGGCATGAGTCCTGCTGCGAAGTAAGGGAGCTTCCCTATTTTCTGTAAAAAGACGCGAGGATGGGAAGCTCCCCATTCTCACTTCGTCTTCTTCATAAACACAAAAACCCGAGAAAAAGACGCCATTTTCGACCTCATTTTTCGCTTATTTTCGTGCCCATATCATCATGTCATCTCAAGGTATGTAAATCCTCTTGAATCCATTTGAATTTGTTTGTCTTTTGTTGATTGAATTAGGGTGAAACCCTAAGCCCTCAAAAATCAAATTGGGCGTTTTCGATTAAGCCATTTTCGAGTGAAATTGATGATTGCATTAGGTTAGAAACCTGTTTAGGAGTATAAGGGTGCTTTTAGTTTGCATTTTGGTCCCCGTTCCCGCCCCCTATGTTTGAAAAACGTGGATGAGACGGTAAAACCGTCTTATTTCACAAGTGGCAAGTTTGTTTGCTTGAATTGTGAGCCCTACCAGGTTGTATTGTAGTCGGGGAAGACCGTGTTTGCCATATTGAACCTTCGTCAATTTTTGCCATTTGCGACGGTCTTATGTCTGACAAAATAAGCGTTTCATCAAGCTTAAATTGAGTCTGTTTGTTTTGAAATGGACCTCGTTGGTAGTTTAGGTCGCTTTGGGACGTGAGAAAATCACATTGTTTTGTTGTGGTCGTATTTTGAGATTTTGACCTGTTTGCGTTCGAATTGGCGCAAAACTACCTTTTCGAGCTGTGGAAAATATCCCATTGTGTCGGAAATATTTTTTTGATGTTTTGTGGGCCTTGTCTGGGCCTTGAGATGTTGGGTGATTTTTGAAAATTTGTTGTTGTTTTGACTCGTCTTTTGGTTGAAAAGAGGGGCGAGTCGTTTTTTTGTGCGGTTTTTGTTGATTGTTTTGTTGTTTTTTCTTTGGTTGGGTTTGGGCGGGATTGCCCTTGTTTTGTTTTGCAAGTTTTTTTTAGATTTGTCCATTTTGTGCCGTCGTAATGCCGAATTTTCGGCTGACGTTTTTGTCTTGTCTTTGATTGCAGAGGGGTGTTCGCGGCCTACCGGGTCTGTTGCTGAGACTTTGGAGGACCTATTTGGGACTGGGCCGGCTAGTACTATGGCTAGCGTACCTGAGGTGGAAGTAGATGACGCTTCCGAGGAGGTTACCGAGGCTGAGGGAGCCGTTGAGGCTCGTGAGGGGCCCATTGTTGGGGTTGTTGGTGCTGAGGGAGCCGCTAGGGCTCGGGAGGAGCCCATTGTTGAGGCTGTTGGTGTTGAGAGAGCTCAGACAAGGTCTGAGACTGGTACCTCTGGGAGGAGGGTAAGTATTATTCGGAAGAGGGGTCCTCGGCCAACTAGACGGGAGTTGCAGAACGTCGTTAGGGTCGTTAAGAGGCCTCCTCCCCGTCGTGTGGAGTCTCGTGGACAGAAGAGACGGAGGGTGGAGACGGTTGAGGACGACGCTCACGTCGCGGGTTGGGAGGCTAGAGGGGTTACGGCCCCACGGGGGATGAACCTGCGGGCGGCGCCTGTTTGGGCTGAGGGTTTCGACGGTGGCCAGTTGTTGCTCCGGCTAGACACTCACCTCTCCTACTGTGCACACGAGGGCTTGGTAAGTTTTACCGTTTTGTCGAGTTTTTGTCGTTTTTGACACTTCAGACCTGAATAGAGGTTCTGATGTTGTTTGTTTCCCAATCTCAGAAGATTGGTACCATGAGGACTTTCTCAGGTTTCTCCACTTGTCTGGTTTTCTATGACGTTCACCGAGCCGGTACGAGGGCGTTTATAGAGAGGTCGACTTTGGGGCCGTTGGTGGCTGCTTGGCGGGATATTCACAGGGCTTCGATTAGGTCGGACCTGCGTCTGATCCGCGCCATGTTAGACGTTTACTGGGACACGACATCGTCGTTCCATATGGAGTTTGGGGAGGTCGGTGTGACATTAGAGGACTTTGCCATGATATCAGGCCTCCCATGTGGCGAGACGCCTGTTGAGTTCCCGGAGACGCCAGAGAGCGTGTGATCTTCCCCTGCGGTTATGGGTTTGATTGGAAGTGTTTTTCTTGCACGTTCCGACATCTCTCCTTATTTGATCGCGAACACGTATGTGAGGGATGACTTCAGGGAGAGAGCAGTGGGCTACGCTCCGGCGCCGTTTGCGGGTCCGGAGGCTGAGGGTAGAGCTGACGCGTAGGAGGCGCGGTTGTGGTTGTGGTACTTCTTGGGTACCACGTACTTTGGTGACAAGGGTGAGCACTTGTCGACCAAAGTACTTCCTCTTCTTGCTGACCTCGACACTTTGGGTCATTTTTATTGGGTTACGCTGACTTTGGCGAGTTTTGCCCGGTACTTGCACGCTGCGGTGCGCCCGGAGGTGATGGGGGGTGGTAGTTCTTCTGCTTTGGTCGGTCCCAACCTTATCTTGGACGTACGAGCATTGTTGTAGTTTTTTCTTTTGAGTTTGATTTTGGTTTTGATTTTGAGTTTGGCAATTTTGAAAAATTGGCTGATTTATGGTTGTTGTGTTTTATCACAGGCTTGGTTGTACGCTTACTTCGTCCCTCTGCGCCCGGGGACTACTGGTGGTGTTCTGTCGACCTACCCCACTGTGAGGGCTTGGATGATGGCTCGGAAGAAGTCGCCTAAGTCAACTTACGAGGACTGCAGGCGTCAAGTGAATGCCCTCCGAGTTGTTGACGTAAGTTGTTGTCTCTTAAACCTTTTGTTTTGTAGAAATAGATAGAGATAAGATGACTGGGTAGCCTAGAAAGCCCCTAGTTAGTTGATTAGTCCTTCCTTGCGTGCAGTTTGCCGGGTGGCCTTGGGAGCACTACACAGACGTGACGGCCGCTGTCGGGGAGCGTTTGCGACCTCGCAGTTTCCAGCGTTTGTACGTCGAGATGGCGATCGAGCCGGCTTAATACTTGGGGGAGCGTTTAGTTCGTCAGTGCATCACAAAGACTTTCGTGGTGCCGGTCGATTCGCCTAGGTTGTTGTTCCAGGAGTCGACGCCCGACGAGGTTGAGGAGCACCTTCACGGTCACGGAGGTGAGGAGCTGTTGTTGCGGATGGCGACTCCTTCCGGTTGTCGAGGCTTGCCTGGTACCCGATTGAGGTATGTTTTCCTCTGTTCTTTGTTTTCATTTCCCTTTTTTGATATAAGGGTTTATTACCTTCGATGCGGACCCAAATTGTAGGGGGTTGATGCGTTGATGAGGACCCAGCCCCCAGTTTTCCTCACACAGACCATCTTTCAGGGGCCGGGGAATGAGGAGCTACAAGTGCACCTGCTAGAGCCTGCGGTCACGGAGGTGACCGAGTCTGGCATGAAGTGGAGGGTAATTGTTCTGAAGGTGAGTTTCTGATTTGAAAGCTCCTCCTCATTTATGTTTTGTCTTGCATTGTATTGAATGACCTTCTTGGTTGTAGGTGTCGACCGCAAGTCATCAGGCTTTGTGGCGGATGGCTAACCGGTGGAGGATACTTGCAGGCGACCTGGCTGCGAGGGAGTCTCTGAAAGATCATAGATCCATTTTAGACTCTCTAATAAAATTAATTTATCTCATAAATTGTTATTTAGGTGATCTATGTAACATGCATGCTAATATGAAAGCATAAAAAGAAAGTATAAGAAAAACAATTTCCTTACATTGAATTTGTGGTAAAAAGGGCACAAGCTAGTTCACCTTACTAGTTTGTTCTTCAGCTTAAACCAAATGGAAGATCCTCCTCGCAAATCTTCAATAAGAAGATCTCCTTCTTGTTGCACCCAAGAACTAACCCAAAAATATTAACAAGTATTGAACTAGAACTTATTAATATTGTACCCTTGATTATTATTAGAAATATTACTAACTAGTCTTAGTAATATTATTTATGTTATTACTAACAAGCTTAGTAGAGATGATTATTATTTTAGAGAGATGTAGTAGAATTATTCACATGCAAAAGTGTTGAGTGAAGTAGTGAGGTAGAGTGAATAAATGAACAATATATGGAGTGTATGGGAAGGGAAGTGGCGGGTGGAATGGAGTGTGGTAGTGGACAATTTTGTCTTATATTTTTATCTTACATTACATACAAAATCTAGTATAAGATAAATTATGGTAGTATACAAAATAAGGTGAAATGATTATGTGAGTAATCACCCACTACTCTTATTTTACACGGTCCACTTGACCATTTACGGGTCCTTGTTGGTTCTTATATTTGTCGCACAAATCCGTGTAATTTTTATTTTAAACATCGTATCATGTCTAAATACTTCCATAATTAATTCGTCCAATTCACTCCGTAAATATACGTGTACCACTACACATATTATTTACGTACTAATATTAATCACATTAATCAATTAGTACAATTTTAGTAAATTAACAGTTAATTAACTAAAACCCGTCTCCCAAAACTTATTACTCAATTATCGCATAATTAAATAATAACTGCCGCTCCTCAAGTTCGCAACTCAAAATCTCTCTAAAAATAATCGACTAACCTCTTAGTCTATAAATCAAGGGACTAAACAAATTGTATCTCATACAATTAATTAGTTATCAATTGGGGTTCGTTCCTTTAGGTGTGACCGAAAGGGGTCAGTTGATCACCGCCGTCTCACGACAATAACGTCAAACTCTAGTCAGCCAACCGTTATCGATTTACGTTAATCAACTGACGAGGATCAAATAAATAAATATATAATGATATTCCATTAATGAGATTTATTATGTTAACGCACTATTGTGGAGGACACTAACTCCAACAATCTCCCACTTGTCCGACACAAGGTGTGCGCTACCAATTCTCTTGTCCGTTTTAATCTCCCACTCAATGCAAGGTGTCTTTCAGACCGCACTTGCACATGAACACATCGCGAGTGGTTTTCTCGATCGGGAGTGTGACTACCTGACCGGAAAAATCTCTCACAGATTACTTACGAGCGTGGCCAGGCATTTATAGTCATTAACTCCTCGAGTGTTCTTGAGATATAGTTACCCAACGTGGGTGGACAATTCATGTATGCCCTATCTATCCTTTTGCACAATACAGCTCACCATGACCTAGTAAATGCCCTTTTGGCCTCCTTTCACGGCACGACCTAGGACAAAAACCAAAGTCACTTGGAAACTGCACTTGCTCAGATAATAGTCTCCAGTCAAAATAATTGACTCATTAGAACATCTTAGAGATCCCCGCCACGACCAGGCGTCTATAATAGAAATTAGGGACTCTCTAAATGGTCACTGTCCGCCAAAGTGTCACACACTCTGCCTATGTAATCGACCAGTCATCACATATGACCTTATGGTGTTGAACAACCATCAATCGACTTACAATCTAGTCAATCCGAGACGTCACCTCATTAAGTGACTAGGGACAAAATACAATGTTCATCTTATTCACTTGAATAGTGTTCAACATTGTCTCCATAACTTCTTCAGATAAACAAGGTATTAAAATTTAGTCAGACTAAATAAAAGATTCATAAAAGAATGAATACGAAAACAATGAATGTGATTATCATATATATATAATAAAAGATAAACTATCCAATTATTACATATCAATAATCTAAAGAAAATCTGGTACTCGTCTCAATTCCATAGCGACGACATGACCATCATGCTTAGCCTTTGATAAAGGCTTGGTTAAAGGATCAGCAATATTATCATCTGTCCCAACCTTACAAATGTCAATTTCCTTCCTTTTCACATAATCTCTAATTACATGGTATTTCCTTTCAATGTGTCTAGATTTGTTACTAGACTTAGGATCTTTAGCTTGAAAAACAGCTCCACTGTTATCACAATATAGAGTGATAGGATCTTTGGCGGAATGGACTACTCCTAGCCCCTCCATGAATTGCCTAATCCAAACAGCTTTCTTCACAGCCTCAGACGCTGCAAGGTACTCAGCCTCTGTTGTAGAATCCGCAGTAACACTTTCCTTGAAGCTCTTCCAAGAAATGCTCCTCCATTTAGCATAAACACATAGCCGGATTGGGATTTCATGTCATCCCGATCGGTTTGGAAACTTGTGTCCGTGTAACCTCTTACACGCAACTTAGTTTCTCCTCCAAACACTAAGAACGAATCCTTAGTCCTTCTCAAGTCCTTAAGGATGTTCTTTACGGCTATCCAGTGACTCTCACCAGGATTGGCTTGATACCGACTTGTCATGCTCAAGGCATACGCAACGTCGGGACGAGTGCAAATCATAGCATACATGATAGACCTAACAGCGGAAGCATAAGGGACGGTCTTCATGTGTTCAATTTCCTTAGGGGTGAGAGAGACTGTGACTTGCTCAAAGTAATCCCTTGGCCCATAGGTAGAAATCCTCTCTTGGAGTCTTTCATATTGAACCGGTCAAGAACTTTGTCAATATAAGCTTCTTGACTCAATGCTAGTATCCTCTTGGACCTATCCCTATAGATCCGGATACCTAAGATTCATTGTGCCTCTCCCAAGTCCTTCATTTGGAAGTGTTTCCCTAGCCACTCCTTAACGGAAGTGAGTGATGGAACATCATTCCCAATGAGCAATATGTCATCCACATATAGAACAAGGAATGCAACCTTACTCCCACTAAACTTCATGTATAAACACGGTTCTTCCACACTTCTAGTGAAACCGTATTGTTTAATAACCTGATCAAAGCGATGATTCCAACTCCTAGATGCTTGCTTAAGACCATAGATGGACTTTTTAAGCTTACACACCTTCTTAGGGTTAGATGTATCCACAAAACCTTCAGGTTGTATCATGTACACCTCTTCTTCTAGAATCCCATTCAAGAAGGAGGTTTTGACATCCATTTGCCAAATCTCATAATCATGAAATGCGGCAACCGCTAAGATTATCCTAATGGACCCAAGCATAGCGACAGGAGCGAAGGTTTCGTTATAGTGTAAACCATGAACTTGGGTGAAACCTTTTGCCACCAATCTAGCTTTATAAACATCCACATGTTTATCCACGCCGAGCTTAATTTTATATATCCATTTACACCGAAGGGGTCGCACTCCCTCAGGTAAATCCACCAAGTCCCATACTTGGTTCTCGTACATGGAATCCATTTCGGACCGCATGGCTTCTAGCCAAAGCGAGGAGTCGGGACTAGACATGGCCGATTTATAGGTAGTGGGTTCATTACTTTCAAGAAGTAACAAAACACCATCCTCTTCGATGTTACCAAGTTAGCGATCAGGTGGATTAGAAATCCTACTTGACTTTCTAGAAATAATTACCGTTTCAGAGGAAGAGGGAATGCTATCCTCCACGTTCTCCTCTACCTCATTCTCGGTTTGTGGCTCTCGAACTTCTTCAAGTTCAAATTTTCTCCCACTCTGTCTCCTAGAAATAAACTCCTTTTCTAGGAAGACAGCATCACGAGCCACAAACACTTTGTTATCGTGTTTATTGTAGAAGTAATAGCCACGTGTTTCCCTTGGATATCCTACAAAAAGACATTTGTCAGACCTAGGTGCAAGCTTATTATCAGACTTGATCTTAACGTACGCTTCGCAACCCCAAATACGCGTGAATGACAAATGAGGGACTTTCCCTGTCCATATCTCATATGGAGTCTTATCGGCCGCTTTAGCCGGGCTTCGATTTAGTGAAAATACTGCAAACAAGACAGCAAAACCCCAATATGAACTAGGAAGCTCAGTTAGACTCATCATTGACCGAACCATATCAAGTAAAGTTCGGTTTCTCCTTTCGGCCACACCATTTAATTGCGGTGTGCCAGGAGGAGGCCATTGTGATACTATACCACAATCTTTTAGGTGTGAATCAAATTCAATATTTAGATATTCACCACCACGGTCGGACCGTAGGGTCTTTATCTTTTTATCCAATTGGTTCTCTACTTCTTTTTGGAACTCTTTGAACTTGTCAAAGGCTTCACTCTTGTTCTTCATTAAGTAGACATACCCATATCTACTTAAGTCATCAGTAAAAGTAATGAAGTAGTGAAAACCTCCTCTAGCGGTGATGGTTAATGGTCCACACACATCCGTATGTATGAGAGCCAAAACCTCACTAGCTCGTGTCCCTTTTCCCGCAAAAGGTGCACGAGTCATCTTTCCTAAAAGGCAAGACTCGCATGTACCATAAGATTTGAAACCAAATGGTTTGAGCACTTTTGATGAAGCAAGTCTCTTAATGTGTCTTTCGTTTATGTGGCCTAAACGACAATGCCAAAGGTAGGATTCGTTTGGATCACCCTTTTTGAGCTTTTTAGTTTCCACATGATAAACGTCATTAACATCATTTAAAACATAAATGCCTCCAATTGAAATGGCCTTGCCATAAACCACATCATTAAAAGAAAAAGTACAACACTTGTCCTTAATCATAAAACAAAAGCCTTCCGCGTCTAACGCGGAAATGGAGATCATGTTCTTAGTTAAAGTTAGTACAAAATAACACTTATTTAAATACAACTCTAAACCACTAGCTAAAGTGATCACATAGGTCCCCACGGAAACGGCGGCTACTCTAGCTCCATTGCCCATGCGGAGATCCACATCACCTTTTGCTAGTGCTTGCACGTCCCTTAAACCCTGCAAATGGTTACAAAGGTGAGAGCCACATCCGGTATCAAGTACCCAAGTGGAAGTACAAGCATAATTAACGTCTATCACATAGAGAGAGGAAATCATACCAATAGGCGTCACACGCCCTTCCTTGAGATCCTCCAAGTATTTGGGACAACTCCTCCTATAATGCCCCTTCCCATTACAATGGAAACATTCGGCCTCAGAGAGCTTGACACTTTTTGCCTTAGGATTGCCATTCTCAACGGCTTTCCCCTTTCCATTGTCATTTTTCTTTGACGATTTCTTGAATTGGGACTTTTCTTTCCCTTTTCCTTTCTTGACTCCAAGGGACATGTTCTTAAACTTCATGGTTAAAACAGCCCCTTTTTCGCTCCCACTAGCCTCCATATCCCTCTCCGCTTGGGTGAGGAGTGCATGAATTTCATGGTAACTCTTATCCATGTTATTCATGTTGTAGTTTACCCTAAAGTGGGCAAACTTGGTGGGGAGTGAGTGGAGGATACGATCCACCACAAGAGTCTTAGGAATCTTACACCCTAGACGCTCTAGGATGTCAACATATTCGACCATTTTGAGTACATGGGGACCAACCTTTTGGCCCCTCTCAAGCTTAGCTTCAAAGAACCGTGCCGTCGCATCGTATTGACGGACTTTTGGTGTTTGTGAAAACATAGTGATCATATGAGTGAAAATCTCATACGCATTAAAAGAAATGCATGATAGCTTGAGCTTTGGGGATATTGACCATATCAACACATTCTTGATATCATTCAACATCCTCACATAGTTAGCATAGGCGGTCCGCACCGCCGATGAAGCTCTTGCACCGGGCTCGATTGGAGGAGCATCGGTCAAGTAAGTAAGCACATTGTCGGACGACGCGGCACTTTTGATGTTGGATTCCCATTCAAGAAAGTTACTACCGTCATCTTTTAAAATACATTTGTCCATTACGGATCTTAGCCATGAATCTTTGCCTAGTGAAGTAGTCGATGGAGTTGATGAAGTTGCCATTGCGAATTAAATGCTACAAGAAAAAGGAAAAATTAACATTCATTATTTTAAAAAATTACTTGTAAAAACATGTTTAGCAAGTTTTAGCATTTATATAATAACATCCCACTAAATTATATAAATGATTCAAAGACCCAAATATTAAACAAAAAAGAGCATCGCTTGGGCGAAAAATCCATAATTGCTTAAATTCGGTAAGTCACGTTGACTAATTCTACCTCTAGAACTCTTGGTCGACGAATTTCCTCAAATTCATCTACTAGCCCCGGAACACAAGACCGTCTTATATCCCGTTGAGTCCAACCAATTTTAGCGTGTGATAACCGTTTACCACCCTACTTACCCAAGGTAAAAAGAGACCACCCCGCTTGGGCGAGCGTGGCTCTAATGAACAAGAGATTCATAGGTGTTACTAATTGGTAAGGCTAATCTCAATTTTAGTTATGTGAGAGATCTTCTCAATTTAGTCATAAATTCCTTATAAGTGAATTAATTCGGTGAATGTAAATGACGTGAATTGACAACCGCGAAAATAAAATGCATGTGAATGGTGATTTTGGCATGCGCGAAAATAAAACAAGCAAACATGTAAGCATATGAATAAATCCTAGTATGGACACCTAGTTAATAAAAACTAGTCTATTACATTTCGGAAACCAACTCCTTGGTCCCTTGCCTCTTCATTCCATAAGTGGCTCTTCCTTGTGGTATTTGGAACACCTTCCAAAAATAGACTCCGTCTCGTTGTAATCCGTCTTTTGGAAACGCCGATAAAAATAACTATTACAAATGAATTACATAGTTATTCCTATTATACATTAATTAATAAAATAAAATAAAACTATTAATTAATTACAAACCGACGATACGAGATCGTATTTAATTACAAACAAATCGATATTCCCATTCATTTCGGGTAATAACGATTAAAATTAACTAGGCCATACTAGGTACAATAAGATAAATACTTTAAATAAATGACAATCATTCATTCAACTTAAATAAATATGCTTAAAATGATGTAAAAATGATGCCAACATCGCCCTATCTATCATTCACTGGTATCCATCTCGGTTTTTGTGGATTTAATCGATTTTTAACATGTAAAAATCAATAATTAACTCTTAAATCTCATTTAAGTCCAAACTAATTGTCCAAACTGTTTTGAACCTCAAAATTAGTCCTCACTAATTTTATGATAAATTATTAGTTTGATTTGGTGATAATTTGCTAATTTAATCGATAAAATCATAACATTTAAGTAAAAATCCAAAATAATTGAAAAATTACCCAAACAATTCAAAAAAAAAATTTTAGTATTCTGGAACACTCCCAAGAACACCAAAATGTCAGAAAAATTGTCCAAAAATTCCGGATAAATTTTGTGAAGAAAAAGATCGATATTTATCGGTTTTTAACCACTAAAACAAATAAACATCAAAACAAAGTGAAACCACACATGCAAAATCACTTCTGACATTTAAATAATATTCTTAAATGTACATAACTTTATCATGGGCAGAATCAAAAGTTTAGAAATTATGATTAATTAATTTGACTTTTATCAACTTTTATCTCATAAAATCAATAAACTTGCAAAAATTTCGAACCAACCTTCAACTTTTTGCATAAAATCAGTAGAAAATATGCATGAACTACCATAAAAAATCCATACACCGAATCAACTTTTAACTAATTTTAGTCAATTTTTCACTAAAATGCGACATTTTGACTCGGTTTTCTACCAAAAATCATTAAAAATAGCAAAATAACTTCAAAAATCACCAAACAATTCCACAAACCTTTTTAGATCAGTAGGTATTCATGTCCCAAAACTTTCGTGCTAAAACCTCTTCTAACACAATTTTTGAGTTTTTACAAATTATCTCATAATTCATTAAAATGCTTAAAATAAACATGCAAATTACAAGCCTAAGCTCTGATACCACTTGAAAGATCATAAATCCATATTAGACTCTCTAATAAAATTAATTTATCTCATAAATTGTTATTTAGGTGATCTATGTAACATGCATGCTAATATGAAAGCATAAAAAGAAAGTATAAGGAAAAACAATTTCCTTACATTGAATTTGTGGTAAAAAGGGTACAAGCTAGTTCACCTTACTAGCTTGTTCTTGAGCTTAAACCAAATGGAAGATCCTCCTTGCAAATCTTCAATAAGAAGATCTCCTTCTTGTTGCACCCAAGAACTAACCCAAAAATATTAACAAGTATTGAACTAGAACTTATTAATATTGTACCCTTGATTATTATTAGAAATATTACTAACTAGTCTTAGTAATATTATTTATGTTCTTACTAACAAGCTTAGTAGAGATGATTATTATTTTAGAGAGATGTAGTAGAATTATTCACATGCAAAAGTGTTGAGTGAAGTAGTGAGGTAGAGTGAATAAATGAACAATATATGGAGTGTATGGGAAGGGAAGTGGCGGGTGGAATGGAGTGTGGTAGTGGACAATTTTGTCTTATATTTTTATCTTACATCACATGTAAAATCTAGTATAAGATAAATTATGGTAGTATACAAAATAAGGTGAAATGATTATGTGAGTAATCATCCACTACTCTTATTTTACACGGTCCACTTGACCATTTACGGGTTCATGTTGGTTCTTATATTTGTCGCACAAATCCGTGTAATTTTTATTTTAAACATCGTATCATGTTTAAATACTTCCATAATTAATTCGTCCAATTCACTCCGTAAATATACGTGTACCACTACACATATTATTTACGTACTAATATTAATCACATTAATCAATTAGTACAATTTTAGTAAAATAACAGTTAATTAACTAAAACCCGTCTCCCAAAACTTATTACTCAATTATCGCATAATTAAATAATAACTGCCGCTCCTCAAGTTCGCAACTCGAAATCTCTCTAAAAATAATCGACTAACCTCTTAGTCTATAAATCAAGGGACTAAACAAATTGTATCTCATACAATTAATTAGTTATCAATTGGTGTTCGTTCCTTTAGGTGTGACCGAAAGGGGTCAGTTGATCACCGCCGTCTCACGACAATAACGTCAAACTCTAGTCAGCCAACCGTTATCGATTTACGTTAGTCAACTGACGAGGATCAAATAAATAAATATCTGATGATATTCCATTAATGAGATTTATTATGTTAACGCACTATTGTGGAGGACACTAACTCCAACAGTCTCGACTCGCACAGGTATTTTTTGTAGTTTTTTGGCGTATTTTTGTTTTGCATTTCACATTTTTAGATCTCAATTATCTGAATTGTGTTTTTTGTAGGGTGATGCGGATACGACATAAATTGCTCGGGTCCGTGCTGAGTTGGACACAGCGAGGTCGATGATCCAGGGGCAGAAGTTGGGGATCATCAGTCGAGACCAGGAGTTGAGGCGTCGCGAGGACGAGTTGCGGAGCCGAAATGAGGAGATTGCCTCTTTTAGGACTCAGTTGGCTGCGGCGGAGGAGCTTCGCGTCACGATGGAGTACGAGACGTTGGAGAGTTCTCCAGAGAGGGGGATCGAGCAGGAGGTGGTGTCTACCTTGCCCGCGACTCCTCGTGAGACCGGGACTGGTCCGACGGGAGGCGCTAAGTAGTTGCAGTGTTCTGTCCATGTTTTGGACTCTTGTTTGTACATATTTATATTTTACGTGATGCGGTTTGTATATATGTGTTTTTGGATTGTGGTTTATTTGTGATTTTTGGCTTTTTTGTGTTGTGTTTCGGAGAAGCGCTGTTGGTTGTCAGTTTCCCTTTGCTTCGCACTAGTTCTTGCATCGTTAGTGTAGAAAACAGGCAACAGGTAGCACGTACTTATAAATGTGAACACGTAAAAGCATTTGATGGGGACAAAAATTAGCCACGATGACTCGAAGTTAAAATTGAAATTTTGAAATGATATTTTGAAAATTTCGTGACAAGTCGTCACGTTTAGATTTCAAAAAGAAATTGATTTGAAATTTGAGCAATTAACTCGTGTTTTGAATTAAATTGCATCGAAATTTGCTTGAATTGATTCGTAACTCGAGAAATTCAAAACTCAAACTGTCATGGGCGAATTTTAAAGTAGATTTTTGCGAGCGTATTTGATTTGATTTTTTTGTGAGATCAAGACTCGGATATCAGAGAGCTTGAAATTTTGAAGAAAACTGACGCCGTGTTATCAATTTTCGATTTTTGTGGGAAATGCGAAAAAGCAAAAAAATTTCAGAGTTTCGACTGACATGGAAATGATCCGTCGTGGATCGGGGCGACTAGCCCTTCCCCCTTAAAAAAGAAGAAAAGAACCCGTATGTTTAAAGCTGCGTCATTGAAGCCGTGTCGGATTTCGTAAAACGCGAAAACACGGAAATGTGAGTGTGAGAAAACACAAAACATCCTAGATAGGCCCGAAGAGGCACGAGTCCTGTGGCGGGAGGTTTGAGGTGTCAGGAAGAAACACAACTTGAAAGGGACAATTCAAGGTGCAGATCCTGAGGAACAGCCCAAAGAGGCACGAGGGTACTGGCGATAGAAGTCTGCTTCCCATTTTTTCGGAAAAAAAAGCGTTGATTGTTTTGTTATAAATAGGAACGTTTGTGTTTCATTGTTTCATCGTCCAAAATACGAAAAACATCTCCACAAAAACCTTTCTTCTTCTTCCACAAAAATTATTCATGGAGGCTTTCGAAAATGTGTTGCGACAATGGTGTCGGGATTTGTCACCTCCCGAAAAGTATCGACTCGTTGTTATGGGAGTTGGTCAATTGTTGGTGATTCGTCAAGTCAAGGTGCAATCCTCGTTTCTTGAAGCATGTTCTCGGTTTTGGGATTCGATACATCACGATTTCGTTTTCCCGAAAGGCGAAAATTGTCCTCTTGTCGAAGAAGTAGGTGCCATTGGTGGGTGGCCGGGTAGTGTTTCGGTGCTTCCCCGGACTCGGTTGTGTTATAAGGAGAAGCTCCGTTCAATGTTGGGCTTGTCAACAAGTCAAGTCAACTTTCTCCTTGCTCCTCATGGTGTGGATATGTTGGCTCTTTTCAACATTTTCTCCAACCGGTTGGATGTTAATGTCTCGGAGGTGGCTAGGAGAAGGGCTCTTGCCTTTTGCCTAGTGCATGCCTACCTCTTTATTGATGCCTTGAAGGAGGGGTCAAAATGCTATGGTAGTATGACCCTTGTGCATGTGGTTGAGCAAATAGAGCATGGTAGGGATCCATCATGGTTGGTAATTGGCGAGATCATCCAAGCTTGGATAAAGAAGGGCTCTTGTGGAGAAGCTCCCTCGTTGGGATCTCCAAGGATCCTCCAAGTGTGGCTATTGGAGAGGCTAAGTTATGTAGAGTGGTCCTGTTAAAACACATCGTCAAAAGCTACCAACCAAAACAATATTTATAACATCAAAAACTACTCTTAGCAAAGAGGTAAGTAAAGGTCCGAAACAAGTGTGCATCACTAATTCTCTTGTCCTATTACAATCTCCCACTCAATGCAAGGTGTCTTGCAGGTCATTCTTGCAAGTGATCATATCAAGAGTGGTTTCCTCGATCTGGAGAGTAACTGTTTGACCGGAATTATCTATCGTAGATACCTTCCGAGCGTGGCCACGCATTTTCAGTTCACTACTCCTCGAGTGGCCTTGAGATTTCAAATAAACCTGACAAGGGGTGGACAATTCCTATCGCACTATTCCCTTTGTTTACCCACAGTTCATCATGACCCAAAAGATGCCCATTTGACCTCATTTACGAAAGTCGTAGAGCATAGCATAAAGTCACTAAGAAATTGTTCCAACTTGGGCGAACAGTCTCTAGTCAAAAAATCGACTTAAAAGAATACTATAGTAGCTCTCGCCACGACCAGGTTATATAAATGTTGTCAGAACTCTATAGGCGGTCACTGCCCGACAGAGTGTCTCATACAGTCTGCCTATGTGATCGACTAGTCATCTCTTATGACCCTATTGCACTTGAACTTGCCATCAATCGACTCACATTCTAGTCACTAGGAGACGTCACCTCATATAAGTGACTAGGGGCGAATACTATGTTAATCCAGTTCACTTTAATAGGGTTCAATATTTTCTCGACAACCTATTTGGAAAATAAAGTATTATAAGAAAAGAGTTTTGAATAAAACTCAAACGATGAGTGCATTATCACATATGTAAAATTGATATCATATCAATTACTACATAATCTATAATCCAAACTTAATATTGTATATAACTATACATCTCAACTCAATTGAAATGGCATGACTTATCATGCTTAGCCTATGAAAAGGCCTTGGTTAGCAAGTTTTAGCAACACCTTGCACTTCCCTAACCTTACTATATACTTTTTCCCTTTGTTATGTATAATCTTTATTATAAAACCCTTGAGTACGTGTCTAGATCCAATCTAGACATAGGCTCTCTTGCCTTAGGGTAGCTCCCACTGTCCTCATAGTGATTGGGGATAGGACCTTCAGTTATTGGAACGAACTACCATAGTTCCTCCAATTCACAAAACCGAATCCTAATATCATCCCTTCCCTCTTGCATATCTTATTAGTGCAAGTGTATTCAATTTCCGTTTTATATATCTCATTGTTCAACTGCCTAGGACGTTTCTAGTAGATATCCACCTTTAAAATTATAGCCAAGATGGTTCTCGAGTCATCCTTATGAGTTTAGAATATGGTTTTTGTGTAACTCCTTGCACATAAAACCATCTCATTTCTAAATGCTTAGCTTCATATCCTTAGTACTTCCTGAGTACTAACTAATGAACTAAGTGGCTATATAAAGACTTCCCTTAAAGATTCGATTTGTAACATCTCATTATACTCCAAGTACACGAGGTTTAAGAATGGTAATACATCTTATCGCAATGAATTTATCTCGCAGCGGAAGCATGTGGATTCAAATTCTTCATGTTCAATACTTTTGACCTCGTTAAGATTCTTATTAACATAAGAATATTAACTTTATGCTAATATCCTTTTTAAATCTATCTTTATAGGCTTGGATACCTTAGAGATGTATTATTCTTCTCCTAAGTCTTTCATCATTCACAATGATCAATATGTTGCTCACATATAAGACTAGTAACACGACATTACTCCCACTAAACTCCATGTATAAACAAAAATAATCAACAACTCGAGAAAGGTTTATCAGATGATCAAAACATACAATTTAACTCCTTAACTTCAACTTAAGATTTCTTCTTAAGTTTGTATCCTACCTTAGGATAGTTGCGATTTACAAAACTCATGCAAAATGATTTTAAAATCCAACTATATCAAATCATATCTGAATACAATGAAGCGTTGTTGTTACGTGCAAAACCTTTTGCCACCATCCAACCAAGCTAAATAAACATTTTCATGTTTATGCTTATTTCGGACTTTTGTGGAGTTGAGACTAGATAAAGCATTTTAAGAAGTTACAGGTTTATTACTTTCAAAAGGTAACATGACTCCTGTCCATTTTAGGTTTCAAAGAAATAATTATTGATTTTGACCAAGAAGCAACATCTTCCTACGTCTTGTTCTCAGTTTGTTGCTCTTGAACATTTTCTCCCACTCTGTCTATAAGAAATAATCCTCTTTTCTTTAATAGACAAACATCACGAGCCACAAACTTGTTGTTCTCGTGATAGTTGGGTTACAATGCCATATGCTTTCTTCCGAAACAAGCTACAACTTAGGTACCATGCCTAATCATATCATATATGAATTGTACTTGATTGCTTTAACTATGTTTTGTTTAGTGGATTAAATAAATACTAGACAAATTGTAATATAAACTACTTTCAACTTTATAGTAAAGATTCAATCATATCGTAATGAAAGTGAACTTGTGATACCATATCACACTCCTTTTGGTGCATATAAAAGTTTTCACTTTATTGTTCCCAGTTTTAACAAAGTACTAATACTTTGGATTTATAATATCTAGGTTTTAATACCTTTTAAACATTTATTGAACCTATTGAAATAATTCATCTTCTTACCTCATTAAGTGGATACCATGTATCTACCTAGTTCGTTTGTTAAAGAGATGAAAAAGTAATAACCTTCTCTGATTGAAATTGAATTCGACTATACACTTCAAAGTGTAAATAGGGCGAACATCTTGTTTTATTTATCATCCATTTCTAGAAAGAAGTCATGAAATAATTTTGCTTTGAATACAAGATTCGCACACACCAAGAGATTCCCAATAAAATGGTTTGGGACACTAGTCAAAACTATTTTCTAAATGCAATTTTCAATCGAGAATTGAGAAATGATTTGGGGTCACCAACTTGAGTCTTGTATATATGACATTTATTTTTAGTTTGAATATAATTACCTTAATTTTTATGGTCTCGCCATAAACTTAATCGTGGTATGATAGGGCACAACGCTTATTTTAATTGCATAATTGGGAAACCCTTTGTGCTTTATACAAAAACTTGAATTATATTCTTATTTAGAGTTGGTGTACATTATAACAATTATTGAGGTACATTTCTAAATACAAAACTAAAATTAGTACACTATAACACTTATATGTCCATGGATGAAATGGCAACTACCCTAGTTCCATTCATGTAAATTTCTAAATTTATTCTTGCTAGTCGTCATACGATTATTCAATGTTAGGATTCTAAGGATTTACAAAACCCTTGGATAGTGTTATGAACACATCCTCTTCTAAATACCCATTTAGAAAGGTGGTTTTGACATCCTTTTGCCATATTTTATAATCATGAATGGTAATTTCTAACTTGATTCACAGATTTGTATCAAATACTCATGACGTGATAATTGGAAAGAATACAATGTTAATGTCATAGATATTCAGGAAGGAATATGTTGGAGTCACACGACCAACTTCCTAGATCTGTACTTATTTGGGTTTGTATCTATTTAAGTGTCTAACACCTTCTTTTTCGAATCTAGTTCTATCCTTAACGATTAAGATAGGTACTTACTTCTTATTCCTCCAACTCACTTTAAGAATTTCTACTTGATGAAGACTTATCTTCACATAAATTTCTAGTTAATCCTTCACAAGGATGAACTCTATAGTGGTATTTGGTCAATCAAAATTTCTGACAAAACAATTTACCAATTTAACATTGTCATGTTCTTATTAACTTGAGTGCTTGATGACAAGTGTTTAGGTTGAGCAATAAGTCTTTTGAACCATGGATGCATAGAAGAATTATGAAAACATATTTTGACTAATCATTACATCTAGTCATATTTCTTCACAAGAAATCATACATAGGTATGTTTGGAATTTCAGATGCTAATCTTATATGACATAGGACAATTTTTATGGAGTTCTATGGAATAGAACGATTCCTATGAAACTAGTCCATGCCCTATTAAAACGGTTCATTTTCAGAAAGAGATTCTTTGACGTTAGTAATAGTGGTTTAATGGAGATTCGTGTTACAATCGAATTGATATCATATATTAATAAGAGAAATGATAAAGCATAATATAAATCAACAAAAAAATGGGAAAAACAACATTCATCGTAAATATGTGAAAAACATTTTAGCATGTTTTAGCATTTATATAATGACCTCCACCCAATTATATAAATGATTCCGAGATCCAAATCCATATTAACTCGGGCACGGGAAACCGATACATCCCTCACTAATATAACTCGGCGGGTTAACTCCTTAACCGATTCTACAATTAGAACTCTCGGTCGATGAACTTACGTTAAGTTCATCTCTAGCCTCGGAACATAAGACTAGTATTCATGTCCCGTTGAGACCAACCAAATTTCGCGTGTAATAACTTGTTATTACCCCACTTACCTGATGAAAAATGAAAGTACCACGGGAAACCGAATCTACCCCAAATGTCAAAGGGATTCATGAGTCCGACTATTTGGAAAGGCTAATATCAATTTTAAATATGTGAATGGTCTTGTCGATTTATTATCTATCACCTTTTATGTGAACTATATTAGTGAACTACGATAATTATAATCGACACGGTCGAAAAATGATATATATAAAAATGCATGTGATGTTATGGCAATTTAACAATACATGCAAACATATAAAGCAAGCAAATAAAGTAAAGTAAATTTCCTAGTATGGGCTTTCCTAAAATAGAAAATATTATATTCTATTACATATTCAGAAACCAACTCCTTTGGTCCCTTGAATCTTCATTGATATGCATCCCAAGGACAAACACTGTCTTGATTGGAACTCCTTTCCGAATGACACCGTCTTTAGGAAACTCCGGAATTACAAATAATTTAATAATAAAAGTACATTGCAATTCCTATTATACATTTTTAAAATAAAATCTAATACAAATGAAATAAAAGTGATACGAGATCACATTAAATTACAACCGAATCATTATTTCCTTTCATTACGGGTAATATCGATTAAGACCAAGGTCATACTAACATAAAATTACATAATTCCCAAATTATATAAATAAATTATGACATTCATCAAAGAAATATGCAGCATTATTATATGTATCTAACATGCCAAATTTTGTTCCAAATCGCCCTATTTAATTTATATCGTATATAATCCGGTTTTATGGTTATTCACGATTTTTGACTTATTAAAATCACAAAATATTACTAAAATCTAATTTTAGTCCAAGTTAATTACCCTAACATCTTAGGACTCAAAAATTAGTCATTACTCAATTTTTTACTATAATTCAACTTGATTTAATATTTATCCTCATATAGACTTTAAAATCATAACCTTTTATGAAATAAACCCAAATTAAATTACAATCATTTCAAAATTTGAATTTTAAATTTTTGAACATTCAGAAATAATTACATGACACTCATAATGTCAAAAATCAAGGTTAAAATTTTCGAATTTATTTCGAGAAAAATATAGTTGCAATTTATCGGTTTTATCTAATAAAACATCTAAAGCATATGAAGATTAATCTAATCAATGATCCAACTTTTGATCTGATAAGTGGGATAAAAATGAAACCTAAAATAATTTTGTCATGCAATTTAATTTGTTTTAGCTATTTATGCTAAAATAGTCACTATTTATGTCATTTTTACACTAAAAATTCATAAATCATGCAAAATGAATCAAGTTCATCTAAAATTTTACAACCAGTGAGTAAAATGTGCATGTGACAACATATTAAAATTTCATGGCCTGTTTCGATGTATAACTAATTTTAACCATTTTATCTCATAAAAATCATAAATCATGCAAATTAAACAAATTTGTATGAAATTTTACATACAATAAGTAAAATATGCAAGTGAGGTCATATAAAAATTTCAAGGTCAGAAACATAGTCTAACTATTTTTAGAATTTTAAACACCATTTTACTCAATAAAATGTAATAAAATTACTAAAAGTTATTAAAATGAGCCATAAATTACCATAAATCATCAAAATGACCTAAATTCATTTTAGGACCAGAATATATAACATGCAAAAATTTCGGTGACTTTATACTACAAATCACAAAATTTCTAGTTTTATATGTTATACTTTTAACTCGGAAAACTATAAACCGATTATGCATGCAACAACCATTTGCTCTGATACCACTTGGAAGGATTCATTAAATCTTAAATTAAACTCTTTAATTTTATATCTAATTACTCATTAATTAAATATGATGATCTTATGCATGCATAACAAAATATAAATAGATAAGTAAAGAAAATGTTCCTTACATTGAGAAAAATGGTTTATATGGCACAAGTAAGAACACCATTCTTACTTGTTCTTGATCTCAAAATAAATGGATGATCCCATTGTCTCATTATGGTGAGAACCTCCTTTCAATTGCACCAAAACAAACCCTTAATTCTAATTTATATATTAACTAGATATATGAAATTAGAGACCTTAAATATAATCTTTTTATTATTTCTACTACTACTTTTAGTAATCTAAATATAAGATTTTGAACAAATTTATTTTCTTTTCTAAAACTTAACTTTTTAAAGAGAAAAGGAGAGAAAAGTAAGAAGTGAGAATGTGTAAGAATCAATGTACAAAAATAAGAACAATTCTTATCATATGGGGGTGAAAAAACCGGTGGGAAGGGGGATGGCCATTGAGCCAATGCATGCTATTTTCCCTTTTCTAATTGTTCTTATCAAAGATGCTAGGGTGTAGTTTAGGTTTTGAAGGTAATGATTGTGTTTACCACTAATAAACCAATCTTAACCATTTCACCTAAACTACCCCATAAAACCGGTAAACCTAGGTTAAAATGGAGTCCATTTTATTTTTGTCAATTTGTCAATATTGTCATATAATGTGTGACATGTGACATATAACATGTTATTAATAATATTAATGCATATTTAACGATTAAATATCATTACATATTAATTTAATTATATACAACAATTGGCTAGTAATTCACAATTACAAGTATATAAAATGGTCCATGTTAATATAATCTACAACATATTGCAATTATAAATAACCGTTCATTCTTAATTTAATTGTTTCATAAAACAAAGTTTTAGTAATATAACATCTTAATTACTAAAACGAATCTCATTTAATCGAATTACAACAAGATTCATATTCTTACTCACATATGTAAATTGTTCAATTTTAAGAAATTAATTAATCTGTATCATTTTACAATTAATTAATTTATCTATTAAGGGAATTGTCCTTTAGGTGTGACCTTAAGGGATCAACTGATCACCACCGTCAAACGATAGTAATGTCAAAGTCTAGTCGGCCAATCATTACCGATTAATGTTGATCAGTTGACATATAAAAATGAATCATCCCTTTATGTATTCTTATTATGAGTTTTAATAATGTGATCGCACTATTGTCGAGGACACATACTCCAACAATCTTGACATATAAACTTGGTAGCCACAATAGTCTTCCTTATAAGGGATAAAAATGCATTCCTATGAGTATCGGTTAAGAAAGTTACCTCCGGAAAATTTTGCAATTGTTCTATAACCGGAGTAGGTGTAGTGGCTTCATCAATAGGAGTTGCAATTTATTGGATTTCCACCCTTGGTTGTACCACTACCAAAGCCTTTGATGCAAGAAGAGCTTGTTGCCTCTTGGATAAATTTGTAGTTTTGGGTGCCTTGTTTCCGTCTTTTGTTCTTGCCATGATGTTCTCCTTTTAAAATTTGTATTAACAAACCAATATTGTGCTTGAATGCTCCTTGTTTCCTCAAGCTTCAATCAATTCCCAATCAAATTTAGGATTTTCGAATTTATACCCAAACCCTAGAAAATTGATTCAATTTGTGAGGATTTTGATGTTTAGATGGTCTTTTGTTGATAAATGAGTGGTTTAATCTTGATTTGAGGATGTTTTGTTTTGATGGTGGTGAATTTGGTAGAGAAATTTGTGTTTTTGACTGAGGGGATTGAGGGTTTTGAGGGAGAAAATATGTGTGTTTGTGTTTGTAA
Source organism: Silene latifolia (assembly GCF_048544455.1). Lineage (NCBI taxonomy): Eukaryota > Viridiplantae > Streptophyta > Magnoliopsida > Caryophyllales > Caryophyllaceae > Silene > Silene latifolia. The sequence goes on along the minus strand of NC_133537.1, from coordinate 211,819,280 downwards.
AAGATAGAACTGATTTTGGGAAGGAGGGGATGAGTCCCGTGTTTTTGTTAAATAGCAGCAGGGGACGCTCGGATTCAACACGAGGCGCGCGGATTCTCATGCAGTACGTTCTAAAATTTCTAACCCGTGCAAGGACGCACGGATCTTCTTCAGGACGAGCGGATTGCTTCTGGGTATGCTCAGATCCTCTTGGGGACGTGCGGATTTTCAAACAGCGTGAACTCATGAATTTGAAGCATGCCAGGACGCTCGGATTAGCCTCATAACGAGCGGCTCATAGCCTGGGACGAGCGTCTTGCTGATGATCTGCGCTGATTTTGTGACAGGACACTTTCTTCAATTTAAGCTTTCCCAGGACCCGCATCCTAACGCCAAGACGGTTATATCCTCCCCTGGGACGCCCAGATAATCATCAGATCCCATGGGCTCAGGTCTGCCCGTGGGGTTTCCTTTTCCCATATCATTCTTTCTTCTTTTCCTTTGTTCATTTTTGTGGCTGCACTATGAAGGCTCGGTTAGCCTAAGCACTTGTTATCCCCACACTCGATCAAACACAACACATCAAAACACGTTAAAATACCTCCCTCACTTGCTCTCATGTTAAAAATATTGATCAAAGCACAAAAATACAAATCCAAAAATGACAAAAATGCAATGGAGGAAATAAAATACGAGTTAAGGGGTTAGAATATTTACAAATGGTGGTTTAGAGAGGACTCCACCGAACTCTCATTTTTTTGATGAGATGTCAAGGGGGCAAAGCCAAAGTGTTGTTGATGTTGCTCAACACCTTGTAGAATTAGTCGAAAGCTTGCTCATTTGCATGATAGAGGTCTTGGATAGATCTTTGCACATTATTCTCTTCATTGTTGTAGTCATCCAAGTCAAAGTGATGACAAGGATCCACAAAGCCTTGGTCTAAGGTCATAGCATTTTCAATATAAGGATTGACTAATCCTTCAAATTCATTGTCCCATAGACCGCAAACTTCACTAGCTTGTTCCCCAATGATGACATGAGTTGACAAGGGTAACTCCTCTTTCTTGTTGTCTCGGCCAATGAGGCCTTCTTCATTGTTTATCATGATGGGTGAGCTATTCAAGCTCTCATTGTTGTTAAAAATTCCTTGCTCTCCGGATAGAGCTACTTGAAGTTCATCCACTTTCTTCTTCCATGTGGGTGCTGATTCTTTACTCATGGCTTGATCCTTGGATGGAGATTTAAACTTCATCCTATCACTTTCCCGGCTATAAAGATCGATCATGAAACATGGGTCATGTAGTCAGGGAGCTCTCATGGTTTTGTCAAGATTAAAAGTGATTGTCTCAATCCTACCTCAAGTGTAAGCTCTCCATGTTTCACATCGATTACCGCTCCGGCGGTATGCAAGAAAGGTCTTCCTAAAATGATAAGAATGTTGGAATCCTCTTACATGTCTACAATGACAAAGTCTACCGGGATGAAGAATTTGCCAATTCTCAAGGGCACATCCTCCTATACCCCTAAAGGTACCTTTGTTGATCGTTCCGCCATTTGAAGAGTGATGGTGGTGCATTTGAGCTCTCCCATTCCTAGCCTCTTACATATATTTGAGTTTTGGAGGGGAACTCCCTTGAATAATAGCACAACTCACTTTGGTAAAGGCAATAGTCTCCAACTTTCGGATGGATTTCTTCTTGGTAAGAATGTCCTTCATATACTTTGCATAGGCCGGAACATGATTGATAAATTCCATGAATGGGATTGAGACTTCTAAGTTCTTCACGATTTCCATGAACTTTCCAAGTTGATCATCAAGCTTAGGCTTAGCTTGCCGACTTGGGAATGGAAGTCTAATCAAAATAGGCTCTTTTTCCTTAGCCTTCTCTTCATTCTTTTTCTTTGAAACTGCATTGGTTGTAAGATCTACCTCCTTAGAGTTCTCCATAACACTTTGCTTGTCACTAGCATCCACAACATCTTCATCAATTGGCCTCTTTGGTCCTTCATATCTTGTACCACCTCTCAAATAGATGGAACTAACCGTCTCATGTCTTGGGGGATTACCTTGAGGTGGTAATTGCCCCTTTTGTCTTTGAGAGCTAGAAGATGCTAATTGGGTCATTTGAGTTTCCAACATCTTGGTGTGGGCAAGAATGTTGTTGATGGTGATATCTTTGGCTTGGCTATTTTTTTGCATTTGGGTGAAAAAATTTTGTTGGTTCTTTTGCATTTGGAGGACCGCTTTTTGAACATCAAAGCTTTGGTCATTTGGTTGGTTGTAGGAAGGGTCTTTGAGCTTGGTTTCTCATTGGAGGTGTTGTGTATGTTTGTTGGGGGTTTTGGACATTTTGGCTATTGTATGAAAGATTTGGAGGGAATTTGGTGTTCTCATTATAGTAGTTGGAATAAGGGTACCACTCTTGTATGCTTGGAAAGCATTAACTTGTTCGCTTGTTCCCCTACATTCATTTTGATCATGTCCCAAGGTTCCACAACTTTCACATACTCCAATTGGGATTGAGGAAGATGCCACTATAGCATTAACATGTTGTTTGGGTGATTTGGAAGCTTCATCAAGCTTAGCCATGGCCTTCTCAAACTTCAAATTGATGGTGTCTATATGAACACTTAGTTGAGCACCCAATTGTGTGATGGAATATACCTCATGCCTTCCTCCTCTAGTGGCCTTTCGAGGCCTACTATATTGGGAATTATGAACCGCCATCTCTTCGATTTTGGCCCATGTTTGATTGTCATCAACTTCGGTAAACATCCCATTGGATCCCATATTGAGAATATTGCGGGAGTCTTGATGTGACTTATATTTGAGAAAATTTAGTCCCCGAATTAACCTCGTTTCTATGCTTTTTAGCACATATTTGGCTCATTTATTATCTTTAGTTTCCCATTTTGCATATTCTTTGAGGTTTTGTGTCCTTAGTAGGAGAGGATGGCTAACCTTTCATTTCTGAGGCGAAATGGAGCTAAATGGATCGCATCTAATGACCAAGCATCAAAGAGAAGACCAACACTAGAGGCCTAAGTAGATAAATAAAGTGAAATTGGCAATGATGAAAGGATCCTTGCAACCCCAACATGATCCTCGCGGATGGTTTAGGAGCTAAACAAGAGAAGCACTCTGCGCAAGGATCCGAGCTGCCCGAGCTTGATCCGAGCGTGCCACACTGCAAGGATCCGAGCGGCTTGATCCCAGGACGAGCGGACTGTGCAACAAAGATCCGAGCATCCCCTCCCCTGATCCGAACGGATCCCTTCATAGAACAACCTGTGCCTCAGCATGAGACGAGCAGATCGTGGCAGGACTAGCAAGGAGGATCCGCGTATTGTTGGGTACTCTATCGAGAAAGCTTACCCTCTCGAGTAAGTGAGTTTTGGTTACGAAACAGTGTTCTGTCTGATGGGTACTCGATCAAGTAGGGGCCACTCGATCGAGTAAGGGCTACTCGATCGAGTAAGTTGGTTTTACAAGTTATTTTTCCGGGTTTTGATAGCAACGTGAGAATGATTTAAAAACATAATCCGTCAATTTCTTTTCACTTTTACCTTACTTTAACTTTCACAAAGATTAAACAAAGTTACCTTGCTTCTCATCTCTCTCATTGCTCTCAAATCCCAAGGTTAATGATGTCGGAATCAAGAATTCATTACGCCGTTGAGACCGTCGCGTTGTGGGTAAGATCCGAGTATAGTTTTTAGATCGTTCCTTTGATTTTGGTTGAAACCCTAATTGGGTAATTTGGGTGTTTTGGGAGTATTTTGTTAATTAGATGGTGATTGTATGATAGTGTGATTGATTGGAGGTGATTTCTTAGATGAACGTATCTGATTCGCTGTTGTGACGATATTAGTGATTACTTTTCCAGGTAGGATTTCCTACTGAGTTATTGGTTACATGTGTATTAGATGGTTGGTTGATTGTTGATGGTTGATTGTTTTTATTGATCTATATCGTATTGAATTGGTAATTATTGATGTTGTAGTTGGTTGTTTTGTTTGTCTATGGTTCGCAAGGTGCGCCCTCGGCTAAGTGAAGTCACTGATGGTAGTGGCTTCACGCCTTTGATTCGCCCCTTGTGGAACCCTCCACAAGAGGGATGTGCACGTTATGGAACATGGGTTTGCGCTCGGTATTGATGAGTGGGGCTTAGGTGGGAATGGCTCTAGTCCCCTACTGGCGGGGTGGATTACTGGTTGCGGCCGTAATCTAGCAGGAGTAGTTCTTCAGGCTAGTCAGGTGATTGGTGATGTGACGGTGTTGGTGGATTGTATGTATTATTGATATTGCTTTATCTTATGTTGTGTAATTAGTAACTAACCCCGTTTAATTATTTTAAAAACTGTGGTGATCAATAAAGGGATGGTGAGCAGTTATTGAGCAGGTATAAGATGGATGCGCAAGGGATAGCTGGGATTGAGCCACCACGTGTCATCAAGAGTCTTCCGATGTGTTATCAAACTTTACATTTCTTTTAGTTGGTTTTGGAATTTGGTTATGTATCGCTTTAAACTTATATAATAAATAATGTTCTTTTATGGTCCTTTTGATATACATTGCCTGGGGTAACCGAGATGGTAGCACTTTCATGCATTAGGAGGTCTTGGAAAGTACCTTGGTGTATAGGGGGTATTAAAAGGACCATGCGAATACGTCCTTGTATTCGTGCAAGAGTTCGAATAATTGTTGTCTTTCCGAGGGGTCAAAGGTGGTCCCTATCCTAATTTCTTGAGGTGTATTGTCGGTCCTTACGTTGATGGGTTCAGTCTCCTCAATGATAGGTGTCGTATCTTCTCGTTTGTCAAGTTCTTTGGCTAGGTGAGGTGGGTAGTCACTCAAGTCAAATTCATCAAATTTGTTCAGAATTACATTGCAGTTAATTTGAGACGAGTCGTATCCATACTTAGCATTCATTAAGTCGACCTGAGCGAAAAGCTCGGATAGGACATACGTCTCATGGGGAGTCAGAGGCGACACAGTAGAGGAGGTGGCCCCTGGAACAAGCTCCAAGTTGCTACCTTCTACGGGAGTGGGGGTGACCCTAGTTGACTCAACCTCTGAGGCAGCCACAAGTTTGTGATAAAATATCGGAAAAGGGACTTTGACCAAGGCATCGAGAGCATTAGGAGCTTAGGCAGTCTCTAACTCAAGTTTGTCATCAGACTCGGACTCAGACTCAGTCTCGTCTTCACTTCCGTCTTTGAACATGGGGCCTTCTCCAGCTGTGATCTTGAGAATGCGGCCTTGACGATCGATCCACTTGACAGTCTTCTTCCATCCTTGAACAACTTTCTCTGGGTCAGCATCAGAGATTAAGGCAGTGGGATCGAACTGGTTGTCTTTGAGAGCAATGTTGATGATGTGCTCATAGTCGAGGTGCTTGATGTTGTCTTCTCCAAAAAGGAGACTCGCGGCTCGCCCGTCTAGACAAGGGGTTGAATCAGATTTGGTTGAGGCAGCTTTGGCGTTGTCGGGGATGAAGTAGTAGTCTTCAAAGACCTATACGCCCGGGTGTTTGGCTTTTGCTACGGGGTCGTAAATTGGCTCAGGGAAGTCGTTGTAAAGTTTAGATTCTCCCTCAGGGACGAAGTAGCCATTGAGAGTCAAGTGATAGGGTCGGAGGATGACTCCTTGCTTTTTGCGCTTCCGTACTAGGAGACACATTTCATGGATGTCTTCATCGGCCGGTTCGTAGCCCAGCCCAAAGGGGATGTTGGAAACCTTAGCTTCTTTCATGGGAGGCAAGGTGCTTTTCAGTGGGTTGAGAGGTAGCCCCGGGAAATAACCCTGGTGCATCATAATGCGGTTGACTATGAGGTTCGAGAACGGGTCACAATCAAAGGGTGTTGATTCATCAGTTAGGGCGTTCGCAGCCTTGATCAGGGATGCAGGGATCGTTATTGTTTTTCCATTGAAGGGTACCCTGATTTTCTGCTGAAGAGTTGAGGTGAAGGCCTTGGCGGCATGAATCTGATGTGACCATTATTTGAGCGTATTTAGTCCCCGAATTAGCCTTGTTCCCATGCTTTTTAGTGCATATTTAGGTCATTTATTGTCTTTAGTCCTTTGTTTTGCATATTCTTTGAGGTTTTGATCCCTTGGTAGGAAAGGAGTGGAAACCTTGCATTTTCATGGCAAAATAGAGCTAAATTGATTGAATTCAATGATCAAGCATCAAAGAGAAGACAAGACTAGAAGGCCTTTGTACATATTATAGTAGTTGGGCAATGATGAGAAAAGATTCTTGCATCTCCGATAAAATCCCTAAGGATTGTATGAAGAAGAAGGAAGAAAAGAAGAAAGGAAGAAGCTGACTCAGAATCCGAGCGGATTGCCCTATGGACGCCCGTCCAAGATAAGGAATCCGAGCGTCTTCTTCCAAGGGATGCTCGTCCAAAAATAACACAATCCGCCCGTCCAGCCAAAGAATCCGCTCGTCCAAAAGCCAGACAATCCGCTCGTCCCGTGCCCTGGACGCTCGGATTGTGTTACAGCTATTCCGTTTTCTTCTTGTTCTATGAAGGATGCGCATACCTCGGAAAGACTAGCAAAATAAGACTCGCATATTTTTCTGAGAGGAGCGATTCCTCAAGGGCTTAATCGTCATTTAAGCCCTCAGTAAACCCTAATTTGTGTACCTAATCCCCACTATAAATACCCCATTAGTCTAATTAGATAATCATGTTCTTCTTATCAATCTTTAGTGTAGTTTATATCATTCTAAATCTCTCTTTAATCTTGTAATCAACTTTTAATCAAGTCTTAATACAAATCTCATTTCCTTAATCTCTCTTTTGTTCATCTTTTATTTTGGGTAATTGAAGATTATTTGAGTTATTATTGGGACATTGACAACCTTCCAATCAATCATCAAGTACTTCTATTATTCTTTGCTTTATTATTGGAATCATTAGTAGGTATAATTCTCTTAATCCCTTTTTAATTGTTGTTAATCATCTTCATTTATTCATCATGTTTTACTTTGTTGGTATGATTCAGAACCTTGCTAACATGTTCAACATGATAATGAGTGAGTAGTTTCCTTAACTAGGGTTAATGGGTAATTAGGGGAAACCAACACGGGGGATGATTCATGCTTAATTTAATATGTTTTCATAGTTTATTTGCTTGCTTGTTGTGATCTCAACTTATGCACATGTTATGTTTGATGAAATGCGAGCCTATGAATCCTTGCATTTTTTTCCCATCACATACCTTTTCAATGAGACTTGTAAGACATAAACCAACTCGAGTCTCATTAGACCATGCATATAGTTGAGTAGGGAAGATTAAGTCGACTTGTAGGTGTTGTAAAATCTAATCGATTCGGTTCCGGGACCCAAACTTTCCTAGGATTGTAAGATATAAACCAACTCAATCCGTCACAACAATAACTGTTTGCTTATAATTTGAGAATATGTTTGTATGATAAATTCTCATGAATCCCCTATGACCCCATAACACCCTAGTGCCTTTTATCAATTGTTTACATCTCTTTTTAATCATCTTGCTTGTTTACTTTCATTGCTATTTAGTTTAGTGATCTTCTATTCCAACCCCAAATTGTGACACCCCTAGACACCGCTACTTGCAATTGAAAATCTCACTTCAATACCCGTCCCTTGGGATCCGACCTTTACTTGCCTCTTTACTAATAGTAGAGTTGTTTGTGGAGTTATAAATATTGTTTTGGTCTAGATGCTCCTAACGACAAGTACCGAAAACTAAACCTCTCAAGAGGGCTCGACCAGAATCCAGGGGTGCCCCAAGAGCATGTTGAATGAGGCGTCGATATCGACCACTTGAAAAATGGCTTGTCTTTCCAGGGGCCTCATTGTGATGGTCAGGGTGATGAGCCTTGCGACTTTACGACGAGGGCCGTCATAGGCGCGCACCCGTTGATTAGTCGGGATCAAGTCAGCTTCCTTGATTCCCAGTTTACGGGCCCTTTTGAGGGGAATGACGTTGACTGCGGATCTGTCATGCACTAGAACCATGGGTACATTCTTCTTCAAGTACGACACAGTGTTGTATAGGGCCAAGTTATGATTAGCTCCGAACGAGGGGATATTTTCGTCGGAGAAGATGTCTGGGTTGTTTAGGTCAAGGACATCTCTGGTCATGTGTGCTACCACTTCTTCAAGAGAGAAGTTAGAGGGAACTGTCAACTTTCCCAAGGCTTGTAGCAAGGCTTGCCGATGTTCGAAGGATGTAGCAATCAGTTGCCAAAGGGATATTTCGCCTTGGCCTTTTGCAATTGCTTAAGGATCGAGTTCTCGGGGATCCTGGGTTGAACGTCTACGTCTGGGACGATTTGGTCATTTGTTGTTAGATTAGTTATTGTATTGTTCAGATTCTGGTAGGGGCGTCCTGAAACAATGTAGACATCTTCCACATCATCTCTCCAGATACGGTTGATTTTGGGGCCGCGAGGGTTTCTTGGAGGGGTATTCCTCGGCGGATAGTTTTTGTAGGGGAAGTTTTTGTGCGGCCGATTATTGTGGGGTTGATAGTTATGGGGTGCATGCCAGAATGGTGGCGGGAGGAATCTCTTCTGGAATTTGTAGTTTTGGGTGCTTGGAGGACCCTCCCTTGGGCGTGGTGCTGGTGTTGGTGGGTTGACAATCAGTCGGTGGTAGGCATCCTCAAGTCGGGTGATCCTTTCTGAGAGACTGGTTATGGCTTCTTCAACTTATTGGAACATGGTGAGAATGGTTGTGGCGCTGAATACGAACATCCCATCTGGGGTGTTCTTTTCCAAGGCATTCACCTCGTCCTGAATAGGCAGGATGAGATGTGAGCAATCCAAAGTTGGCTCGTCCATCGGAGATGGCGTAGATTCCTAAGGGGTTGATCATGTTATTTGGTTTTGTTGGAGAAGATAAGGGTAATTCCCCTTTCTCAATCATATCTTGAATGGCGTGCTTTAGTTTCAAACAAGCTTCTGTGTCATGATCTTTGTCTTGGATGTATTGGCAGTATGCGTTGGGGTTCTGAAAACGGGTTTTGTTTGCTCCTGATGGGTCCGGAGTAGGCCCGATTGGCTGTAGCTTCCCTTGGTCCATGAGTCTTTTTAGGGCGCTGGCATAGGTTGTTCCCATGTTGTTGAATGCCCTTTGAGGACGCTCAGTTTTATTTGTAGTTGGTTCAAGGAGGTTGACCTCATCGATTTTGTTTGTCTGACCGTAGGGATGAGATCCAGTTGATGTAGACCCATGATAGCCTCTACTACTAGTTTTGGCTACAATGTCCTTGCGTAAGTCGTCTTCAATACGGGTTCCGAGGATTTGCTGATCCTGGAAGGTTTTGATGTTTTGATATCTCAGCAGGTTGGCATAAACTGGAGGGAGGTTGTTGATAAACTTCTCCACCAAAGTTGATTCACTCGGTTTACTGACCAATTGGTGCTTACCCTCCCCCAACAGGTCAGGAATTCGGTGAATCCTTCCTTGTCATTTTGAGGCAGGACCTCAAGAGTGCGGGTGTTGGCTTGGATTTTAACGTTGTCAGCGTATTGTTTAGCAAATTTAACGGCGACTTTGTCCCAAGTGGCAATGCTCTTTGGGTCGAGGGAATAGTACCATTGGCGGGGAATCGGTTCCAAAGATGATGGAAAGATCCGAGTGAAGAGTTCCTGTTTAACCCCTTTGATGGGCATGTAATCCTTAAAGGCCCGAGTGTGATTTAGTGGGTCCTCTGTCAGGCAGGTGATCCCCAACGGGTTCGAACCTTCGATTGTTTTCAAGGTGAATGTTGTTACCGCGAGCTAAGAGTTGCTCTCCAAGAGCATAAGCCTTTTCTCAATTTCGGTTAAAGGCGAAGTGTTGTGTTCTCCGGTTTCCTTGTTTTCCAGGGTGTCAATACCGATCTTGACACCGTCCTGCGTCACCTTAAGGGATGTTAGTAGGCTGGCTAGCTGAGCAGTTGTGATATCTTTGTTCTCATCGTTGTTTTTCTTGGAGGAAGCTAAACATGGGGCCATGGTTCTGAGGCAGAAAATGGCTCATGTTACATCCCAATCTGACACGATTTAACGACCAAACACAGACAACACAGAAGACGGAAATACACTTTTGGACCCAGCGAGACGAGGACGACCGTGTGTGGTACCTCGGTGCTAACTCGATTTATGGTGTGACGGTGTTGACCAGACTTTTACTCGCGTTCAACGTAAGGTGATGACGCCGTTGAACGTGTCTCGAGATGAGACGACTCATAAGTAAAGACCCATAAGTACATTTGGTTTGACTCGATTAACATGAGGGGGCATTGGAATGGTGGACTGAAATTTTCAAAAAGATTCATTTGTCGTTTTATGGACGGCTTCCGAAGAGTAGGGATCTTCAAAAGGTCGGCCAGTTGAAAAGGGGTTATCTTAGGTTTGTTTCAAAAGACGGTTTGAGTATGAGTTGCAGCAGCTTTGAAAACAATCTGTTGTTTCCAAAGACGGCTATTGAAATCCAAAATCGTGCGTTTTGAAAATCGAGGTTTGAAAGGTTTGAAATTGTTGTGGTCTCAGGGACGGTGTGTGGTCTTGGGGACTTGAAAAGCCTTGAAAAAGGGTGTGTGATTTTCGGGTTTTGAAAGAGCCATTATGTCGGCGCGAGACTGTTTAAAATCCGTGTCTTGAAGCGGCGATTATAACGGCGAAAAAAGGTGTTTTTGAAATGGTTTGTGAGAACCGGGTTTGAAAGTCGTCATTACGACGCCCTAAAAAGGTGTTTTTTGAAACCGTCATAAAAAAAAGCGGGTTTGAAAGTCGTCATTACGACGGCTTAAAAAGGTGCTTTTTGAACGGTAGTAGAAAACTGGGTTTGAAAATCGTCATTACGACGGCCTAAAAAGGTGTACAACGGTCAGCGAAAGACCGAGGTTTGAAATGGCATTATAACGGCGCAAAAAGATGTTTTTTTTAAAAAGGTTGGAAGTGACACGGAAGGACTTATGATCACATAGCACATAAGCACTCACATTCCATTATATTATCCATAATGCTGACACGGATTTTGGCTTAAAAGGGTGGTTACACACCCAGCGATCAATCCCCAACTTTCTAGAGGGATACCAATCCAAACAAAATGTATAAGGAGGGTGCCCTAGCCTCGTGCACGAAGGAAATGAAAGCTCTTTGACAAAACAGAAATGTGTAACGTCAATGGTATGCTTGACAGAATCAGGATTCGAAACGCGGGGATGAAAAAACTCACGCCGACAGGACGAGCCAATTGGTCGATAAAGGTTAGGTTGTGGGCCCGGACAAGGAACCCGACTTATGGCCGTAATATCAATTAATGCATTTCAACCATGACCTCGTTCGAGTCTCGCCATCTAGGGATCGCCATGACACAAGTGCCTTAGTTATCTCCAGTGGAGTCACCAATCTATGGACATGGGCCCACATGCAATGCCAAACCAGTCTGTGGACATGTGGCGGTTGGAAAGCCATGCTTGGTGGCGTATTAAATGCTTTCGACCAGATCGTTTTAGATCGGTCGGTTTTGTCTCGGTAAGGGTCTCGAAACGATGTTATAGATGTTCAGACTCGCCACCAAGCAATTGTGGGATGCTTGGAAACCCTTCGAATCCACTTTATACTTAGGTCAACTAAGGCAAAAAGCGGTGTTTGACATAGGTACTAAATATAAGGAGTCATCCCTCTTTAGCATCCTATCTCTAGAATGACTCTCGTTCGCCCTAGATAAGGTCGTCCACTATCCAAAGTTTTTGAGTAAGAGGTGAAGGTACGTATTGGGAAGCCCTTTAATCGGACACCCAATCCCGCCCATGGTAGCGGCCTCTACTGATCGATCTTGGTTGGTTGAATGCCAAAGTTGATAAAACGGAAAAATGCATGAATGCACATCCACAAGTTTAAACCTAACATGTGAAGTTTACTTTGTCGGTTGTTTATCCAAATATCAAGTAATTGATGTCAAGTTGGATTTAATGTTGATTTGCATGCAATTCAGAAATTAAACGTCCATTTACCGAGTTAGGTTTATGGTGAATAACGTGATCCATTTGTCCTTGAAAGGCGTTTTGCAAATACAAAGTAAAATGGGACTTATCAATCTGATCCGTCCTGTGTTCGGGTTAACCGAAGTCAGGATCGTCCTAGACAAGTGCTGGAAATGAAACAAGACCTACATCAGGCAACCTATTGAGGCGCGAGCCTTAGGGCGATGCATAGGAGCATGTCCAGGTTTGAAAACTGGAAATCAGTGGGCCTGTTCAGGCACGAGGCAGCACACGATCCAAAGGTGTGTCTCCTGGTTGTTCAAAATGTTTATGAAATTATTTGTAAAAGGGTATTTGAACTCGTCTTTGTTGAAAAGGTTGTTTAGACCGCTTTTGTGCTAGTATGGAGAACGAGACTTGAATAATCATTATTGTGTTGATAATATTCGATGTCGGATTCGGTTTTGCAAGCTTGACATAAATGGTTTTGTAAAATGGATGTAAAAATGTTTATTATGAACTAATTGTGTTAAGTTTATTGTTTTGTAATTAGTCAATGTTCATCATTGTACTCGGGTTTGAACCGACATGGTATGGGGAACCAAGGATGATTATGCATGTATGGTTAATATGGTTGTTTTGAAAATGTAAACAAATGAATAAAAGATTTTAAAATACCTTTTAAAATGTAATTAACTAAATATCATCACCGAAACACGGATTAAACCGTCAGGGTATAAGGAACCAAGGGTGAACATAATTTATGGTTAAAAGATTTATCATAAAAATGATTTGGAAAGAATGAACTCAAACATTTTTGAGTTGTGACCTGGACAGCCCATATAGGAGCGGGCCACCTAGTTGTGACTAGGGGCCTCTATTTCAGGTCAAAACTCGGTATTGCCTCATTCGATCCGTATTTTGGACCATGTTAATCATATTTTAGCATGTTAAGGTCATAAAAACAAATAAAAGGATATAAAAGAAGAGGATTAATTACACCCTCATACTTACTTGCTAGGTTGTTGGCGAGAAATCGACGGAAGTGTAAAAACTTGGTAGGTCGGAAAACTCGATTATGCGATGATTGACTAATGAAATTTTATCTTATTATAATGTGATTAAAAAAGATTTAATTTAATTTGTTGAATTAATCGAGGTTTTGTATTTTTAGAGGTAGAGGTTATTTGTTGATCATATTTATAAAGGGTTTTAAATTAATTTAATTGGATATTATAGGACTCATTATATTTTGATATAATTATATAATTATCACTTAAGATTTAATTGTATATTAATTATTAGTTTATATCATATAATTGGTACATGATCAAACTAATACTTATTTATATAAGATAAATAAGCATATTATTCTTGTATTTGTGTGACAAACATTATAAAATCAAAATGGTCCATTTTATACCCGTATTGGCCGAAATACATATGTTGTGGGACAACATTTTTATTTTGCATTTTGTTTTATAATCAACTTGCATGTAATCATTCCACTAGTTGCATGCTTATGACAATAACCTACCCTAATGAAATCATACCTATGTTTGCATGCTAAATAAAAGAAGAAAAAGTAATTGCCCACTAGTGCACTAGGCTGCCGGTTTTGGGTGCTTTTAAGAAGCAATTTTGTTGCTCATTTTTCTAGTTCTTACTTTACGCAAACTTCTCTCTAATATACTCACAATAACCATATTATTATTATCAAATTACTAGAGTAGTAATAAAAATAATAATATGGGATTAATTCCTTAATAATATCTAGTTAATATCATTAAGGATTATTTGGGTAAATTCTTGGGTGCAATCAAAAGGAGAGTTTCTAATTTGAAACTTGGAAGATCATGTTTATATTCATTTCTCAAGAATAAGGTTGGAAGGAGTCCTTCCTTGTGCCCATTTTTCCATTTATTTCAATGTAAGAAAAACATTGTTTTCTCTCTTTATTCTTGATTTTGTTTGCATGCACAAGATTCTTATCATCTAATTTAATTAGTAACTTAGATATATATTATAAGAGTGTAATAAGAGGGTTAAAGAACCTAACAGTTGGTATCAGAGCTTTGGTTGTTGCATGCAAATCGTTTTATGGTTTTTTACGAGTTATTAAGATGACTAAAATAAAAACCGGAAAATTTTTGTAAGTATGAGATATACACGAAACTTTTGATGCATGTATACATTATGGTCCTAAAATGTAATAGGTCATTTTAGATGGTTTATGGAAGTTTATTACTCATTTTTATGATTTTTAGTATAATAATAACATTTTAATGAGTAAAATGGTGGTTTATTAACTAAAAATACTTAAACTTCGAATCCGACCATGAAATTTTAATACGATCTCACATGCATATTTTACTTGTTGTATGTAAAATTTGAAGTTAATGTGATTAATTGTTCATGATTTATGATTTTAATGTTTAAAATGGAATAAATCGAGATTATATAAGCTAAAAATAGCTAAAACGAATTTCATGGCATGAAAAAATTATTTTAGTTTCCATTTATATCCTACATATCAGATGTGAAGTTGCAAAATTGATTAGATTAATTTTCGTATGCTTTAGGTATTTTATTTGATAAAACCGATAAATCGCAACTATATTTTCTCTAAATATATTAAAAAAATTTTAACCCATATTTTTGACATTATGAAGGTCATGGTAATATTTCAGAATGTTCAAAATTTAAGTTTCAAATTTTTTAGATTATTGTAATTAAATTTGGAATTATTTCATAAATGTTATGATAAATAAGGTTAAATATGAGCAACAATGTATGACCAAGTTGAATTATTGTCAAATTTTTAGTGAAGACTAATTTTTCAGTCCTAAAACAGTTAGGATAATTAACTTGGCCTTAAATTTGATTTAAGTATTAATTAGTGATTTTTAATAAGTTAAATATCACGTATTTCCATAAAAACCGAGCCATATATGATATAATCTAGTAAGGCGATCTGGAACATTCATTTTGCATGTTTGTATACATATATTTTTTTGCATATTTTAGTGATTATGTCATTTAAATTTATGTAATTTTTGAATGATGTAATTTGTCTTAGTAAGGCCTTAGTTTTAATCGGTATTACCCGTAATGTAAGGGAATATCGATTTGGTTGTAATTTTAATGTGATTTCGCATCACCGTTTTGTAATTTAATAGATTTATTTTTATTTTTATTATAAATGTATAATAGGAATATCTATGTATTTTAATATTATTTTGTAATTCCGGAGTTTCCTAAAGACGGAGCCATTCGGAAAGGAGTTCCGATCAAGACGGTGTTTTCCTTGGGAGGCGTGTCACATGAAATTCAAGGGACCAAAGGAGTTGGTTTCCGAATTTGTAATAGATAATTAGTTTTTCTATTTTTGGAAAGGCCATACTAGGAAATTGTTTTTTCTTTACATGTTCTATTTTATATGTTTGCATGCATGCCGAATCGCCATAACATCTCATGCAGTTTTATATCGAGTCATCAACCTTGTCAATTATAATTATCGATAGATCACTAATTTAGTTTAATTAAAAGAGATAGATAATAAATTGACAAGACCTCTCACATTTTAAAAGATTGAGACTTAGCCTTACCAAATAGTAGGAACCCATGAATCCCAATTTCATTAGAGGAACAATAATGTATTTTACTATACCGGGGTGCTTTCTTTTTACGTTGGGTAAGTGGGGTAATAAAATGTTATTACATTTCGATATTTGGTTGATCTCAACAGAAGTATTAGAGGGACCGTTGTCTCAATAGGTCCGGGCTAAAGATGAACTTAATGTAATTTCATCGACCGAGAGTTCTAAGTGTAGAATCGGTTAAATGAGTTAACCTACCAAATTATATTAGTAAGGGTGTAGAGGGCCCGTTGGCTCACAACCAAGTTAATATGAATTTGGGTCTCGGAATAGATTATATAATTGGTTGGAGGTCATTATATAAATGCTAAACTTGTTGAAAATATTCTACATGTCTAAGACGATAAATGTTAATTATTTCCTTCATATCCATTTTGTAGTTATTTTTCGCAATGGATTCATCTAATTCTTATACACCGATCACCATTGATTCATGGCTCAAATCATTCAATGAAAAATGCTCCATATATGACAATGATACTACTAGGGAACTACGCTTTGGCATTTGTGAGGATGGGAGTCTTTGCTACCATACCACTTCCACACCTCCCACTCCCATTATCATACCCACCACTTTGGTAAGAGAGTCTTGTGAAGATAACCTCACTAATTCAACGGCATCCTTATTTTTAGAAACAAGGAGAAATAAGAAATTGAGTGGGAGTTTTAGCAATAATGTCCTTGAAACTAAAAGGAGTTATGGTAAGTTTAAAAGAAAGGCAAAGAAAGGTAAGAAACCCAAACCCCATAATGGAATGAAAGTGATTAGTGGGACTACCACAACCAATACCAAGAAGGGTGCCCAATCCGAGGATAAATGGCATTATTGTAATGTCATGGGCCATTGGAAGCGAAATTGCCCCAAGTATTTGGGAGATATCAAAGCTAGACTTGTTACTCCAGCCGGTCATATTTCTTCCGAGATTTATGTTATTGATATTAATTATACATCCACCTCAACGTGGGTATTGGATACCGGTTGTGGTTCTCACCTTTGTAATCATTTACAGGGGCTAAGAAATGTGGAAGCACTAATCACGAGTGACATGGATCTTCGATTAGGAAATGGATCTAAGGTAGCCGCCATTACAAAGCGGACCTATGTTATTGCCTTAGCTAGTGGTTTTGAGTTGTATCTTCATAATTGTTATTATGTACCCACTTTGTGTAAGAACATTATTTCCGTTTCTATGTTAGACATGGAAGGGTTTTCTTTTGCCATAAAAAACAATCGTTGTATTTTGTCTAAAAATGAACTGATCATGGGCCAAGATACTTCTATTAATGGTATTTATGTTCTAGACACTTCCAACTAAACAAATAATATCTACAACATCGAATCAAAATGAATCAAATCAAGTGATCTAAATAAATCTTACATTTCGCATTGTCGATTAGGTCACATAAACGAGAAACGCATCAAACAATTAGTATCAACTGGAATAATCAAACCATTTGATTTTGAATCATAAGGAGTATGCGAATCTTGTCTCCTTGGCAAAATGATTCGTGCTTCTTTTAGTGGCAAAGGGACACGAGCAAGTGAACTATTGAGACTAATACATACCGATGTATGTGGTCCAATGAGTATCACCGCTAGAGGAAATTATGACTACTTTATCACTTTCACCGACGACTTAAGTAGATATGGGCATGGCTACTTAATGAAGTATAAGAGTAAAGCTTTTGAGAAATTCAAGGAATTCCAAAGTGAAGTAGAGAACCAATTGAACAAAAAGATAAAAGCATTGTGATCCGATCGTGGTGGTGAATATCTAAGTAATGAATTTGATTCTCACTTGAAAGATTATGCATTGTGTCAAAACATACTCCACCTGGCACCCCACAACTCAATGGTGTGGCCGAAAGGAGGAATCGAACCTTACTAGATATGGTTCGATCCATGATGAGTCAAAAAAATTTACCAAATTCATTTTGTGGATTTGGAATCCAAACGGCTATTCGATCATTAAATGAAAGACCAACTAAAGCCACCGAAAAGACTCCATATGAGATATGGAAGGGAAAGGTTCCTAACTTGTCATACTTAAGAATTTGGGTTTGCGAAGCTTATGTCAAGAACAAGTCTGTCGATAAGCTAGCACCAAAGTCTGACAAATGTGTCTTTGTAGGTTATCCGAAACTATCTCGTGGATATTACTTCTACAACCGTCATGAGAACAAAGTGTTTGTGGTTTATGTGGCTGTCTTCCTAGAAATAGATTTAATTTCTAGGAGACAGAGTGGGAGAAAATTTGAACTTGACAAAGTTCAAGAACCACAAACTGGAGAAGAGACGCAAGTAGACGTTCCTTCGTCGTCCAATTCAGTTATTGTTCCTTCCGAACAGAGGAGGTCAGGTAGAGTCAGTCGCCAACCTGATAGATATGTAGGTATTATCAAAATGGGTGGTGATTAAGATGTGTTACTTTTAGAAAGTAAAGAACCTATAACCTACAAATCGGCCCTTTTTAGTTCCAAGTCAAAGCTTTGGCTAGACGCCATGCAATCCGAAAGAAACTCTATGTATGACAATCAAGTATGGGACTTTCTTAATTTACCTAAAGATGTTATACCTCTTCAGTGTAAAAGGATCTTTAAGGTAAAGAATGGCATAGATGGACATGATGATGTGTACAAAGCAAGGTTAGTTGCAAAAGGTTTCACTCAAGTTCATGGTTTACACTATGATGAAACTTTTGCCCCCGTAGCCATGCTTAGATCAGTTCAGATCATGTTAGCGATTGCCGCATTTCATAATTATGAAATATGGCAAATGGATGTCAAAACCGCCTTCCTAAATGGGTATTTAGAGGAGGATGTTTACATGACACAACCCAAGGGTTTTGTAGATCCTAAGAATCCTAACAAGGTATGCAAACTTAAGAGATCCATCTATGGTCTTAAGCAAGCATCAAGAAGTTGGAATCATCGTTTCGATCATGTGATAAATGAAAATGGTTTCACTCGAAGTGTCGAGGAACCGTGTTTATACATGAAGTCTAGTGGGAGCAGAGTTGTCTTCCTTATCTTGTATGTAGATGACATACTACTCATTAGGAATGATGTACCGATGCTTACCTTCGTAAACGGGTGGTTGAGAAATCATTTCCAGATGAAATATTTAGGAGGGTCACAATGCATATTAGGTATCCGGATCTATAGAGATAGACCTAAAAGGTTATTGGCATTAAGTCAAGAGTCTTAAATTGATAATATTCTTCGTCGTTTCAGCATGGATAAATCCCAAAGGGGTTTTATTCCAATGGGTAGTGGGATTACTTTGAGCAAGTGAAAGTCACCTACTAAACCCGAAGATGTTGAATACATGAAATCGATACCTTATGCTTCCGCGCTAGGATCGATCATGTATGCCATGATATGCACACGTCCGGATGTCTCATATGCTTTGAGCATGACGAGTAGATATCAAGCCAATCAAGGTGAGAGTCACTGGATAGCCGTCAAGAATTTCCTGAAGTACATGAGAAGGACTAAGCATTCATTCTTGGTGTTTGGAGGAGATTCCGAGTTGTGTGTGAAATGATACACCGACTTGAGTTTTCAAACTGATAGGGTTGATATGAAATCCCAAGCTGGCTTTGTTTTCATGATAAATGGTGGTGCGGTTAGCTGGAAAAGCTTTAAAGAGGCAGTTGCTGCAGATTCTACAACGGAGGCTGAGTACATTGCAGCATCTGAAGCTGCCAAGGAAGCTGTATGGATTAGGCAGTTCTTAGAGGGGCTAGGAGTAGTTCCTTCCGCTAAAGATCCTATCACACTTTATTGTGATAACAGTGGGGTCATCTTTCAAGCTAAAGAACCCAAGTCTAGCAACAAGTCTAGACATGTACCTACAAAATTTCATGTCATTAGAGATTACATTGAAAGGAAGGAAATAACAATTTGTAAGGTTGGGATAGATGATAATATTGTCGATCCTCTAACCAAGCCCTTGTCGCAGGCTAACCACGACCAACATGTAGTTTTCATGTGTCATAAACGCATGCCTAATTTGTATTAGATTATGAGATATGAAATGATTACATTGTTTTTGTTTGTTCATATATCATAATCCCATTTATCGTTTAAGTTTTATTTTAAAACTTTTTTATTACTTTGTTATATCCAAATAGGTTGTAAGGACAACGTTGAACCCTATAAAAGTGAACTGGATTAACATAGTATTGGCCCCTAATCACTGATATGAGGTGACGTCTCCTAGTGACTAGAGTGTGAGTCGGTTGATGGCAAGTTCAAGTGTCATAGGGTCATTAGAGATGACTAGTCGATCACATAGGCAGACTGTATGGGAGACTATGTCGGGCAATGACTGCTTATAGAGTTCTTGAAATTCATATAGCCTGGTCGTGGCGAGAACTACGATAGTATTCTTTTTGAGTCAATTCTTTGACTAGAGACTGTTCGCCCAAGTCGACACAGTTTCTGGTTCGCTTTGATTTTTGCTCTACGACTTCCGAATATGGAGTGCAATTGGGCATCTTTTGGGTCATCATGAACTGTGGCTGAACAATGGGAACAGTGCGATAGGAATTGTCCACCCCCTTGTCAGGGTTATCTAAATCTCAGGGCCACTCGAGGAGTAGTGAACTGGAAATGCGTGGCCACGCTTGGACGGTATCTAAGGTAGATAATTCCGGGCAAACAGCTACTCTCCAGATCGAGGAAACCACTCTAGATATGATCCCATGCAAGTACGACTGGCAAAACACCTTGCATTGAGTGGGAGATGTAATAGGACAAGAGAATTGGTGACGCACACTTGTCTCGGACAAGTGGGAGATTGTTGGAGTATGTGTCCTCAACAGTAGTGTGATCACATATTTAAATCTCATAATAAGAATACATAAGGGATGATACATTATATAGTCCACTGATCAACATTTATCGGTAACGATTGGCTGACTAGAGTTTGACGTTGCGTAGATCGACGGTGGTGATCGATTGATTCCTTGAGGTCACACCTATAGGATGGAATCAAATTATTAATGATCAAATGTATTTGATACGGAGTTGATCGATCCCTTTTATTTATTTATATATATATATATATATATATATATATATATATATATATATATATATATATATATATATATATATATATATATATATATATATATACTCCCTCCTATTCTCCATTTTCTTCCCTCTTTCCTAAAACGGATTATTGGTGTTCTTCCCCTTTCCTTTTTTGGAAACTTTTAATCTTATTTTATTCATTCCTCTCTCCTATCACCAAACCACACCCAACTCACAATTCCTTATTTAATTCTTAATTATTCATTTCTCTCTCCTATCAACAAACCCCACCTAACTCACAATTCCTTATTTTATTCATTCCCCTCTCCTATCACCAAACCCCTCCAAACTCACAATTTATACTTTATTCCTCTCCTTAGTTCTTGTGCCCCCAACAAAGGGGAAGAATATGGAGAATAGGAGGGAGTATATATATATATATATATATATATATATATATATATATATATATATATATATATATATATATTTGTGTGAGTTTGTTGAAGTCGAGTTTAGAACTCGAGTAAACACAAGTTTATTATTCAATTATAAGATGATTGACTAATGAAATTTTATCTTATTATAATGTGATTAAATAAGATTTAATTTAATTCGTTAAATTAATCGAGGTTTTGTATTTTTAGAGGTAGAGGTTATTTGTGGATCATATTTACAAAGGGTTGTAAATTAATTTAATTGGACATTATAGGACTCATTACATTTTGATATAATTATATAATTATCACTTAAGAGTTTTTATTTTACCAAATGTGAGTATATATATATATTGATATCAAACAAGTACAATTACATGTGAGGAAAAGACAGCATAATCAAACTGAAATCTCCCTAACAGCCAGCATTTAGAACAACCTACCACCAAAATCTAGACTACAATGCCCCATTTCTTAAGCCAAGTCCTTTCATCATTCACTGCAGTTCTTCCAATTTTTGACCTGATCCTTCTCATGGCATCCTCCCTGATCTGCATAACCAGAGTTTCAGGCCTAGTAAGGATCATGTTCACCCTTGAGTTGTTCCTCTGATTCCATATATGATAGAAGCAGGCAGACCAGAGAAGATAATGAGTATGCAACTTCAGTCTTGCCCCTGCACTCCTAAGACTACTAGTATAAGCATCCACTGCAATTTTGAAACCACACCATTGCTCAATTAAACTCAGCACCTGTCTGCTGTATAAACAATCAAAAAACAAATGCTCCAAAGTTTCAGGTTCCTGATCACAGATGCAACATCTGTTGTCAGGACAGCAGCCAAACTGAAATAATTTGGCCTTGATGTTAAGACCCTGGTTCATCACTAGCCACAAAATCAAAGCATGCTTTGGTAAGTTCCAATCATTCCAGACCAGTTGAACCCAATCTTGCTTAGGCTGTTTATTTCTAAGCCACTCATATCCCTCTCTGATAGAATACCCCTTCAGGTTAGCTGCCCAGTGGTCATTCTGATATCCAGTCTTCATCATTTCCTTTACTTTGCAAATACTTTTCCAGGACCAAGCAACACCAGCTGCAGGAATGTAGGTGTGCCAGTCCTGCTGTTTAAGATATACCTGACTTATCCATTTGATCCAGAGCTTATCAGCTTTGTTATATACCCAATCAACCAGTTTAGCCACAGCTGCAATGTTGTATAGTTCTGTTTTCTTTATGCTTAAGCCACCTTCATCTTTAGGTAAAGTGACCTTGTTCCAAGCAACTAAAGGAACTCTATGGTAATCAGAGCTACCATCCCATAAATAGTTCCTACAAATGCCTTCAATTCTTCTGATTACCCCTTTGGGAATAATGAACATTCCTGCCCAGTAGGAGTATAGTGTATTAAGCACAGAGTTTATAAGGACTACCCTGCCTGCATAAGACAACTTTTTGGCTCCAATACTTCTGATCCTATTCACCATTCTCTCCACCAGGGCATTGCATTCTAATTTGGTCAACCGTCCAGCCTATATAGGGACCCCCAGGTACCTGAAAGGTAGGGAACCTTCCACAAAACCTGTTGCTTGTTGAATGTCATTCTTCAGCTCTAATGCAACACCATTATAGTACACTTCAGACTTAGTATTGTTCATAGTGAGTCCTGATGCTCTGGAAAACGAGGAGAAGGCCCTTATCAACAGCATACGGTGCACTGCCTTTACAGAACATTAGTAAGTCATCTGCAAACATAAGGTGATTAAGCTTTACTCCCTTACATAAAGGGTGGTACTGGAAAGGCCAATTATCAGTGGCATAGGCAATCATCCAAGTGAGATAGTCCATACAAAGGGTGAACAAAAAGGGGGAAATGGGGTCCCCTTGCCTAAGCCCTCTCTTCCCTTTAATGTAACCCAACTGGCTCCCATTCAGGCATAAGGAGAAGCTTGTTGAGGTCACAGAGGTCATAACTCTCTGTGAGAAATCTTCAGGGAAACCAAGACCTTGTAGAAGCTGCTCAAGAAACTCCCACTCCACTATATCATAAGCTTTTTGTAACTCAATTTTAAATAGGCATCTAGGGGAGACAGCCTTCCTCTTATACAGCTGCACAATATCTTGACAAATCAGGACATTTTCAATAATAGATCTCCCTTTAATGAAAGCTCCTTGGTTCTCACTTACAATGTCAGGAAGGACCAAGGACAATCTGTTGCACATGATCTTTGAAATAGCCTTGTATATCATATTACAACAAGCTATAGGCCTAAAATGTTTGACTGAGGCAGGTCTCTCACATTTAGGAATAAGAGTGATGTTTGTTGCATTCACTTGAGACAGCAGCTTACCTGAGGTAAAGAAGTCCTTTATAGCAGCACAGGTGTCTTAACCAAAAATGTCCCAACTATCTTTAAAAAAGGCACTAGTATAGCCATCAGGACCTGGAGCTTTATCATTTGGAGTGTTGAAAAAGATTGCTTTAATCTCCTCATTGGTGATAGGCTTATTAAGTATCTGAATATGCTCATCATTACAACACTTCCCATGACTGAGAACATCAGTTCTCACCTTTTCAGTGGATTTCCTACTACCCAAGAGGGATTCATAATAGTCCAGGAATGCATCCTGGATACTCTTGCTGTCTGAACATAGAACTCCCCTCTGATCCTCAATTTGTATAACTTTGTTCACATTACTCCTCTTCCTGATTACTCCATGAAAGTAGGCAGTGTTACTGTCCCCATCCTCAAGCCATTGAGCCTTAACCTTTTGTTTGAGGAAGCTGATCCTTGCTGGTTGTAGCTGCTTTAATTTATCAATGATGTCCAATTCCTTCTGGATGAGATTAGCATTCTGAGGGTCAGAATCAATTTGCATTTGGATATTAGTCAACTCATTTTCAGCAATTTTTGTGGAATTTTCAATATCAGCAAAACATTCTTTATTCAGATCTTTGAGCCTAGGTTTTAGGGCCTTAAGCTTCTTGACCACCTTAAACATCTTGTGACCAGGGTAAAACTTATCCCATTCTTCTTTCACTCTAGTTAGAAAATCAGGAGCCTTCCCCCACATGTTAAAATATTTGAAACAGGCTCTTCTAGTCATTACTAGCTTAGCATTACTCACAGTGCATGGACTATGATCAAATAAACAAACAGGCTGGAAATGAGCCATCATATCAGGAAAACTTGATTGCCAATCCTGATTGATAAGGAACCTATCCAACTTACTATAAATCCTTGAGGCAGGGTCTTGCTTATTTATCCAGGTATAGAAGGCTCCAGTGGCAGGAATGTCAGTCATACCACATGTTGCCAAACAGTCAATAAACTCATCCATATCAGATTGTTTTGTATTTCCACCAAGTCTCTCATCAGGAGTAATCACAGTGTTGAAGTCCCCTGTAATTGCCCAGGGCCCTTGACAGTGCCCAGCAATCCTTTCTAAATGACTCCAAAGTTCCCTTCTATCAATCCTATCATTAAAAGCATATACCATTGTTAAATAAAACTGCTGCTGGGAAATTCTTGCAATGACCCTGGTGTGTATGAACTGTGCATCATACTGCAGTATATGAACATCAAAGAGACTAGGCCTCCATAAAATCCATACTCTGCCTCCTTTATGACAGCTAGAATTGGTCGTAACACAACACCCATCCAACATACTGCTAGAAATATTACTCACATTTACACCATTTTCCTTAGTTTCAATAAGGTCTATAGAATAAACCACTTAACATTATTCTATTTATTTACACTATTTAACCCTTTAACATTCCAGAAACCAATATTATTCATTTAAATTAGGAGATGTTGGATTACCCTTTTGACCTATGCCCACCGTTGGAGTCCCAATGCCTGATGCAACTTCTCTGTATGATCTGTCAGGGGGGCTCTCAGTACTATTCACCTGTTTCACAGGAGAAGAACTAGGTGTCCTCTCCTCAGTAGAAACTGAAACCTGAGTATTTGTCAGCTGAACTATTGGTTTTGCCACATAATGTTTCCAAACTTTCTGAACTGGAACTTGTTTTCTGATTCTTGTCTGTGTACCAGACCTGCAAGTAGTATGCTCATGCCCTATCCCTTTGCATTTATAACATACTGTAGGTTTCCACTCATATTCAACATCCAAAGCCACAACCTTCCCATTCTCATCTAAGAATTTCACCTTTGATGGGAATTTCTGACCAACTGCAACCTCAATCATCACTCGTGCAAACCCCATTCTGGTCTTATCCACTGTGGCTTGGTCTGCTCGTTGAAACTTGCCTAACAGACCTACTATAGTAGGCAAGCATTTGCCTTAGAATTTGAGAGGCAATGCTTTAATTCTCACCCATGTAGGGACATTTTTAACATCCTCCTTTGTCAATTCAGTCTCCTCAGTCCATGCCCTGACAATAAGCGGCTTATTGTCAAACATAAAATGCCCTGCTTGGAGTACAGCATCCCTGTCTTTACTTTCTTTGAAACGAACAAGAAATATTCCATTTGGCATAAAGGATATCTTGTCAACATTATGCTTCTGCCAAATACGCATGATAATTCTATTTAACACCTCCCATGGAGGGTTTGCTCTAAGAACAAAGCAATAGACTGCATTATTCCAGTACTCAATCTCATCCTTAATATCTTCCTTCGTGAATTGTATGAGATTTTCAAGTTTATCATCCTCTTCATCTTGAACTACAGTTTTCTTACCTCGTTTTGTGATCCAAATTGAGCTTTCTACCAAATTGTCATCAGCAACCTCATCAAAAGACAGTCCTGGTACCGCTGTTACTTCCTGCATGGGTTTAGTACGTATGACCTCTTCTTCTGATGGCCCTGTTTTCTTTGGTAATGGACATGCTCCTTTGTTTTTCTACCCTGATTTCACCATGGTAACTCTACTAGATCGTTTACTTTTAGTCTTGCTTGAAGAATTACGTGTCGTGATGATGAATCAATGTAGAAAATTGAATCTAGAGATCTCCTGCATAGGGTTTGCTAGGGTTTCTCTAGGGTTCATTCTCTAGGGTTTTTTTTTGAATTTCTATCACTTAAGAGTTAATTGTATATTAATTATTAGTTTATATCATATAATTGTTACATAATCAAACTAATACTTATTTATATAAGATAAATAAGCATATTATTCTTGTATTTGTGTGACAAACATTTCAAAATCAAAATGGTCCATTTTATACCCATATTGGCCAAAACACATATGTTGTTGGACAACATTTTTATTTTGCATTTTGTTTTATAATCAACTTGCATGTAATCATTCTACTAGTTGTATGCTTATGACAATAACCTACCCTAATGCATTCATACCTATGTTTGTATGCTAAATAAAATAAGAAAAAGTAATTGCCCACTAGTGCACTAGGGTGCCGGTTTTGGGTGCTTTTAAGAAGCAATTTTGTTGCTCATTTTTCTAGTTCTTACTTTATGCAAACATTTCTCTAATATACTCACAAAAACCATATTATTATTATCAAATTACTAGAGTAGTAATAAAAATAATATTAAGGGATTAATTCCTTAATAATATCTAGTTAATATCTTGGTGTGAAGATCTCTCACAAGCGTTTGTCCAAAGGAGATTGTAATATTTTTGTGGACAGAATGATTAAGACGATCAGGGGATGGAATAAGAAGAAAATTTCTTATTTAGCGAGTCTTCTTCTGGTTAAATTAGTTTTGGTAAAAATCCATACTTACTGGTCTCAAATCTTTGTCTTACCTGCTGGACTGATGGACAGGAGTCAAGCTCTTTGTAGGAATTTTTTGTGGGAAGGAGAAGAGAATTACAATAAAGCTCCTTTTGTGGCCTGGAGTGTGCTTTCTAAAGGGAAGGAATATGGAGGATTGGGACTGCTGGACTTAAAATTATGGAACATGGCAGCAGTTGGGAAGCTGGTATTGTGGATTGCAAAAAAGAAGGACCATGTTTGGATCCAATGGGTTGACAAGGTCTATCTAAAAGGAAGGATGTGGATGGACTATAGACCGACTGCAGCTAGCTCCTGGTCTTAGAGGAAAATTTGTGAGGTAAAAGAGAAGTTCAAACCTGCTTTTGTATGTGGTAAGTGGATGCGTGATGATGATGAATACTCCATTTCTACTAGTTATTCCTGGTTGGAGCATACTTATTCTGTTGTGAAGTGGCATAGGAGTGTGTGGAACAGATTCGATCTTAGTAAGCATAACTTCAATCAATGGTTAATTCAACATGGTAGGTTGCTCACTTTAGAATGACTTGTAAACTTTGGAATTACTCAGCAGACATTATGCTTTCTCTGTGGGGAAAAGAATGAAACTCATCAGCATTTATTTCATGAATGTCTTTATGTTGATAAATGCTACTTGAAGCTGTATCAATAGCTAGATCTTCATAGGCAGTTTCAAGGCATTACTGACCCTGTCCAGATGCTTAGACAGAGAGGATGTTCTGGATTTGTTCGTCTGGTGCTTAGTTCTCTGATTGTGGCTATGCACTATAATATTTGGTTTGAAAGGAATAGATGTAGAGTGGAGGGTTATGTCATATTACCTAGTGTGCAGGTTAAGTGTATCCAGCGGGAAAGCAAGCTAAGATTAATGGTTATTAATAAAGGGACTTTGATGTTGGCTTATGATAGTTGGTGTAGGCAAAGAGGGCTGATGTAGTTTGAATGTAGTTTATAATTCTGCCTATGTATGATTTTGGTTAGTGTCTAGAGTCAGCATCTAGACTAATGGTTTGGTTGTAATTGGTGACCTTTGTTATCCCTATTGGGAATGAGCTATAATAGTACTTACATTTCCACCAAAACAAATATCTAGTTAATATCATTAAGGATTATTTGGGTAAAATCTCGGGTGCAACCAAAAGGAGAGTTTCTAGTTTGAAACTTGGAGGACCATCCTTATATTCATAGCTCAAGAACAAGGTTGGAAGGAGTCCTTCCTTGTGCCTATTTTTCCATTTATTTCAATGTAAGGAAAACATTGTTTTCTCTCTTTATTCTTGATTTTGTTTGCATGCACTAGATTTTTATCATCTAATTTAATTAGTAACTTAGATCTATATTAGAAGAGTCTAATAAGAGGGTTAAACAACCTAACAGTCCTTGTACCACATCATTGCTCGCGCATCCTTAGGCTTCCCAAATGCCACGTTGCCAAAAACCGGCTCAAACAACCAACACCGCACAATCTTCTATAAATACCCCCTCTTGTTCACCATTTTAGGGAACGCGAGAATCCGCCCCCTCTTTTCTCCCTTAAAATTCTAGACTCTATTTTCCTAAGTCAAAACCGACGCGTGTTCTTGACCTACCGATCCAAAACACGAGCCTTACACACTTTGTTTGGTACCGTCATCGTGCATTAAAAACACTTGACTGGCCATTTCGACCAACTATACTTAATCAACAAGTAAAAACAACACTCGTTTTAACAAATTTGTTTTCAAACCGTGTTTTCTAACTCACGAGTTTAACACTTTGTCGATTCTCGCTAGCAACCGAACATGTAAGTATGAGGGTGTAACAAACTTATTTACTTCATGTTTTTTTATAGTTTTTATGACTTTATAAACATGAACAATGCACAATACTGTGATAATTAAAAACGATGAGAGAGAAACTGGTGAGAAAAGCTCCGAGAAATAGGTGTGTCGCTTAGGTCTTTTGTGCGCAGACATGATAATAATGGCGAGATCATTTTCTTCGAAATCAAATTCCGCATCAAAATCAACACAAAATCCAAAAAATACATCTAGTTCTTCTTCCTCTATTCAAAATGATTCCAAAAAACTGGCGGTTGGTAAACTTTATCATAACTTTTTTCGCTTTGGTATCTCGAAAGAGTATCAATCTATAGAAGGTTTCAGCAAGCCATTGTCGGATTGACAAGCCTTCCCCAACTATGTACTAACTGGCCATAGATCTCGAGTGTGCACACCTCTCGCATTGACTAACCCAAAGATACGGTTTTATAACCTCCTATCCTTCTGCATTAACACAGGATCCCAAATAAGTCAATACTTCCTTATTAGCATTCCACCATATAATAGCATTCTCACTTAAATAAAAGGCGGCCTGGTCTACTCTCAGCTCCTCAGGACATCGTAAAGTGGTAAAAATTGTTAGGTTCATATATCCATATTAGACTCATCGAATCATTTTATAAATTTCCCATAATTTATATAGTAGTGGATCTAGTTGCATGCATAACAAAAAGAACAAAAATAAGGAGAAAATCACATTTCTTACATTGTTTATGGTTCGAATTTTTGGGGCACAAGTAAGGTCTCCTACCTTCACTTGTTCATGAGCTTAATACATTTGGAATAATCCTCCAAGATCTTCAAGTCTCAAGTATAGAGACACTCCTCTTAGTTGCACCCAAGACTAACCCAAACACTAATACAATTACTAACTAGATAATATGTATTAGTATCCTTAAATATTAATTCTAATATTATTATTATTACTACTCTAGTAATATTGTTGCAATGTTAGAATTTATGAACAAGTTTTATGTAGAGAGAAAAGAGATAAGCATGAAAATTGGAATAAGAATAATGTAAAGAATGAGAACCTCTTCCCCTTTTAGCATATGGCAACCGGTTTTTCATGGGTAAGGGTAAGTGATCTTTTTCTTTTTGCCTTCTCAATGCCATAGGTAGGGATCTAGTATCCTTAGGTAATTATAGTTTTTCAATTTTTTAATATTAAAAACAACTATCAACAGTCTAAAATAACCCACTAAAACCGGTGCACATGACTTAAAATGGACTCCATATTATCTTTTGTAATATGTCATTTGTAATATGTAGTGACATGTGACATGTAACATGTCATTAGGCATAATAATGCATATTTAACAAATTAAATATCATTATATATTAAATAAATTACATTTAACAAATTAACAAGTAATTCACAATTACATGTATATAAAATGGGTCATATTAAGTCTAGTTAATATAATCTACAACATCTTGTAATTATAACTAACCAATAACTCTTATTTCAAATATTTCATAAACTTTAATCAATTTTAGTAATATAACAAATTAATTACTAAATTGAATCTTATTTAATCACATTACAATAAGATATATAATTCTCACTTTATAAATAAATTTGTTCAATTTAAGGAATTAATTAATACGTATCAATATACGATTAATTAACTTTATAGTTTGGGAATCGTCCTATATCTGTGACCTTAAGGGATCAACTGATCACCACCGTCAAACCAAAGTAATGTCAAACTCTAGTTAACCAATCATTACCGATTAATGTTGATTAGTTGACTATATAATTGAATCATCCCTTATGTATTCTTATTATGAGATTTAATAATGTGATCGCACAATTGTTGAGGACACATACTCCAACAATCTCCCACTCGTCCGAGACAAGTGTGCGTCACCAATTCTCTTGTCCTATTACTATCTCCCACTCAATGCAATGTGTCTTGCAGGTCGTACTTGCATTTGATCATATCTTGAGTGGTTTCCTCGTTCTGGAGAGTAACTGTTTGACCGTAATTATCTACCGTAGATACCTTCCAATTGTGGCCACGCATTTTCAGCTCACTACTCCTCGAGTGGCCCTGAGATTTTAGATAACCCTGATAAGGGGGTGGAAAATTCTTATCGCACTATTCTCTTTGAATAGCCACAACTCATCATGACCCAAAAAATGCCCATTTGACCTTTGTTACAAAAATCGTAGAGCATAAATCAAAGTCACTCAGAAACTATGCCACCTTGGGCGAACAGTCTCTAGTCAAAGAATCGACTCAAAAGAATACTATAGTAGCTCTCGCCACGACCAGGCTTTATAAAAATTACCAGAACTCTATAAGCGGTCACTGCCCGATAGAGTGTCCCATACAGTCTGCCTATGTGATCGACTAGTCATCTCTTATGACTCTATGGCACTTGAACTTGCCATCAATCGCATCACACTCTAGTCACTTCCAGATGTCACCTCATATAAGCAACTAGGGGCCAATACTATGTTAATCCAGTTCACTTTCATAGGGTTCAACGTT
This sequence comes from Silene latifolia, assembly GCF_048544455.1. Classification (NCBI taxonomy): domain Eukaryota; kingdom Viridiplantae; phylum Streptophyta; class Magnoliopsida; order Caryophyllales; family Caryophyllaceae; genus Silene; species Silene latifolia. The sequence goes on along the minus strand of NC_133537.1, from coordinate 211,788,136 downwards.
GTCCATACAACCTAATTATATATAACAAAGCAATAAAAGAGTTTTAATAAAACTCAAACGATGAATGAATTATCACATATATAAAATTGATACCATATTAATTACTACATAATCTATAATCCATACTTAATATTGTACATAACTATACATCTCAGCTTAATTGAGATGGCATGACTTATCATGCTTAGCCTATGAAAAAGACTAACCCAAACACTAATACAATTACTAACTTGATAATATGTATTAGTATCCTTAAATATTAATTCTAATATTATTATTATTATTACTACTCTAGTAATATTGTTGCAATGTTAGAATTTATGAACAAGTTTTATGTAGAGAGAAAAGAGATAAGCATGAAAATTGGAATAAGAATAATGTAAAGAATGAGAACCCCTTCCCCTTTTAGCATAGGGCAACCGGTTTTTCATGGGTAAGGGTGAGTGGTCTTTTTTTTTTGCCTTCTCAATGCCATAGGTAGGGATCTAGCATCCTTAGGTAATTATAGTTTTTCTGTTTTTTAATATTAAAAAAAACAACTATCAACACTCTAAAATAACCCACTAAAACCGGTGCACATGACTTAAAATGGACTCCATATTATCTTTTGTAATATGTCATTTGTAATATGTAGTGACATATGACATGTGACATGTAACATGTCATTAGGCATAATAATGCATATTTAACAAATTAAATATCATTATATATCAAATAAATTACATTTAACAAATTAACAAGTAATTCACAATTACATGTATATAAAATGGGTCATATTAAGTCTAGTTAATATAATCTACAACATCTTGTAATTATAACTAACCAATTACTCTTATTTCAAATATTTCATAAACTTTAATCAATATTAGTAATATAACAAATTAATTACTAAATTGAATCTTATTTAATCACATTACAATAAGATATATAATTCTCACTTTATAAATAAATTTGTTCAATTTAAGGAATTAATTAATCCGTATCAATATACGATTAATTAACTTTACAGTTTGGGAATCGTCCTATATGTGTGACCTTAGGGGATCAACTGATCACCACCGTCAAACCAAAGTAATGTCAAACTCTAGTTAACCAATCATTACCGATTAATGTAGATCAGTTGACTATATAATTGAATCATCCCTTATGTATTCTTATTATGATATTTAATAATGCGATCGCACAATTGTTGAGGACACATACTCCAACAATCTCCCATTTGTCCGAGACAAGTGTGCGTCACCAATTCTCTTGTCCTATTACTATCTCCCACTCAATGCAATGTGTCTTGCAGGTCGTACTTGCATTTGATCATATCTTGAGTGGTTTCCTCGATCTGGAGAGTAACTGTTTGACCGTAATTATCTACTGTAGATACCTTCCAATTGTGGCCACGCATTTTCAGTTCACTACTCCTCGACTGGCCTTGAGATTTTAGATAACCCTGATAAGGGGGTGGAAAATTCTTATCGCACTATTCTCTTTGAATAGTCACAACTCATCATGACCCAAAAAATGCCCATTTGACCTCTGTTACAAAAATCGTAGAGCATAAATCAAAGTCACTCAGAAACTGTGCCACCTTGGGCGAACAATCTCTAGTCAAAGAATCGACTCAAAAGAATACTATAGTAGCTCTCGCCACGACCAGGCTTTATAAAAATTACCAGACTCTATAAGCGGTCACTGCTCGATAGAGTGTCCCATACAGTCTGCCTATGTGATCGACTAGTCATCTCTTATGACTCTATGGCACTTGAACTTGCCATCAATCGCATCACACTCTAGTCACTTCGAGACGTCACCTCATATAAGCAACTAGGGGCCAATTCTATGTTAATCCAGTTCACTTTCATAGGGTTCAGCGTTGTCCATACAACCTAATTGTATATAACAAAGCAATAAAAGAGTTTTTAATAAAACTCAAAAGATGAATGCATTATCACATATGTAAAATTGATACCATATTAATTACTACATAATCTATAATCCATACTCAATATTGTACATAACTATACATCTCAGCTTAATTGAGATGGCATGACTTATCATGCTTAGCCTATGAAAAAGCCTTGGTTAGCAAGTTTTAGCAATACTTTGCACTTTGCCTAACCTTACTATATACTATTTCCAATTCTTTTGTATAATCTGGTATTATAAGAACTTCTTTGAGTACGTGTCAAGATCCAATCTGGACATAGGCTCTCTTGCCTTTAAATAACTCCCACTGTCCTCACAGTGTGTAGAGATAAGACTTTTAGTTATTGGAACGAACTACCATAGTTCCTCCAATTCTTAAAACCGAATCCTAATATCATCCCTTTCTTCTTGCATATCTCATTATTGCAAGTGTACTCAATTTCCGTTGTGTATATCTAATTTTTCAACTGCCTAGGATATTTCTAGCAGATATCCTCCTTAAATAATATAGCCAAGATGGTTCTCTAACCATCATTATGTGTTTAGAATATGGTTTTTGTGTAACTCCTTGCACATACATCCATCTCAATTCTAAATGTCTAGCTTCATATCTTTAGTACTTCCTGAGTACTAACTAATGAACTATCTGGCTATATAGAAACTTCTCTCAAAGATTCAATTTTTAACTTTTCATCATACTCCAAGTATACGAAATTTAAGAGTGGTGATACATCTTAGAGTAATGAATTAATCCCGCAGCGGAAGCATGTGGATACAATTTCTACATATTCAATACTTTTGAACTTTTTAAGATTCTTATTAACATAAGAATATTCTGTTGGGGTTGGTGTCCTTAACAGTTAGTGCAAGGACTTATAAATCTTTAAAAGGATCAAAGGGCATACTTTTGGTATTATTATCAGTTGATCCACGTTTATCAATAACGGTTGGCTTGCTAGATAAGTTTGACGTTATTGTCATACAGATGGCGGTGATCAACTGGTCCCTAAAAGTCACACCTATAGGATGCGTTTGAGTGATGTGACGGTATGAAAATACAGTCATGTAGATGCCAAATTTGATTAACCAGTTAGTCTGAGTTTTTTGACTAATAATTAGTCAAAATGTGATGTTGAGATCTTATATTTAATACGGATTAAATATCATGGGCTAAAGCGAATTAACAGATTAATTCGTAAAATTAAATATAAGCGTTTTATATTTAATTAAATGTATATTGAATATAATTATACAATCTTTTGTTTTGTCGGACATGTATTAATAATTCAACTAACCCGTATTATTAGTTGATGCCTTAATTTCCGATAACCGATAACAGTTTATAATGAAACCGCGTCGTATACACTTAGCGAGCTATGGACCGGATCACGAGTTTAAGTGAAGAGGAAATGAAAAGCCCATTTCTCTCTTACTCACTCGGTTTGGCCGAGCACTACATAGACAAAAGGAGAGCTTCTCCTCTTGTCTAACCTAATTTGATCATTTGCTAATCAAAATTAGGGTTTTGGGAATTGTGCCTCCTAGAATTCGGATCTCACATCCAACACAACTCACAAAAACTATCCCCTCGATATTGCAAGGCAATTAGGGGATTCTCTCTAGCACAAGGGCATTACTCGGACATCTTGGGTGCAACGATTAGGAGGAGATCTAACTTGATTTCTCATTGCCTTTTGCACTAGGACCGAAGGTTATTTCTATATCTTTATCGTCTCATTGTTATTTTCGTTTTATGACTATAAACTACATATAAATTTTACGTTATAATCCTACAATTAAAGGGTAGTATACGGATATTAACCTACAAGTGGTATCAGAGTGAGGCCACGTAAATTTTTATATGTGTTTTTCATCAAACGATTGTTGAAACGATGAATTTTGGTTAAAAAAAATGTCACGGCTCATTTTTTTAACTCGGCAGAAATTTTTTTTTGCTGCGTTTTTTTTTTGTTTTGTTCCTTGTGATCCGTGTCAAGTTTACACGGTAATGTTTGTCTTTTGTTTTGTGTTCATTTTCGATCTTTGCATATTGTATTGTAATCGATATTCATTGCAATTTGTCAAAGATCGATCAAAATGATTGCATAAAATTTTGTGTGGCAATTTTTTTTTTTGAAAACCGTGTGGCCTCCATCTTACTCGGCCTGTTTTCTGTTTTTTTTTGCATCGTTATGCGTGCCACACGATTTTTAGGTCATTCGATCTCATGTTTTCAATCTTTCTTCACATGTTGTAATTTTAACCGATAATTATTGCAATATGTTGAAGATTAACAATTGTAATTTGATTTCTATACGGATTAGATTAAAATTGCAATTGTGTTTTATCAAACCGTTTTGTTTTGATCTTTCATTGCTCACGTTTTGAGCCGTGTTAAATTTTTTTTCTTTTTGGCTTTTAAAGCTCTCGGCATTTCAGCCGAATTTATAAAAAAAAAAAAAAAAAAATTTTTTTTGGCCCCTGGTACTGTTCACGTACAGCAGTACAGAAGAAAAAAAATTTTTCGTTTTTTTTCTCGGCCATTTTATGCATAAAACGTTTTTATGCTCTCGCTTGTTAGTGAAACGGTTCACCCACGTAAACTAAAGTTACTTTAAAACGATTTATTGTAACGGATTATCTCGGATTAAAATTAACTTGACTAAAGCGGTTTTGTCATGTAATTTTAATTATCTTTGGTGGTTTGGATAAAAATTTAACATAATTACGGAATTATGTCACGAATAAATTTAATTTTTTAGTTGATGCATTTTAATTTATCGTTCTTGTTTATATTTTGAATGTTTTGAATGCCTTTTAATTACGTATTTAATTATTTTGCAAACGGTTGTAACTTAGTGTGGCCTTAGTAGAACGTGTTGCCGTAATGATGGAACACGGTCTTGGTTGTATTTTGAGATCTCGTATCTCCATTTTATTTCTTTTAATTACAGTTTTTTATTTAGAATGTAAATAGGTTTATGTTTGTAAATTTTAAATTGTAATTCTTGAGAAGACTAAAGATGGAGACCGGATGCTCACTCCCGCTACTTGGATAAAGATGGAACATCAAGACAAGCTTTTCGGGTCCAACGGTGGATTCCAAAGTTGTATTTTGTTCCTTTTACTAGGATAGGCCACACTAGGAAATTTTTATTTACGTATTGCATTCATTTATTTATTTTATTGTAACGATAGTATGCATCATATTCCGCCTAAAAACCAAACCACCTAATAATTGCATGAAAACTGACACATATAGAGGTCACGAGTTAGTTTTCTTTGACATTCGCATGTCACACGATTATAAGCCATCACCCAAATTAATTCATTCACGCAAACGCTAGTTATTCGTTCACTTAATATGAATTATAATTTAGTTGATGGGATCTTCCTCGTATAAACAAAAATTGAGAACGGTCTTTATAGGTCAAACTCCAATGACTCCCTTCTTCGTCGGTAGGCATAATATGACCCCTTCTACGTCGGGTAAGTTGGAACCGATTGACCTATTTTATCTCAACACTATGGTCACTAAATGCGATCCTGTGACTATGGTGGACTATAGATAGGATTTACGGAAATCTATCGACCAAGAGTTCTTAGGGAAGAATTAGCTAAACAGTTGGCTTATCAATTTACGTAAATTGAGTCTTGGAATCACTTGTATCATTCTTGAGGGAGATCAATTATGCAAGTGCATTGAGTCTACATGTTAAAATGAATTTTAAAATAGACTTAAATCACCTCGATGAGTTGCTTATTTCGTTTTGTTTTTCTTTCTTTTTGGTGTAGATCACGAACCGTTAAAACCGCTAATAACAAAATGGTCTGGTCACTTGAACGACCCAATGCCTAGTGCCACATTGGACCGTGAGTCCTGGCTTCGGATCTTCATGAATCAGATGAATCGGTCAACTCGGATCAAGAATGATGGATCAAACTTCGCGGGATCGGGAGGCAAAGATTACGGAATCCGCGCCGCCGACGGAAGCTCATATTCTCGCTTGAGCCCATGCCGTCACACCCTGGCCCCACGGGCTGGAGTTAACGAGATCGACAAGTATAACGATTTCGCCTTGGAAGCGGGTGCGATTAAAAACGTACTCATTTTTGCAATGGAACCCAATTTGCATAAACGCTTCATAGCCCAAGGTGCAAACAAGATTTTCACCACGCTCACTAAGGAATTCTCAAAAGCACCGAGAATCGTGACCTATGAGCATACCACTCGCTTCTTTGATGCGAGACTCCGTAAGGGCTAACCGGTTAGCCCACACATTCTCGCATGATTGAGAATGTCGAGAAGTCGGAGACCTTTGATTGTAAGATCGGCGAGAACATTGTTATTGACCGCATTCTTCACTCACTCCACGATGGTTATTCGCAATTTAGAGCGAATTACTATATGAATGATTTGAAGAAAACTCCCCATGAATGGCACTCCCTCCTCGCATGCACCGAGAAGGACATGAAGTTCGGTGGGAGCGTGAAACAGATGTTCTCGTTGTGTCCAACAAAGGGAAAGGTAAGGGCAAAGCTCGTGCAAACCTAGCGAGGTAAACCGAAGTTCAAGAAGTCGGGTTCGGGTAAGAGTGGGCCTGGTGAGTCGAGCAACTCATCTGGCGCGACAAAGAGCAAAACCGAAAACATGGAATGCCATCACCGCCACAAGATCTGGGCATTGGAGGCGGACATGTCCTGTTTATCATGAGGACATAAAAGCGGGTCGCGTTAAACCGGTTGGTATGTCTTCTTCTTCTACTTTTATTCATATGATTGAGATTAACCATGCAAGTTACGGAACTTGGGTACTAGATACTGGTTGTGGTTCTCATCTGTGTAATCATGTGCAGGGCCTCCGAAATCTCGAGCCTCTCGTAAAGGGTGAGGTTGACCTGCGTGTTGGGAATGGAGCAAGAGTGGCTGCCATCTCAAAGGGGACATATGTGATCCAGCTTCCTAGCGGATTTGAGTTGTCATTATATGACTGCTATTATGTTCCTAGTCTTTCCAAAAACATTATTTGGGGCCGCACTTGACAAACTTGGTTTTTCATTTGTAATAGAAAATAATGCTTGCATTTTCTCTTTACACGATATGATTTATGGCAAGGCGGTCTCCATGAACGGAATTTATATTTTAGATCGACGACCGAAATATTACACGTAATGAATAAAAAGTTAAAGGTTGGTGACAAAGATCAAACGTATCTATGGCAGTGCCGTATGGGACACATTAATGAGAACGCGTAAAAACGACTCATTAAAAATGGAGCTATCTCGGCCTTTGATTTTCAATCATTTGGCACGTGTGAATCATGTCTCATCGGTAAGATGACTCGGATTTCCTTCAAAGGTGTTGGAATGCGCGCTGCTGACCTATTAGGGCTCATACACACGGATGTATGCGGTCCTATGTCAATCACCGCACGAGAAGGCTATAGGTATTTCATCACTTTCACGGATGATTTAAGTAGATATGGCTATGTCTACTTAATGAAGCACAAAAGTGAATCCTTTGAGAAATTCAAAGAATACCAAAATAGGGTACAGAACCTACTTGGTAGAAAGATAAAAACACTACGTTCAGATCGTGGTGGCGAGTATCTTTCTCACGAGTTTGATCAACACCTTAAAGACCGTGGGATCGCCCTACGGTTAACTCCACCTGGAACACCTCATTTGAATGGTGTGTCCGAACGGAGAAATCGAACACTACTTGATATGGTTCGATCCATGATGAGTCACACGGTTTTACCCGATTCATTATGGGGTTATGCTCTTTGTCATTTGCTCTAATACTTAATCAAGTCCGTCTAAAGTGTTGACAAGACTCCATATGAACTATGGAAGGGAACGGTCCCTAACTTGTCCTTTATACGGGTTTGGGGCTGCGAGGCTTATGTCAAGTGGAGACCTGAAGATAAGCTCGGCCCGCGATCGGTCAAGACATACTTTATACGTTATCCTAAAGGAACACGTGGTCATTACTTCTATTCGCCAACCGAACAACGCGTTTTTGTTGCGGCTAGTGCGACATTCTTAGAGAAGGAATTTCTCGAGAATGCAAAGAGTGATAGAACCTTCGACCTGTCGGAGATTCCAGAACCAAATACCGAGCAACTATTGGAGGAACCTATTCCTTCAATCCCGGCTGCGGTAAATATTCCTGAGGAACCTAGGAGGTCGGGAAGAGTCTCTATTCCTCCGCATGATACATTGGTGGTCGAGGAACATGACATAGATGACATTCTACTCTTAACGAGTAGTGAACCCGCAACCTATAAAGGTGCCATGACCGATTCGACTCAAAGCTATGGCTTGAGGCCATGCAATCCGAGATGGACTCCATGTATGAGAACAACGTGTGGGATCTTGTTGACTTACCTGCTAAGGTTCGTCCCCTTCAATGCAAATGGCTTTACAAGATAAAGCATTCTGTGGAAGGTCAACAAGATATCTACAAAGCACGACTAGTTGCTAAAGGTTTCACCCAAGTGCCAGGTTTGCACTACGATGAGATTTTTGCACCCGTAGTCATGCTGCGTTCCATTCGGATTATCTTAGCGATTGCCGCTTTTCATGACTATGAAATTTGGCAAATGGACGTGAAAACCGCCTTCTTAAACGGCTTTTTGGAGGAAGAGTTGTACATGGTACAACCCGAAGGTTTCATTGATCCAAAGACATCCTAAGAAAGTGTGCAAGCTTAAGCGTTCCATTTATGGACTTAAGCAAGCATCAAGGAGTTGGAATCATCGCTTCGACCAAGTGATAAAAGAAAATGGATTCACTCGATCAGTCGAGGAACCATGTTTATATATCAAGTCGAGTGGGAGCAAGATTGTCTTCCTAATATTGTATGTTGACGACATACTCCTGATTGGGAATGACATACCTCTCTTAACTCCGGTGAAAGTATGGTTGAAAAACCATTTCCAGATGAAAGATCTGGGAGAGGCACAAAGAATTCTAGGCATCCGTATCTATCGAGATAGATCACGACGGATGCTATCTCTCAGTCAGGAGTCTTACATAGACAAAGTCCTGGAGAGATTCAGCATGACTAACTCCAAGAAGGGGTTTCTTCCTATGGCTCCAGGGGGTGCATTTGAGCAAGTCTCGGCACCGAGACACCGAAGAGAAAGAGCGCATGACACGGATTCCTTATGCTTCGGCAATAGGATCAATCATGTATGCCATGATATGCACACGTCCGGACGTGGCATATGCATTGAGTATGACAAGTCGATTCCAACAGCATCCAGGTGAATCACATTGGTTAGCTGTCAAGAACATTCTTAAGTACCTACGGAGGACTAAAGATTGGGCATTGACTTATGGAGGCTCTCAAAAGCTATGCGCAACCGGATTCTGCAGATGCTAGCTTCCAAACGGATCGTGATGACTCGAAATCTCGCCTGGATTCGTTTTTACTCTTAATGGCGCTATGATGTTTGGAAGAGTTAAAACAGATTGTTAAAGCAGATTCTACGACCGAGTCCGAGTACTATGCCGCGTGCGAAGCTACAAAGGAAGCGATATGGATGCGTCAATTCTTACATGGGCTATCGTAGTGCCTAGTTCGAATGACCCGATCACCATCTATTGCGACAATAGTGGTGCCATCTTCCAAGCTAAGGAGCCAAAGTCTAGCAACAAGTCTAGACATGTACAACGGAAAGCTCATCTAATCCGGGATTACGTGGAGCAAAAGGCAGTAGTGATAGAAAAGATTGCTACAGATGATAACATAGCAGATCCTCTCACTAAAGCATTACGACAAGATAAGCATGAAGGGCACGTTAATTCCATGGGAATTAAACGTGTTCCTAAGTTGTAGTACTCTTTTATGGATTAGATTCATTCGCTTTTGTACTCAATACAACATCATCGTTTTGATATTTTTATATATATATTGTTTTTCATGTGGATTTGTACGACAAATTTTGAACACCACAAAGTGAATTGAACAAACATTATATTTTAGTCCTTAATTGCCCACATGAGCCGATAACTCGCAATTATTTTGTGACGTTGGTTGATGGTGGGTTCAACTAGCCATAAGTCAACAAAGTTGGTCGACCAATCACGAGGCGATTTATACGGATATTTCGTAGGACACACTTGTGACATCGACGTGGAGTCCTAAATGTTTTATAACATTCGGTGCCAGGTCGTGGATAGGACCTCCATGGTGATCCTGAGAGTCGATTCTTTTGACTATCGTTGTCTCTTGAGACTAAGGCGATTTTGGGTGACTTTGGTTTCTTTCTCACGGTCATCCGTAACAGGGGCCAAGTAGATTGTTTCTGGGTCATTTCATGTTGTGCTTAGATCGGAAGGAGTTCGAGTTGAAGGAAATATTCAGCCTTTATCAGGTACTCGATATTTCTCAGGGCCACTCGAGGAGTCAGAATCGAAATGCATGGCCATGCTCGGATACGGATTCGTTTTATCGGTTAAGTTACTCTCTAGTCGGGGAAACCACTCTAGATCCTGATCGATTGTAAAATACGACCTTTGTGGATCCAGATCCGCAAATTGTTTTACATTGAGTGGGAGAAATTTTAAATGAATATGAGAATCGGTTATCGCACATACACTTGTACGGACAAGTGGGAGTTTGTTGGAGCTTGTGTCCTCCAGTTAGTGCGGATAACGTCATTGCACATACACTTGTACGGACAAGTGGGAGCTTGTTGGGGTTGGTGTCCTTAACAGTTAGTGCAAGGACTTATAAATCTTTAAAAGGATCAAAGGGCATACTTTTGGTATTATTATCAGTTGATCCACGTTTATCAATAACGGTTGGCTTGCTAGATAAGTTTGACGTTATTGTCATACAGATGGCGGTGATCAACTGGTCCCTAAAAGTCACACCTATAGGATGCGTTTGAGTGATGTGACGGTATGAAAATACAGTCATGTAGATGCCAAATTTGACTAACCAGTTAGTCTGAGTTTTTTGACTAATAATTAGTCAAAATGTGATGTTGAGATCTTATATTTAATACGGATTAAATATCATGGGCTAAAGGCGAATTAACCGATTAATTCAGTAAAATTAAATATAAGCGTTTTATATTTAATTAAATGTATATTGAATATAATTATACAATCTTTTGTTTTGTCGGACATGTATTAATAATTCAACTAACCCGTATTATTAGTTGATGCCTTAATTTCCGATAACCGATAACATTTATAATGAAACGCGTCGTATACACTTAGCGAGCTATGGACCGGATCACGAGTTTAAGTGAAGAGGAAATGAAAAGCCCATTTCTCTCTTACTCACTCGGTTTGGCCGAGCACTACATAGACAAAAGGAGAGCTTCTCCTCTTGTCTAACCTAATTTGATCATTTGCTAATCAAAATTAGGGTTTTGGGAATTGTGCCTCCTAGAATTCGGATCTCACATCCAACACAACTCACAAAAACTATCCCCTCGATATTGCAAGGCAATTAGGGGATTCTCTCTAGCACAAGGGCATTACTCGGACATCTTGGGTGCAACGATTAGGAGGAGATCTAACTTGATTTCTCATTGCCTTTTGCACTAGGACCGAAGGTTATTTCTATATCTTTATCGTCTCATTGTTATTTTCGTTTTATGACTATAAACTACATATAAATTTTACGTTATAATCCTACAATTAAAGGGTAGTATACGGATATTAACCTACATATTCATTCAACGCTAATATCTTCTTAGAACTATCTTTATAGGTCCGGATACCTTAGAGATGTATTATTCTTCTCCTAAGTCTTCTATCATTCAAAATAATCAATATGTTCCATACACATAAGACTAGTAACACCATATTACTCCCACTAAACTCCATGTATACACAGAACTACTCCGTTTATCACATGATCAAAACATACAATTCAACTCCTTTACTTCTACTTAAGACTTCTTCCTATCTTAGGATAGCTGTCAAATCATATCCGAATTCAATAAAGTGTTACTGTTGCGTGCAAAACCCTTTTGCTGCCAATCAACCAAGCTAAGTAAACATCTTCACGTTTATGCTCATTTCGGACTCTTGTGGAGTTGAGACTAGATAAAGCATCTTAATAAGTTACAGGTTTGTTACTTCTAAAAATAACATGACTCTTGTCCACTTTAGATTACGAAGAAATAATTATTGATTTCGACCAAGAAGGAACATCTTCCTACGTTTTATTCTCAGTTTGTGGCTGTTGAACATTTTCTCCCACTCTGTATTTATGAAATACTCCTCATTTCTTTAATAGACAGCATCGCGAGCCACAAACCCTTTGTTCTCGTGATCATGTAGGATGAGAGAGCATATGTTTACTATCGAAACAAGCTACAATTTAGGTACCATGCCTAACCATATCTCATATGAAAAGTAGATGATTGCTTTAACCATGTTTTATATTAGTGGATAATTTAAATGCCAGACAAATTTTACAACAGAAACTACCTCAACTTTATTGTAAAGATTCAATCATATCATATAGGATTATTTGTCACTTTCTAACACACCTTATCTAATATTATGTGCTTATGAAGGTGAACTTGTGATACCATATCACACTCCTTTTGGTGCAAATAAAAGTTATCACTTTATTGTTCCCCATTTTAACCAAGTACTAATACTTTGGTTTTATACTTCATAAGAAGAATTCATTGAATTTATTCAAAGAATTTCTCTTCTTACCTCATTAAGTGGATACCAAGTATCTACCTAGTTCGTCGATAAAAGAGAAGAAGTAATAATGACCTTCTCAGATTGAAAATATAATTGACCATACACATTGATGTGTAATTTGGTGAATAACTTATTCTATTCGCTATACATTTCAAGAAAAGTCACGAAACATCTTGCTTTGAATACAAGATTTGCACATATCATGAGATTCACAATCAAATGGTGTGGGATACTAGTCATAACTAGTTTTAATGCGACTTTCAATCAAGAAATGAGAAAAATTTGGGATCACCAACTTGAGTATTATATAATATATATGAAATTTATTTTTAGTTTGAATATAATTACCTTAATTTGTATGGTCTCACCATAAACTTAATCGTGGTATGATAGGGCACAACGGTTGTTTTAATTGCATAATTAAGAAACCCTTTGCGTTTTATACAAAAACTTGAATTATATTCTTATTTAGAGTTGGTGTACATCATAACAATTATTGAGGTACATTTCTAAATACAAAACTAAAATGAGTATACTATAACACTTATATGTCCATGGATGAAATGGCAACTACCCTAGTTCCATTCATCCAAATTTCAGAACTTATTCTTGCTAATGTCACACGATAATGCCAAACAATATGATGAAATGCATAAATTTGTATCAAATACTCATGATGTGGTAATTGGCAAGAATGCAATGTTAATGTCACAGATATTCAAGAAGTAATATGTTGGGGTCAAATAACTAACTTCCTTGATCTTTACTTATTGGGGTTTGTATCTATTTTAGTGTCGAACACCTTCTCTTTCGAGCCTAGTTCTATCCTTAACAATTAAGATAGGTACTTACATCTTATTGCTCCCACTGAGTTCAAGAATTTCTACTTGATGAAGACTTATCTTCATTTAAATTCCTAGTTAATCCTTCACAAGGATGAACTCTATTGTGGTATTTGGTTAATCAAAATTTCTAACAAATTAATTTACCAATTTAACATTGTCATATTTTTAACAACTTAAGTGCTTGATGACAAATGTTTAGGCTGAGCAATAAGACTTTTGAACCATGGATGCATAGAAGATATTATCAAAACATATTTTGACTAATTGTTACCTCTAGTCATATTTCTTCACAAGAAAACATACATAGGTATGTTAGGAATTTAAAATGCTAATCTTATATGACATAGGACAATTCCTATGGAGTTCTATGGAATAGAACGGTTCCTATGGAGCTAGTCCATGCCTTATTTAAACGGTTCAATTGAGGCCTTTAGAAAAGAGATTCTATTTGTCTTTAGCAATAGTGGTTTATCGGAGACTCGTGTTACAATCGAATTGATATCGTATATTAATAGGAGAATGATAAAGAACATAATAAAATAACGAAATAGTGGGAAAAGAAAACATTCATCGTTATAATTAAAACATTTTAGCATGTTTTAACATTTATATAATGACCTCTACCCAATTATATAAATGATTCCGAGATTCAAAATTCATATTAACTTGGATGTGAGCCAATGGGCCCTCTACACCTGTACTAATATAACTTGGTGGGTTAACCCTCTTAACCGATTCTACGATTAGAAATCTTGGTCGATAAATTTACGTTAAGTTCATCTTTAGCCCGAACCTATTGCGGCTACAGTCACAAAATACCTTCAATGAGATCAACCAAACTTTCGAAGTGTAATAACTATTTATTACCCCACTTACCCAACATCAAATGTAAGTACCCCGATATAATATTTCAATACCGTATTGTACCTTTATGAAATTGAGATTCATGGGTTGCTACTATTTGGTAAGGCTATGTCTCAATCTTTAAAAAAGTGTAAGGTCGAGTCAATTTATTATCTATCAAATTTAAGTGAACTAAATTGTTGAACTATCGATAATTATAATTGACATGGTCGAAAACTCGATATGATATGCATGTTTAGTTTATGACGATTTGGCAATGCATGCAACATATAATGGAAAAATGCAAAGCAATAAATAAATTTCCTAGTATGGCCTTCCTAAAATAGAAAATCTAATAATCTATTTACAAATTCGGAAACCAACTCCATTGATCCCTTGAACTTCAAGTGGCACGCTTCCCAAGAACTCCGTCTTGATCGGAACGCCTTTCCGATTGGCACAGTCATGAAGGAACTCCGGAATTACAAATAATAATAAAATACATAGCTTTTCCTATTATACATTTGTAATATGAAAAACTAGTAAAAATCAAAGTGATACGAGATCACATTAAAATTACAACCGAATCGGTATTCCCTTACATAGCGGGTAATACCGATTAAAACTAAGGTCATACTAAGATAAAATTACATAATTCAAAATTACATAAATAAAATTATGACATTAATCAATAAAAAATCAGCATTATTATATGTGATTAACATGCCAAATTAATATGCCAAATCGCCATACTTAAACCTTATATCGTATATAATTCGGTTCTACGGAAATGCGTGATAGTAACTTATTAAAATCACAAATCAATATTTAACACAAATTTAAGCCCAAGTTAATTACCCTAACTCTCTTAGGACTCAAAAATTAGTCGTTACTCAATTTTTGACGATAATTCAACTTGGTTTTGTATTATTGCTTATTAAACTTCTTTTAACCATAACAATTATGAAATCACATTATTGTAAATACTAGAATATTTCCAGGATTCCAAAAACTCAATAAAATTTGCCCACAAAATATTTATAATTTATTTCATTAATAAATCGTATAAAACATAACTTTTACCATTTAATTCCAAATTAAACATAAAAATTATGAAAAAATCAAAATAAAATTTTTGAACATTCTTAAGAAATTTCTAGAACCTGAAATGGCAAAATTTAAACCAAAAATTTCGAATTAATTTTTATGACTAATACAATTGCCCTTTTATCGATTGTATCACATGAAAATCAATAATCATACTAAATCAATCAACATTAAACATGCAACTTTAGATCTGATGTTCATATCATGTATATAACATTAGAGAAAAATTCCATGCCATAAAATTCATTTTAGCTATTTTTGCTAAAAATAGTCACTATTTATATCATTTTAACCATTAAAAATATAAATCATGCATAATAAATCACATTTATCTCAAATTTTACATAAAATCTATAAAATGTGCATGTGACATCATATTAAAATTTCAAGGCCTGTTTTGAAGTTTTACTATTTTTAGTCATTTATCTTCCATTTATAGCATTTTTATCACATAAAAATTATAAAACATGCAATATTAATCACATTAATACGAAATTTTACATACAATACATAAAATATGCATGTGAGGTCATACTAAAAAAATCATGGCCATTAGTGAAGTTTAACTATTTTTATTAAATAAAAGTTCATTTTACTCATAAAAATGTAATTATTTCACTACAATCACTAAAATAAGCAATAATCATCCATAAATCATCAATATGACCTCAAACAATTCTAGAACCAGAATGTATAACATACAAAAAATTTTGTGGCTTTATCCTTATAAATCACAAAATAACTAGTTTTAATTAAGTTACATTTAACTCGGAAAAACCAAACCGATTATGCATGCAAAACCAAAGCTCTTGATGCCAATTTTTAGGTTCATATATCCATATTAGACTAATCTACTCATTTTATAAATTACCCATAATTTATATAGTAGTGGATCTAGTTGCATGCATAACAAAAAGAACAAAAATAAGGAGAAAATCACATTTCTTACATTGTTTATTGTTTGAATTTTTGCGGCACAAGTAAGATCTCCTACCTTCACTTGTTCTTTAGCTTAGTATATTTGGAACGATCCTCCAAGATCTTCAAGTATCAAGTATTGAGACACTCCTCTTAGTTGCACCCAAGACTAACCCAAACACTAATACAATTACTAACTAGATAATATGTATTAGTAACCTTAAATATTAATTCTAATATTATTAATATTACTACTCTAGTAATATTGTTGCAATGTTAGAATTTATGAACAAGTTTTATGTAGAGAGAAAAGAGATAAGGATGAATATTGTAATAAGAATAATGTAAAAAATGAGAACCTCTTCCCCTTTTAGCATAGGGCAACGAGTTTTTCATGGGTAAGGGTGAGTGGTCTTTTTTATTTTTACCTTCTCAAAGCCATAGGTAGGGATCTAGCATCCTTAGGTAATTATAGTTTTTCTATTTTTTAATATTAAAAACAACAACTATCAACACTCTAAAATAACCCACTAAAACCGGTGCAGATGACTTAAAATGGACTCCATATTATCTTTTGTAATTTCTCATTTGTAATATATTGTGACATGTGACATGTAACATGTCATTAGGCATAATAATGCATATTTAACAAATTAAATATCATTATATATTAAATAAATTATATTTAACAAATTAACAAGTAATTCACAATTACATGTATATAAAATGAGTCACATTAAGTCTAGTTAATATAATATACAACATCTTGTAATTATAACTAACAAATTACTCTTATTTCAAATGTTTCATAAACATTAGTCAATTTTCTGTAATATAACAAATTAATTACTAAATTGAATCTTATTTAATCACATTACAATAAGATATATAATTCTCACTTTATAAATAAATGTGGTCAATTTAAGGAATTAATTAATTCGTATCAATACACGGTTACTAAACTTTACAGTTTGGGAATCGTCCTATAGGTATGACCTTAAGGGATCAACTGATCACCACCGTCAAACGACAGTAATGTCAAACTATAGTTACCCAATCATTACCGATTAATGTTGATCAGTTGACTATATAATTGAATCATCCCTTGTGTATTCTTATTATAAGATTTAATAATGTGATCGCACAATTGTTGAGGTCACATACTCCAACAAAAATAATCTCGAATTCTTGGATCCAGTTCTCTTGCTTAATTTTATTAGTATCCTTTCCAGTGAAGGTAGTTGGGTTCCATTGACTAACTAAACGAGTTATACTAGCTGCTGGTGTAGTCACCCTATTCTGATTTGATAATCTAACTGACTCTACCAATTCCATGTTCATTTGCAACAGTTGTTGTTGGAGCTAGTGTCCTCCACAGTCAGTGTGATAACATATATAAATCTCTTATAGGTTCACAAGGGTATACTTAGTATTTTATCAGTTGATTAACGTTTACTTAATAACGGTTGGCTTGCTAGAAGCTTGACGTTATTATCATACTGAAGGCGGTGATCAACTGGTCCCTAAAAGTCACACCTAAAGGATGTGTTTGAGAGATGTGATTGTATGAAAATATAATCACATTGATGCCTTATATGACTAAAAGGTTAGTCCATGTATTTGACTAAACAGTTAGTCAATGTGATGATGAGACGATTATTTAATTCAATTAAATAATGTCAGCTGAGACGAATTAATCGTTAATTCGTAAAATTGAATATAAACTGTTATATTTAATTAATGTATATAATGTTAGCTTAAACGAATTAAGATGTTAATTCGTAATTAAACGTAAACGGTTATATTTAATAAGCAAATTATAAATATGCGATATTTATAGTTAATGTATATATTATAAGAAATTGTCATTATAAATATTGACAGACCGGTATTAATAAATGGACTACAAACTATTGTGGATAGACTTATTAATACATGACGACATTAATGACAATTGATAAATAATACACATTTTATACATTTTTAGAACAACCAAAATAAGAATATTTTCTCCTTATTTTTGGTGGTTGGTGAAACCGAAATAAGAGAAAAAAAGGGAAGAAAAATATCTTCCCATTTTGACTCTCATTTACACGGTTTTAAGAGGAGGAATAGGAGATCATTTTCTTACTTCCTTTTTGACCTAATTCTATCATCACAAAAACTAAAACCCTAAAAGTAATTATCAATTTTTAGGGATCTCTTTCTAGCAAGAACAAGGGCATTTCTCATAGCATTTTGGGTGCAACAATTAGGAGAATATCGATTTTGATATTGTTCTTAGGCCAAATTGCTAGGACCAAAGGTTGATTCTAATCTCTATTTTGTTTATGCAATTTCGTTTATGACTAGCAATTTCATTATTATAATTTCGTTATAATCCAAATTCTTGATGAAGTATACCGATATTTCCTACAAGTGGTATCAGAGCATAGGCCACGAAATTATTTTATATGATTTTCATAAATGGATTTAAACAAAAATTTGAAGAAAAAAATTAGGGTTTCGGCCGAATAATTTTTTTTTTTTGCCGAGCAAATTTTTTTTTGTTTTTGTGTTTTGTTTCCATTTGATTTATTCATATTGTTGTTTTAATTAGTTAAGATGATAATATAATAAATTTGTAGATGTTTTGATTTAATGAGAATTAAATTAAAATGTAAAGGGAAATTGTTTTAATTGTTGATGATTTGTTTTTGCTATATAGTTTTGACATACAAGTTAATTTAATCATGTTCAAATCAATTGTGATGAATCAAATATACGGATAATCGATTTAATCATAATTTAGATATTCATTTTAAGAGGTTAAATTGAATCATCAAGTTTGAATCTATGTTTAAATTAAAAGATGATGTTTATGCCGATCTTGTTATATTAGCAACATTAAACTTTTTGTCCACTTTAAAAGTTTTTTTTTTCGAGAAAAGAAAAAAAAACGGCTGAATGCCGTGAGCTATTATTAAAAAAAAAAAATCTATGTTTTTTTTGGTTTTACGGAAAATTGCCGAGGGCAATTAAAATAAAAAAAAAAACTGTTTTTGTTTTTAAAAATGCCGAGAGCTAGAAAGAATTTTTTTTTTTTTTTGTGTGATTATGCCGAGAACAAAAGAAAAAAAAGCATTTCGTTTTTGTTTTTTTTTTTTTGGCCAATATTGTTTATACATTATTTATAATGTATGATTGTTTGTTGTGAAAAAGTTCACAAATTTTAGATACCCAATTATTTTAACGAGGTTTAAAATAATGTTGGATTAATTCATATCACTAGTTAATGTGAATTAAGATTGGAATTATTGTGAGTAATTGAGGAATTGTCACATAATCTGATCATTTAAATAAGTGGTTTGGATAAATTACGCTACATAATTAAGGAATTATGTCTTGAATAGTTAATTTATAGTTGATTCATTTTTATTTAGTTGCATGAATTGTTTAATGGTTTATTTACGTATTTTTGCAATCGGTTGTAATTTGTATTACCTAGTGTGGCCTTAGTTAATTATGTTTTCGTAATGATGGAAACATAATTTTAATGTAATTTTGAGATCTCGAATCTCCTTTTGGTTTTCTTTAGTATTATGTTTTTGAAATTAGAATGTAAATAGGTTTATTTTGTAATTTTAATTGTAATTTTCAGAAGAATAAAGATGGAGATTGGATTGCTCACTCGCGCTACATGGACCAAGATGGAACATCAAGACAAGCTTCTCGGGTCCTAGGAAGGATTCCAAAGTTGTATTTATGTTCATTTTGGTAGATAGGCCACACTAGGACTTTATTTTGTTTTACGTTTTTCATTCTCGTTTTTTTCATTCGCATGATAATTAGTACATCATATTCCGCCCAAACCAAACCACCTACTACTAATATGCATGAAAATTGACTCATATAGATTGTATGTTAGTTATCATGGACATAAAGATGTCATAAAATTTTAAGCCATCATCTTAGTTTATTCATTCTCGCATGCTAGATATTAGTTCACTTAAAATGAATTAAAATAAAGTTGATGAGATCTTCCTCTAAAACTAAAATTGAGACTAGTCTTTAGAAGGCCAAACAACTATGAATTCCTTCCTCAACGGTAGGCATATAGGACCTTACTCTCCATGTGATCCCTTCTACGTTGGGTAAGTAGTTTGTGTTGACTTATTTTACCTCAACATTATAATCCGAAGAGTTTCTCGTGATTATGATGGACCATAGATAGAATTTACAAAAATTTATCAACCAAGAATTCTAACAGTAGAATTAGCCAAGAGGTTGGCTTATCAATTTACAGATAATTGAGTCTTGGGATCATTTATATAATTCTTGAGGAAGGTCAATTGTATAAATGCTTGAGTCTTCACTTATAACGGTTTTGCATTAGACTTAAATCATAACGATGAGTATGCTTATTATGTTTTTATTCTTCTTTTCGCTGTGTAGAATTCGTTTTATATTGATAATACTGCTTACAACAAATGGCTGGAAATAACAAAATCACTATGCCAAGTGCCACACTTGGACGCGAGTCCTGGCTAAAAGCTTTCATGGACCACATGAATCAGTTCACACGATTGAAGAATGACGGGTCCAACTCTGCGGACTGGGAGGCATCATTACGGAATGTTGCCATTGCTGACGGCAAGCTCAAATACTTAACTGAGCCAATACCGCCAAACCCAGGCCCCAATGCAAGAGCTAACGAGTCAATTGCTTATAGTGACTTCGTTATAGAAGCGGGTGCGATAAAGAACGTACTCATTTTTGCAATGGAAACCAATTTGCAAAGACGCTTCATTGCCCAAGGTGCAAACAAGATTTTCACCACGCTCACTAATGAGTTCTCAAAAGCACCGAGAATCGTTACTTATGAGCATACCTGTCGCTTCTTTGATGCGAAACTCCAGAAGGGCCAACCGGTTAGCCCACACATTCTTATCATGATTGAGAATGTCGAGAAACTGGAGGCACTTGATTGCAAAATCAGTGAGAGCATAGTCATTGACCGTATGCTTCATTCACTTCATGATGGTTTTGCCCTCTTCTGGGCAAATTACTACATGAATGACATGAAGAAAAGTCCTCATGAGCTACACTCACTTCTCGTACAGACCGAGAAGGATATGAAATTGAGGGGGAGCATGAAACAAGATGTTCTCATGATTTCCAACAAGAATAAGGGTAAGGGCAAAGCTCACGGCGACCTAACTGTAGGAAAGCCAAAGTTTAAAAAGTCGGGAAACGGTAAGAGTGGGCCTGGTGAGACTAGTGGCTCAAAAGGCAAGGCAAAGGCCAAGGACGATAACGTTGAATGCCACCATTGTCACAAGACTGTACATTGGAGGAGGAACTGTCCTGTGACGACATAGAAGCAGGCCGCGTCACTCCTATTGGTATGTCATCTTATATTCATATAATTGAGATTAACCATGCAAGGTCCGTAACTTGGGTACTTGATACTGGTTGTGGTTCTCACCTGTGTAATCATTTGCAGGGCCTAAAAAACATCAAACCCCTCGCAAAGGGTGATGTGGACCTGCGAATCGGGAATGGAGCACGAGTTGCTACAGTCTCAATGGGAACATACGTAATCCAGCTCCCTAGTGGTTTTAAGTTGTATTTATATAACTGTTACTATGTACCCAGTTTATCTAAGAATATAATTTCTGTTTCCGTACTTGATAAAGACGGTTTTTCATTTTCAATAAAGAACAAGAGCTGTATTTTCTCTTTTAATGAAATGGTTTATGGCAAAGCAGTTTCCATGAATGGAATTTATATCTTAGATCAAACCACAGATATATTACATGTGAATAATAAGAAATTAAAGGTTGGTGACAAAGATCAAACTTATCTATGGCATTGTCAAATGGGACACATAAATGAAAAACATGTAAAGAAACTCATTGAGAATGGGACTATTCCCACATTTGATTTCTCTACATTTGGCACGTGTGAATCATGTCTTATCGGCAAAATGACTCAAATTTCCTTAAAAGGTGTTGGAATGCGCGCTAGTGACCTATTAGGACTCATACATACTGATGTATGTGGACCTATGTCAATCACCGCTAGAGATGGCTATAGATATTTTATCACTTTCACGGACGATTTGAGTAGATACGGATATGTCTACTTAATGAAGCATAAAAGTGAGTCTTTTGAAAAATTCAAGGAATATCAGAATAAGGTTGAGAACCAACTGGGTAGAAAGGTTAAAGCACTCCGTTCAGATCGGGGTGGCGAATATCTTTCAAATGAGTTTGATCAACACCTTAAAGACTGTGGAGTAGTTTTACAGTTAACTCCACCTGGAACACCTCAATTAAATGGTGTGTCTGAACGGAGAAATCGAACACTACTTGATATGGTTCGATCCATGATGAGTCACACAGTAGTACCTGATTCATTATGGGGCTTTGCTCTTTTGTCAGCTGCTCTTATACTTAACCGAAGTCTGTCTAAAGCTGTCGACAAGACTCCATATGAAATGTGGAAGGGAACGGTCCCTAACTTGTCCTTTATTCGGGTTTGAGGCTGCGAGGCTTATGTCAAGTGAAGACACGAGGATAAGCTCGGCCCGCGATCGGTCAAGACATACTTTATTGGTTATCCAAAAGGAATGTTTGGTCATTACTTCTATTCGCCTACCGAGCATCGAGTTTTTGTTGCGGCTAGTGCAAAGTTCTTAGAGAAAGAATTTCTCGAGAACAAATCAAGTAATAGAACCTTCGAGCTGTCGGAGATTCAAGAACCAACAATCGAGGAACAGATGGAGGAAGTTGTTCCTTCAACTGATGATACGGTTAACATTCCTCAGGAACCTAGGAGGTCGTTAAATACCTACGGAGGACTAAGGATTGGGTATTGACTTATGGAGGAGATACTAAGCTTTGTGCAATCGGTTACGCAGATGCTAGCTTCCAAACGGATCGAGATGATTCGAAATCTCAATCTGGATTCGTCTTTACTCTTAATGGTGCTGCGGTCAGCTGGAAGAGTTCCAAACAGGAAGTTGTAGCAGATTCTACTACTGAATTCGAGTACTATGCCGCTTTAGAAGCAGCAAAGGAAGCTATATGGATGCATCAATTCTTACAAGGACTAACCATAGTTCCTAGTTCGAATGACCCAATCACTATCTATTGTGACAATAGAGGTGCCATCTTCCAGGCTAAGGAGCCTAAGTCTAGCAACAAGTCTAGACATGTACATCGGACGGCTCATCTGATCCGTGATTACGTGCGTGGAGCATGAGGAGATAGTGATTGACAAGATTGCTTCGGATGACAACATCATGGACCCTCTCACTAAACCATTGAAATATGATAAGCATGAAGGGCACGTTATTTCCATGGGAATTAAACGTGTTCCTGAGTTATACTAGTTGCTAATGGATTCGATACATTATTTTTTTCATATGCTATTTATAACTTCATCGTTTTATTTCATATTTTGTTTTTCATGTGGATTGTACGACAACATTGAACGCCACCAAGTGAACTGAATTACATTATATTTCTTTTGGTCCGTAATCGCCTACATGAGCTGATAACTCTGGCTATTATTTTGTGAAGTTGATTGATGGTGGGTTCAACGAGCCATAAGTCAAACGGTTGGCTGATCGATCACAAAGGCGAGTTATAACGATACCTCGTAGGAAATTGTGACAACGTAATGGAGTCCTAAATGTTTAAAAACATCCGGTGCCAGGTCGTGGATTGGACGTACATTGTGTTCCTAGAGTCGATTCTTTTGACTATCGACTGTATCTTGAGATTAAGGCAGTTTTTGGGTGGCTTTGGTTTCTTTCTCATGGTCGACCGTAACAGGAGGCTAAGCATATTTTTACTGGGTCATTTCATACTGTGCTTATATCTGCAGGATTCGAGTTGAAGAAAATATCCAACCTTTGTCAGGTTTAGTTATTTCTCAGGGCCACTCGAGGAGTTGTAACTGAAATGCATGGCCATGCTCGAATGATGATTCGTTTATCAGTTAAGTTACTCTCTAGTCGGGAAAACCACTCTTGATATTGATCACTTGTAAAATACGACCTTTGTGAATACGGATTTTGTAAATTGTTTTACATTGAGTGGGAGAAATTTTAGGATATGAGAATCGGTTATCGCACATACATTTGTGAGGACAAGTGGGAGATTGTTGGAGCTAGTGTCCTCCACAATTAGTGTGATAACATATATAGATCTCGTATAGGTTCACAAGGTTATACTTAGTATTTTATCAGTTAATTAACGTTTACTTAGTAACGGTTGGCTTGCTAGATGTTTGACGTTATTATTATACTGATGGCGGTGATCAACTGGTCCATAAAAGTCACACCTAAAGGATGTGTTTGAGAGATGTGATTGTATGAAAATATAATCACAGTGATGCCTTATATGACTAAAAGGTTAGTCCATGTATTTGACTAAACAGTTAGTCAATGTGATGATGAGACGATTATTTAATTCAATTAAATAATGTCTGCTGAGACGAATTATTGTTAATTCGTAAAATTGAATATAAACTGTTATATTTAATTAATGTATATAATGTTAGCTTAAACGAATTAAGGTGTTAATTCGTAATTAAACGTAAACGGTTATAATTAATAAGCAAATTATAGATATGCGATATTTATAGTTAATGTATATATTATACGAAATTGTCATAATAAATGTTGACAGACCGGTATTAATAAATGGACTACAAACTGTTGTGGATAGACTTATTAATACATGACGACATTAATGACAATTGATAAATAATACTCATACATTTTTAGAACAACCAAAATAAGAAGATTTTCTCCTTATTTTTGGTGGTTGGTGAAACTGATATAAGAGAAAAAAAAGGAAGAAAAATATCTTCCCATTTTGACTCTCATTTACACGGTTTTAAGAGGAGGAATAGGAGATCATTTTCTTACTTCCTTTTTGACCTAATTCTATCATCACAAAAACTAAAACCCTAAAAATAATTATCAATTTTTAGGGATCTCTTTCTAGCAAGAACAAGGCCATTTCTCATAGCATTTTGGGTGCAACAATTAGGAGAATATCGATTTTGATATTGTTCTTAGGCCAAATTGCTATGACCAAAGGTTGATTCTAATCTCTATTTTGTTTATGCAATTTCGTTTATGACTAGCAATTTCATTATTATAATTTCGTTATAATCCAAATTCTTGATGAAGTATACCGATATTTCCTACAGTTGTTGCATCATAGCATTCATATCCTCATTTGCAGACTCTTTTCCAACCATCTTCTGCAACATAGTAACTCGTGTTATAACTCTGAGTTGACTTCTATCCTAATGTCCATTATATTATCAAAACTAGTATCACTGTAATACTTCTCGCATTACATCAACGTAGATATCATATATCTTAATAAATCGCGTTTATACAAATAATATTCCATATCACTACTTGTACATATGAGAATTAAACATGACGAAAACCGACTTCAGTACTATGAGTAACTTCTTATGCGCCATTATTCCTAGCACTGACGTCACAAATCTCTTGCAATAAAATTCTTAACTCATGCACAACATCCATACTACTATCAATAACGGATAAAATAA
This sequence comes from Silene latifolia, assembly GCF_048544455.1. NCBI lineage: Eukaryota > Viridiplantae > Streptophyta > Magnoliopsida > Caryophyllales > Caryophyllaceae > Silene > Silene latifolia. The sequence continues at coordinate 211,762,230 of NC_133537.1, read as the reverse complement.
CAACAATAACTTTTGCACAAATATGCACACTATTTTGGTTCAAATAAACCAATCTTATTACTTCATAAAACAAATTAATAGGCCTGATATGCCACAACAATAATCTTGCTTAAGTTAAATAAATATGCTCACAGGCCGCACTTAACCACATAATTAAAAACATTGCTTCTTCCATAATACTTATAACTGTTAGTAGTTCTAATAACAAGATTTAACGAACATATAAATAACTTATAATAACATCTAATGACATATAAGTGCTTTCTCGCTAAACTCTTTTAATAATCATCATCCTCTTCCGAATCTTCTAAGGGTACGACATCATCTTCCTCAGGATTCTCGAGCAGTAAGTCCTCATCATCTATAGCATCATCAGGTGGTATTACTTTGGAATCCTCATCAGTGTCAGAATCAATAACAATCACGTCAATTTCTCTATCACCCTCATCATCATCCGAGCCCATTTTCTCGCTCTTACTCTGTTACAAGAGGGACATGTTTATATGCTGAAAACGCAAGCTCAAGAAACTCTTGACATATTAGTTTCGTTCACTTGGTTTAAAAGCTAAATATCTCCTAAACTATGGCTAATTTTGCTCTGATACCAATTTTATGTAAAACTACTCGGATTTAAGGAATTAAAAAGTTCGTTGGACTGTTCGTATGCTAGTTTTGAACTTCTGAACGTTTCGAATAATTGTTTTGCAGCGGAATAATACGTCTTTTTTCTGTTTTTTTATGTATTTTGTATGATAGATGCACGAAAAATAAAAGAATATGAATTAGTTGTGAAAATCTCGCAAGAACTCTTAACTAACTAGGATATGAAGTAAATTGCACTCCTTACGCGCAAGAACTTTGTAACAACTCTCAACTTGTTTGTATGGCTCTCACCTTGCAAGGATTGAATCACACTCAAATCTCTCCCTCGCAAGAAAGAAATCAAACTTATAACTTGCAAGCAATAAGCACACAATAAGAAACTCTTGTATTAATTATCTCAAACTTAAATTGAATAAAACTGAATACAAAGCCCTCTATTTATAGTAGAGTAGGCCGACTAAGAGGACTCCTAAAACTGCTTAACAACAACTTTCCTAAACTCGAACCTTAGAGAATTGGCAAAATTGCCTTATTATAACTTGCTAGAATTAGGAAAGAAAAAACAAGGAAACAGACAACACTACCTTAAACTTATTAGGCAAAATAAAATAAGGAAACTAATAACAAGACTTGATTTAGGGGAGTAAACTTGAGTTAGTTCGTCACCCGCGTAGAAGTTGGACAGCTCAACTTAAAACGATCATATCTCCTTCGTTACTTACCCAAATAAGGCGTATGACCACTTGTTGGAAAGCTCACTTCACGTACGTTAATCTCAAATAGGTATTACACCAAAATTAGTCATATTTTAGGAGATATTTAGCTTTTAAACCAAGTGAATAAAACTGAAATGTCAAGAGTGATTTGAGCTTGTGTTTCAACATATACCCATGTCCCTCCAGTATCATTACATTTCAGTTTCGTGAGGTTCATATTTGATCCGGGAGGTCCTTGGTCCAAGATTCGGGTCGATTCTTTTTTTCAGAAGGGGGGAATGTTATAGGAGGGACATGGGTATATGTTGAAAATGCATAGGTGACACCTTCAAAAAAACCTTATCCCCTACTTGAAACTCAATGTCCCGACGATGCAAATCCGCATAACTCTTTTGTCGATCCTGGGCCGCCTTACTCTTTTGTCGAATCAGCCTCACATGTAAAACTATATCTTGTACCATCTGTGGTCCTAAAACCACTGCCTCTACGCTATCATCCAAGCAAATCGGACTCCTACACCTCCTTCTATACAACGCCATAAACGGAGCCATCCCATTACTTGTATGGTAGCTGTTGTTGTATGAAAACTCAATCCGATCCAATCTATCTTCCCAGCTACCACCAAATTCCATCACAGAAGCCCTTAACATGTCATCCAAAGTCTTAATTGTTCTCTTCATCTGCCCATATGTCGCAGGATTAGTCCCTATTAATTCCTGCAACTCTTGCTAAAACCGAGAAATGAATTCGCATCTTGATCTCACACAATGTCCTTCTGCACCCCATGTAATTTCACTACATTCTTCTTGTAGCCATTCGCCAACAGAACCTTACTCCACATACACTATGCCAAATATGGCAATCAATAAGGAGTGTATCACAACGGTTAATGCATTTAATAACGACACTTAGATTACCGTTTTCCAAATATTGGCAGAAACCTAGACCACGCTAATAGGAATAACGGGTTCCCTCGAAAACCGTTATTATAATTTGACAACGGCTGCTTAACAACTCGTTGTCAACAACGTTTAACGGTTTCCAAACACACGTTATAGAATCACTGTTATCAACGGTTGTTAGAAAACCGTTACCAGTTTAAGAAATCAGCATTTCGAAAACCGTTACTAAATTAACACCAGCAACGGTTTTTCAATTCAACCGTTGTCAGTATTTAATTAGATTTTTCAGTTTGACTACTGCATTCAAAACTTTATCGGAACTTTAATAAATATTCTATTTGACCAATAATATTCAATTTGCCAAAAATAATTCTATAATTATATCTTCAAAATATTTTAGGTCGAATTCTAAATTATCAATCATTTACTATTTAATTTATCTCTAAATTTCTCTCCAAAAAACTATGGCCGGTGTATCGGTGCTACAATCACATTCTCGTTACGCACAGCCTTTTACTTGCATTTTCCATAATCTCTCGGTTCATTATGATGTGAACGAAAAGGGTTTAAACCCTAATTTTGGGTGGTTGACGCAAATGCTTCATGCCTCTGGTTTCACCGCGGTTAAAAAAGTGTACCCTGTGTCTACAAACAAGCAAGGTTTTGTAGGCTTCGCTTTTAACGTGTTTGACGAAGCCAACTGCCATGATAGTTTTCTTCAGGCAAGAAAATTAGGGGCTAGATTTGCGGGGGCAGATGCGGGGAAAGAGGACTTCTATTTGGATCATAAACAACAAGGCCCTTATCTATGGGTTGCGACCCATCTTGATTATCATCTGCTGAAACATTGCCGGAATCATCACATTCTTCCCAACGTGCCTATGTCATGGGAGAAAGAGGCCGTTCCACGTGCACTTCCAGGCGATAATGAAGGGCCGATCTACGAGTTGCTCTATACCGAAATTCATGATCAGTATCCTAATACTTCATCAGATTCTAATTATTAAGTCTTTAATTAATATCTAGCATTGTCAGTTGTATTTGGATTATGGTGGTGGTTTGAATTAAAGTGTAATTAATTATGTTTTTTGTTACGTTTTTTGTTACCCCATCCTCTGGAATTCAGAGACAATATCACCAGAAAAATATCTAACTTTTATTATAATGACTTAGGTTTTTAGGAGTACATTAAAATATCAAGCTAAAGATATTTATCGCGTAAAACAAGCGTTGACAAACGTGAAAAAGCAAATGTGTAGTGTGGAGTTGAATGGAGGGAGTATGTTTTTTGTTACTGATTGAGCGTGTCGTTGTATGCCCTCAAACACATTTATACCCAACTACTAGCATAGCAAGCAAGTCGGGGTCAATCCACGGAACGGGGGTACTCAAATTGTTCAATCTAGTTGTAGTTGCACTTAGGGGTGTCACAATTGATTTGGTTTAAATATTCTAAATTAATGAAAGCAATAAAGTAAATAAAAATGTAAACAAATAATAAAGGGATACTAGGATGTCATGGGATCATAGGAGAATCATAGTAAGAAAGCATAAATGAGTTATATAGATGCAAGCAATTTATTATTGTTGGAATGAAGTTAGTTCATGTCATATAATTCATAAGAAGATTTGGGTCCCAGAGCCGAGTCATTTGTGACTTTACAACACCTACATGTCGACTAAATTCTTCCTATTAAACTACATGCATGATGAACCCATTCCTAGGGAAACTTACGTCTCGGAGCCGAGTCGGTTATGACTTTACAACACCTACAAGTCGACTTGGGTTTTCCCTATTCAACTCTATGCAAGGTCTACCAAGGCTTGAGTTGGTTTATATCTTACAAGCCTTGTTGAATAGATAAGAGATGGGTAAAAAATGCAAGGTTTCATAGTATAGCATTTCATCAAACATGATATGTGCATAAGTTAAAAAACAATAAGCAAGCATTCATATGAACTCATTAAGAATAAATCTATCCCATGATTAACTCCCCTAATCTTCCACTAGTCCTAATTAAGTAACTACTCACTTATTATCATGGAAGACATGTTATCAATGGTGTCAATCATTACAACAAGTATAAATATGATTAAAGAGTGAGGAAATAAACAATTAAGAGTAAAGAGTAAAGAGATTATACCAAACTTAAGATGAACAATTGGAAAGGAAAGAATAATAGAAGAAAACTTGATTGATTGATTAAGAGTTGTCAATCCTCCAATAATAACCCAATAATCTTCAATTACCCAATAATAAACTTGAATTACCCAATAATAAACTTGAACAGTAATTAAGGAAAGATTAATGTGTGATTTTGTGGAATGATTAAAGGATAACCTATTCAAATCTACTCCTAATGAGAGCTTAATATAATCTAAGGAAGCTTGGTCTCTTGATTATTACAAATGGAAAATATATAGTGGTACATCATTAGGTTAAGTAAGGGTAGATTAGTAAATACCAATGGTTAAGTGTGGAATAGAGCTTTGCAAGTCCCGAGGGACATGCGCGGATTGAGTAGCAACTCCCAAGGAGATCCGCACGTCCTGGTATGAAGCATGCTTGGTCCTGTAAGGGAATCTGCTCGTCCCGAGTGAAAAAAGCGCATCCTTAGCCTCAACCCGAGCGGGTTGAGATTTTCCCAAGCTGGTTGAAGGACAACTCGAGCGGGTTGTTCTTGACCTGAGCGGTTTGAGCTGTAGTTTTACTTTTCATTGCTTTTAAGCCTATGATCCTTCTATATACTCTTTATTTTTACATCCTTGGTCATCATTTTTGCCTCCTCTTCATACTAGTCCATCCAAGATAGTGAACAAGCCTCCGAATATGCACAAGAGATGGGGATTCCGCCTCATTATCTTCTTTCCAACAAGACATATAAAATGCAATAGGAAAGCAAAATAGGAAGGGATTGACGGATAAAATGGCCATGAAATGCTATATTAGTATGCAAAATAGGTTCAATAAGGGGACTAAATGTGCGCAATTAAGAGTCACATCAAACATCCCCAAACTGAAACTTTACTCGTCCCGAGTAAAGAGGTGACTAGAACTAGACCTTTATTTAAGCTATCTTAATAATAATATAACCGATGTGAGACAATTAGCGGGTCTCACTCCGCCCCTTCAACTCACAACAAGACGTCTATGAGGTAAGATGCCTTATTGCAAGACAAGATGGGGCTTGCCAAAATGGCGATACATTCAAGCATTAAGCACAAAAAATAAGTAATGGATGCATCTACAAAAGAATAGCCACTTTCCTCATCTAAGTGGCGGAAATCATCTAAAGGGGAAGCAATTTAAGGGTACACACTCCATTGTAGATATCGTTTCTCCAAGCTTCTAAGTCTAAAAGGATACCAACAAATCACCTCCAAGTTGTGTCAAACTAGGGTTCTTTTATCCTCAATCGCTAAATGCTTTCGTCAAGAGTAGGCTCCTTATGGTGTTAAAAACACTGTAGGATCGTGGAATTCCCCCTCTTGCCAAGACAAGAAGAAGGGTCGTCCCCTCTCCATCATGCAACAAAGTAGGATCATCAAAGGTTAGAAAAGGGTTTCAAGATGCATGAGTTTCATAATGGTAGTTTGCCTTTGATTTGTTTTTCCCCCCAAATTGGTGTGGCATTGAACTTTTTAAGAACATTTCTTTGCCATTTTTGATGTTTGACAATTTCATACTTGGCAATTTTGTTGCATTCTTTTTGAACATTTTCAAAGTACCCATTTTTGTTGCAATGGCACTTTTACTAAAAGCACAACAGTCTATTTTTACTCCTCTTTTCATTTGATGCAATTTGCAAACATTTGATTTTGATTTTGTACTTGAACTCAATTTGGAGATTTTTGAGCCCATTCCCCTTTTGTTAACAAAATATGATGATAGAAGTGAAAGAACGGTTGCATGGCATCAAAGGTCACCTTGGAATAAACGGTAGCCAAGGAGTTATCACACCACAAGGTACTCTTGACTAGGCCTTAGTCCATGGGTCAAAAGATACTAGTATGACACATCCTAGGGTGTCTTGGGAGTATTCTAGCAAACAAAGTCTTAAGGAGAAAAATTATCTACAAGGGCCTTATATACACTTGTCAAGCTTCCCAAATAGGCATTTTCACAAAAAATTCTAACCATATAAACTACATGCCATGATGCAACTAACATATATGCAACTAACATATATGCAACTATAATGCATATGCTTCTATCAACTATTATGCCACATAAACTAAATGCAAACTCCTAACAACACATAGATACACAAACCGCAACAACAAAATACACCACATCCTCCTTGACATATAAGCCCATCCTCCTCATATGAATAATGAAAATAAATGGAAGGGAAATAGAGAGTAGAGCGATCATACCAAGTGATCTTCACATTCCATTTGCCAATGCCTCAAAAGTAGTATTGTATCTATGTGAGAAGAGAACAAAAACACAAGTATATTCAATTCTACACTACTAAATTAAAGAACATGTTTTTGGTTATTGTAATTTTCAAATTTTTATGGATTTTGTTTTTATGAAATTAAAGAACATATTTTTGGGATTTTTCGAAATTTTTCAATTTTTATGTATTTTGGAATATAAATTCCCATCCCCCACTTTATTTTGAACATTGTGCTCAATGTACATGTAGGAGTAGGAATGAAAAAGAAATAAATGTTTTTAAATTTTTAATGTTTTATGGAAATTGAAGTACAAATGCAATGATATGATATGAATAAATGCATGCTCTAACTAAATGCAATCAATACTATATATTAAATCCAGAAACCAAGGGACTTCAATATAATTAAAGAAAGTTATACAAATTAATTCTACTATATAGTTTTAAATCAATAGCACCGTGTGATGGACCCGATTAAGGGATCTCAATGCAAATATTATATAGTTTGGGTTAAAATTAAATTATATAGAAGCTTGGTAATTTTCCTAAACATTTGTAAGAGACTAAAACATGGTCAATTTCCTTAAAATAAAATAATTAATTAAGATGCTTTGTAATTTTCCTAAATATTTATAGAAGACTAGAAGATGGTCAATTTCCTAAAAAAATAATAATTAATTAGTATAAACATGCTCACTTATGGTATTAATTATTATCATCATAAAATTATATATTAAATTTAAAATCTATGCAATTTTGTTAAACTTTATAGTTTATTAGATGTATAGAGATGTTAATTATTAACATAAAAAATATAATAAGTAGGTTATAAATAATTCAAGTTAGATTCCATAATATATAATATTGCATAATTATTTCGATTTGATTTAATGCATATATGTAATATATTTATATAAATACATAATCCTCTCAAAATTGCATGCCTAATGTAGTAAAAGTAATTTCATCAGTAAAGAAAAGAATTGTAGTACCATTGGATATAATTATATGATTTTTTTTTGGTGAAAAGATATAGTTATATGAAAGTAATCACTCATTTGAATAGTAAACGTAACAATGTTATCAGCGAGTAGAAATAACAAGTAACAATAATTAGGCGGGAGTAGTGAAAATATCAATATTAATGCGGCAGTAGTGACAGTAACAATAATTTAGGCGGGAGTAGTGAAAGTAACAATGATTACGGGCAAGTAGTGAAATGTTATTACTATTGTTTCATTAATAAGAGTAAAATATTAATAGCAGGAGTAGTGAATTTGTTTAAAAATTTATTTCATTGTAATTTTAGGATATGTCATAGAAAAATATATTAAATTTATAGGTTATGCAACTTTAAGTAATTTTATTTAATGAAAAAAAATTATGGTAAGTAGAGGTAGCCCGAGCGAAGCCGGGCACCAATACTAGTTTTATATGACATATATAACAAATGAATGCAATCTACACTATGCATGATTTCTAGTAAACTATGGTCACCTATGATCAAACCTCCCCAAACCGATTTAAGCACTATTTCTAGTGTAGGAGAAATGAGGTTTGGTCATTAGTGGCTATACATGAATGCAAATTTAACTATATGCAACTAACTATATGAGATATGTGAGATTTATTACAATTCAAGCTATGCTATATGATTAACTATAATGTATGTTACTTCATGCTTGAACCTCCCCAAACCGAATTTAAACACTATTGCTACTGTAGGAAGAAAGGGATTTAATCATGAGGTAACTACATAAATGCTACTATACATGAGAGATAGGGAAAGAAAGGGTTCTTACAATCATTGTAGGGGGTAAAGATGGCAGATAGGATGCATATATAGCCATGCAAAGAGACAAATGAGAGAAACAGTTGAATTTCAGGGTCAACCCGCTCGAGTCAAATGTAACCCGCTCGAGTTCAGTCTCAACCCGCTCGAGTTGATTTCGACCCGCTCTGGTTGAAGCTCTGGGACGCGCATTTTCTCAGGAAAACGCCCAGATTCTCTTACAGGAAGAATTCTTTATTTCCTTGGTCTTCAACTCGCGCGAGTTGGGCTCGGCACGCAAGGATTTCAAGCAATTTTGACCCAACACCTTTTTAATGATAACAAAGATGTTCACAAGCCCAAATTCTCCATTTTCGTCATTTCTTTACATTTGCTACCTTCTCATTTTCATCAATTTTCTTCAAAAAGCTCAATTAGAAATATGAAATCCCTCCCTTTCATCTCTCATGCAATTTATTAAATGAATGCAAATCTACACTAAATGCATATATACAAGTTTATGGTTATTGAGGAACTCCATCAAACCAAGGATTGTCAATAAACAATTTCATAGAAAATTATCACTAGCACTCAAAGCATGTAGAAGCCGGTCAAATTCTTGGGAGTGGGATATGAATAGGCATGGTTAGCAACACAAGATTATACAATTGAATAATGCCCAACTAATAGACTAAACAATCATGTTAAGAACATTATCACAAAAATTGTAAGAGATGTGATGGATGAAAGGAACATGAGATGGGTAGTTGGTTGACAATTCACTCAACTCGTCCTCCAAATAGTCAAAATCACCACCTTCAATGCAAGTACTCTCATTCTCATCTAAGGTGATTTCAAGGGTGTCTATTTGGGGTTCCCAAATGTCCTCATATTTCTCATTCCAACAAGAACCATTATCAAAGGGGTTGTCATAATAAGGCTCACCAATTTCATCACAATTGTCTCCCTCTAATATGTCATCCTCAAAGGGTGAGTTTTCACTCAAGCTCACATCCATCTCACTCTCACTTTGCCCATTACATCAAATCCCATGGAAGTTGGGTTCATTGTTACACAAGAAGAGTAGGATGACGGAATCCAAGCCTTGGTTTTACAATCAAGAATGTACTCCTCCTCATTGTCACTCTCTTCATCTAGCACTCCATCTTCCCAAGGAGGGGCAAATTTTTGAACATAGTAGGTGCTCAAGGTTATAGGAGGGTGCCTCATTAGCACAAATCACATTTTTATCATAGTTTTCCTTAATGAATTTTTAACATGTGGTTTTTATCCCTTCCATACCTTCCTTGGCACTCTCAATGATGTCATGTACATTTTGCTTAAGACATTGGATGGTCATGAACTCAACAAATTCCCAAAATTCTTCACAACTCATCTCCCATATCCTACCACCACTCAAGTGAAATGCCAAGTTGCGGGTTTCAAGGTTCATGCCATTATAAACAACACAACATGCTTCATAATTTGAAAGAGGAAAACCATGATGCCAAGTATGAGTCATATAATCTTTAAATCTTGCAATATATTTATCAAATGACTCATTTTCATATTGCCAAAAAGTGAATGTAGACATGTTGAGCATATGAATTTGAACAAGTACAAGAAATAAAATCCTCAAGGAACCAAGATTCCTCAAGAAGAAGTACAACTAAAACTAGACAAAAGAACGATTCAAATACACAACACCGTCCCCGGCAACGGCGCCATTTTAATTAAGTGTGTCGTTGTACGCCCTCAAACACATTTATATCCAACTACTAGCTTAGCAAGAAAGTCAGAGTTGATCCACGGGACGGGGGTACTCAAATTGTTCAATCTAATTATAGTTGCACTTAGGGTTGTCACAATTTATTTGGTTTCAAGATTCTAAACTAATAAAAGCAATAAAGTAAATAAAGATGTAAAAAAATAATAAAGGGATACTAGGATGTCATGGGATCATAATGGAATCATAGTAATAAAGCATAAAAGAGCTATATAGATGCAAGCAATTTATTATTTTTGGAATGAAGTTAGTTCATGTCATATAATTCATAAGAAGATTTGGGTCCCGGAGCCGAGTCATTTGTGACTTTACAACACCTACAAGTCGACTTAATTCTTCCTATTAAATTACATGAATGATGAACCAATTCCTAGGGAAACGTACGTCTCGGAGCCGAGTCGTGACTTGGGTTTTTCCTATTCAACTCTATGCAAGGCCTAAAAAGGCTTGAGTTGGTTTATATCTTACAAGCCTTGTTGAATATATAAGAGATGGGTAAAAAATGCAAGGTTTCATAGTCTAGCATTTCATCAAACATGATATGTGCCTAAGTTGAAAAGCAATAAGCAAGCATTCATATAAACTCATTAAGCATAAATCTATCCCATGATTAACTCCCCTAATCCCCCACTAATCCTAGTTAACTAACTACTCACTTATTATCATGGAAGACATGTTATCAATGGTGTTAATAATTACAACAAGTATAAACATGATTAAAGAGTGATGAAATAAACAATAAAGAGTAAAGAGTAAAGAGATTATACAAAACTTAAGATGAACAATTGGAAAGGAAAAAATAATAGAACAGAACTTGATTGATTGATGAAGAGTTGTCAATTCTCTAATAATAACCCAATAATCTTCAATTACCCAATAATAAACTTGAATTACCCAATAATAAACTTGAACAATATTTAAGGAAAGATTATTGTGTGGTTTTGTGGAATGATTAAAGGATAATCTATTATAATCTACTCCTAATGAGAGCTTAATCTAATCTAAGGAAGCTTGATCTCTTGATTAGTAAAAATGGAGTATATGTAGTGGTACATCATTAGGTTAAGCAAGGGTAGATTAGTAAATAACAATGCTTAAGTGTGGAATAGAGCTTTGCAATCCCGAGGGACATGCGCGGATTGAGTAGCAACTCCCATGGAGATCTGCACGTCCTGGCCTGAAGCATGCTTGGTCCTGTATGGGAATCCGCTCGTCCCGAGTGAAAAAAGCGCATCCTGAGCCTCAACCCGAGCGGGTTGAGATTGTCCCGAGCAGGTTGAAGGACAGCTCGAGCGGGTTGTTCTTGACCCGAGCGGGTTGAGTTGTAGTTTCCCTTTTTCTTGCTTTTAAGCCTATGATCCTTCTATATACTCTTTATTCCTACATCCTTTGTCATCATTCTTGCCTCCTCTTCATACTAGTCCATCCAAGATAGTCAACAATCTTCCAATTATGCACGAGAGACGGGGATTCCACCTCATTATCTTTTTTCCTACAAGACATATAAAATGCAATTGGAAAGCAAAATAGGAAGGGATTGACGGATAAAATGGCCATGAAATGCTATATTAGTATACAAAATAGGTTCAATTAGGGGACTAAATGTGCGCAATTAAGAGTCACATCGGTTACCCCATCCTCTGGAATTCAGAGACAATATCACCATATATGTCTCTTTCACCTTCAGCCCAATCCACACAGTCGTTTTCCCATTGCAAGGACATTGTCCCCTACTCGGCAATGCGACCTTGGAGGTGCATAATTGGAAGTAGTAAGAGAGGGTCAGATTCATTCGCAACCCATAAATATGGGCCTACCCGCTGATCATCGTGTCCAAACCAGAGTCTCGAAGAGTCATTCTTATAGAACGCCCGCTCAAGTTTGCGAGACTGACGAAAGCATTCCCGCTCCTCACTCCCGCCAAACTCGATGAGGGCGCACCGCCCGAAGCCATCATGCGCATCATTGTCCGGGTAGATAGTTTGAACCAAATTCAATCCGGCTAACCGAATCAAAACTATTAACCAGTCAAAGCTATACGAGAGTATAGCCTTTCCATGCCCGTCCTCTGTATACGGGATATTGTGAATGATGCACGTGAAGGGTTTAGCGTACATAAATCTACTTGGGGATCTTGCAAGAGGTTCATATGATGCTTCATCATCATCATCATCAGCGGATGAATAATATGAACCACTATAAGTTGATGAACTTGACGACATAATCGATGTGGAAAATTAAAGGGGGACTTAACAAGTTAAGAATTGGAAAGTGCAAACTGTACAAGTTAATATTGTAAAAATTATAATTCTACTTATAATGAGTTTGGGTTGTATTGGAAACGGTATAATAAGATAGTAAGAATTGGAACCGTTATAATAATAAGATAAGAATTGGAAACTTAACAAGTTAAAAATTGGAAAGTGGAAACAGTACAAGTTAAATGAGATTCGGTCAACTCTACCGTGTTAAACATATAAGCTTACAACTAACGGCTATCCAAAACACGGCTGTCCAATGAGTATTAACACAACGGTTATCAAAAAACCGCTGTCCAATTAGAAAAACAAAATGGTTATCAAATAACCGTTGTCTAATGACTAAAAACACAACGGTATTGATTTGACTAATGCATGCCTTGTAATTTTTACTTTTTTTGATTCAAAGTTGCAGTATTGCGTGTTTGACCATATCTATAACACAAAATGATAACGATTCTTTGTTAAGTCGTTATCATATTACATATATCAACAACGGTTGGACAGAACCCGTTTTTAAAAAAAATGTTTAATTTTTGTGATTTTCTAGTGTTTGTGATTTGACTAATGCATGCCCAGTAATTTTTACTTTTTCTGATTCAAAGTTGCAGTATTGATTGTTTGACCGTATGTATAACACAAAATGATAACGGTTCTTTGTTAAACCGTTATCAAATTTCATATATCAACAACGGTTATTGTAAATCCGTTGTCATATTACACCAATAAACAACGGTTTTTCTTATAACCTTCGTAAATACTAATCCACTGTAAAAACTGAAACGTTTGTGGTTGTACCAATGCATGCCCTATTATTATTGGTTGTTTGACCATTATTGACCTCATGCATGCATGCATGCACAATTAATAGAAGTTTGAATGTAACGTATGGATGAAATTAAGCTAATTAATTATAGCTTTATTATACTATAAATAGCATCACATTTGCAGTAACAATAAGAATCACTTTATTATTACTAACCTTTCTACTTCACTTTTTAAATAACATACATATACATACATATCATAATTAAAATGTCGTCGTCTTCATCATCCGTAGTTGCACCTCCTCAGCAATTGGCAACCCGCTATATCAACCCGATTACGTGCATAATTCACAATCTCCCAGTCATACGCGATGCTGCTGGGAAGCCAGCTTTAAATCTCTTAACCCATTGAGGGACATCCTCATTGAGAATGGGTTTTCAAATGTTAAGGCAATCCACCCGGCTTAGATTTCTGGTCGTGGGTTTCTTGGATATGCTCTGATCGAGTTTGGAGAGGATGGTCTTGACGATTTTCGCCAAGCAAAACAATTCGCTGCAAGGTATACATCACGTGACCATCAAAGGGGTAAAAGTGACTTTTATGCCGACGACCCTAATGATCGTTATGTACACGCTAGGCCTTACTTATGGGTTGCCACCGCTGAGGACGCTCATCTGATGAGAAGGTTCATTTCGTACAGGTTTAGTAATATACCGAAATCATGGGAAGACGAAGAAGTGCCTCATTTTGATCACCGTCATGATGTCGATGTAGTAAGCTTGATTTATAATCAAGTTTAACCTTAGTACCCTCCTCCTAGTCAAACTCATGTTAGGGTGTTTAATTAATTTACTCAGTTAGCTGTTTGTTTTTGTGGTTTTTTATTTTTTATTGTGTTTTTTCCCCTTGTTGTACTGTTTTTTTTTTTTTTGCGCCATTGTATGATATGCTCGTTTTAATATATAGTTCTACACTTTGTTACATGCAAATGCTTATTAACATAGATTTTAAATAACTTGCGAACAGACAAATGAATGAAATAATAACATATAATATAAGGACAACGGTAGTGCATAAGAACCGTGTTAGAATATAAACACCTCTAAAAATAAATGGAAATGGGAAGATATTAATATGATAATTACAACGGTTCTTAAAAGAACCGTGTTAGATTATGCAATTGCTGAATAACATATATTTTAAATAACCTTCTTTCTTTCTTTCTTTCTTCCCCCCCCCCCCCTCTCTCTCTCTCTCTCTCTCTCTCTCTCTCTCTCTCTCTCTCTCTCTCTCTCTCTCTCTCTCTCTCTCTCTCTCTCTTTTATTACTCAAATTATGTCAAGTTGTAGCTCTTCTTCTTCCTCTATTTTAACAGGGACATGTAATTGCTCAGTTCCGGCAGCATTGCGGACTTCTTGGACTTAACAAAATCCGGGAAGAAAGTTTCTTATATGCAAATTCTATAATCCCGAGACTAAAATGCGTGGATGCAATTACTTCAAGTGGGTTGATGAACAAATGACGGAGTGGCAGAGGAAGGTTATAAATAGGTTAGTGAATGAGAAAAAAATTATGGATATCGTAGAACTCAAAAATAATCGAAGCGGGGAAATGACAGTGAAATATTGAAGACAAAAGAAGAATGCAAGAAGTTAACCATGGATATCGTAGAACTCAAAAATAATGACGCATGGCTTTTGTTAATTGTCAAATTTCTTTTTCTAATTTTTATTTACCTAGCTTATTATGTATGGTGGTAGTTTGTACTCTTTATGTGGAAACTTGTAATCCTTTAAATTAATGGAAATAAGCAAGATTTTCTGAGAAACATATTGTAATTAGCTGACATATACCAAATGATGCTTTATTTCTTGGTGGTAAAATCAAACACAAGGAAATATAAAATAAAACGGTTATAACTAAACCGTTGTTCAGGACATATACAGTTATAACGGTCCAGGCCATTGTTATGTATATAAAAATGATGCTTTATTTCTTGGCGGGAAAATCAAACAAAATGAAAATCATTAAGACAACGGTTATTTCTAACCCGTTGTAGATCACTTATTTGAAAGAAGATCACTTATTTAAAAGAAGACCCGAGCTCTTATGTGCAATGGCCTAACAACCTCATCAATGTTGTCATTGTTGGAAAACATATTTTAAATATCACATATTTTGGTTTAAAGTTTTAGTCATAAAAACTTAAAGATCTTATGCATGCAAAACTAGAAAAGAATAAAAAAAATCATTTCAAACATATGAATATTTCGGCTATTATGGGCACCAACAAGATCTTCTACTTGTTAGTTCTTGCGCTATAATCGGTTCCTTACAATTGAATTTTCGGCTATATGGGCACAAGTAAGGTCTCCTACCTTCACTTGTTCTTAAGCTATGATGAGTAATAGGATGATCCTCCAAAGACTTCAAGTATAGAAGCCACTCCTCTTGATTGCAATCAAGATTATCCCTTATCCCCACTAAATAATATTAGCTAGATATTAGTTTAGTAGTTTACCTTAAAATTGATTACTAATACTCATATATTACATTAATAATATTGGTAATTTGATTTGAACAATTTAGATCATAATTTCTCCAATTTTGGAGAAAGATGAACAAGGTAAGAGAGAGTTTGCATGTGTTTTTAATGGTTGAGTGTATTAGAAAATATAAGAACAAAACTCCCTTAAGGAGAGCAAGGCCACCGGTTTTGGTGAGAGGAGGACCAATATATGGTCCTTCAATTTTGCTTTTGTTCTTTTCTATATCTTAGACTTGTAAGACTAGGTGTAGGTTAGGTATCATTAGTTTATTTTATCTCATAAAATAATTCACTCACTAACACCCATAACACTCATTATTTCGGTCCATTTATATAAAATGGACTACCATTTTATTTTGTCAATTTGTCAATTGTCACACAATATGTCACATGTAATATGTTAGATGTTATTAATTAATTTGATGCATATTTATCACATAAATATCATTTCATGAATTAATTAAATTACATACAACAAATTGACTAGTAATACTTGATCACATAAATAAAATGGGTCATATAATTATAATTCACAACATCTTGTAATTATAATTAACCATTCATTCTTATTTCTATCGTTTCTCAAACAATAAACAATTTTAGTAATAAATAAATCTTATTTAATCTCATTAAAATAAGAAATCAATATTCTCTCTCACAAATGAATTGTTCAATTTTAAGGAATTGATCAACTTGTATCGTCATACAATTAATCAACTTTACAGATAAGGGCATCATCCTTTAGGTGTGACCTTAAGGGATCAACTGACCACCACCGTCCCACAACAGTAACGTCAAACTCTAGCAAGCCAATCGTTACCGATTAATGTTGATCAGTTGATTATAAAATGAATCATCCCTTACGTATTCTTAAAATGAGATTTAAACATGTGATCAATATGATCGACAATTGTAATCGCATTATTGTCGGAGGACACATATTCCAACAATCTCCCACTTGTCCTCGACAAGTGTGCGTCACCAATTCTCTTGTCCTATTACTATCTCCCACTCAATGCAAGGTGTCTTTCGGGTCGTACTTGCAGGTGATCATATCGAGAGTTGTTTCCTCGATCTGGAGAATAACTGATTGACCGGAGTTATCTACCATAGATACCATCCGAGTGTGGCCACGTATTTCCAGTTCATTACTCCTCGAGTGGCCCTGAGATATTGTTTTAACCCTGACAAGGGGGTGGACAATTCCTATCGCACTTATTCCCTTCGATTAGCCACAGCCATCATAACCCAAAATATGCCCATTTGACCCCATTTACGAAGGTCGTAGTAACACAAATCAAAGTTAATCTGAAACTGTGCCACCTTAGGCGAACAGTCTTTAGTCAAAAGAATCGACTCATTAGAATACTATAGTAGCTCTCGCCACGACCAGGCTATATAAATTTGCCAGAACTCTATAAGCGGTCACTGCCCGACAAAGTGTTCCTAACAGACTGCCTATATGATCGACTAGTCATCTCACATGACTGTATGGCACTTGAACTTGCCATCAATCGCATCACACTCTAGTCACTTCAAGACGTCACCTCATACAAGTGACTATAGGCGAATACTATGTTAATCCGGGTTCACTTTAACGGGGTTCAATATTGTCTCTACAACCCGTTTGGATGTAACAAAGTACAAGAAAAGAGTTTTTAAAGTAAAAATTCGAACGACAAATGCGATTATCACATATGAATAGTCAATGCCTGATTACTATTTCATATTCTATAATCTAATTTGATCTTGTATGTAGTTGTTCATTTCAATTCAATTGAAATGACATGAGTCATCATGTTTAGCCTATGAATAGGCCTTGCTAATGTATACATTTGCATTACAAAACTTTCTGAGTACGTGTCTAGATCCAATCTAGACATAGGCTTTCTTGCCTTAAAATAGCTCCCACTGTTTTCACCGTGTGCGGAACTTATCCATCTTGCACATCCCATGATTGCAAGTGTACTCAATTTCCGTTGTAAATATTTCTCATTGTTCTTTATTGCCTAGAACGATTCTAGAAAATCTATTTCTTAAATAACGTAGCCACAATGGTATCTTAACCATCCTAATGTGTTTTGATTATGGTTTTGTCGGAAACCATGCGCAATCTCAATTGTTATTTGTGTAACACCCTTACACATAATTGCATCAAAAACACTTTGCTTTACATCCTTAATGTTTTTGCAAGCACTTAAGGGTAATCTTTATGGCTTACTTGGTAACTATTACTTAAGTTCGATTTGAAACAATTCATCATACTCAAAGTATATGAATTGTTATACATCATTTCCTATTTAATTGATTCGGCAGCGGAAGCAAATGGAATCAATCAAATATGTTCAACTCGATTGAACTAGTCATGAATCTTATCAACATAAGACTCGTTATTTGACATTAATATCATGTAGATTTATCTCCATAAATCCGGATATTAAAGATGTACTATATTTCTCCAAAGTCTTATATCATTCGCAATGATCAATATGTCATCCACATATAAGACTATTAAAATTTCCGTAACTCCCACTAAACTTCATGTATAAACACAACTTCTCGACTTATCGAGAAATGTTTTATAACATGATCAAAACATTGATTCCAACTCATTGATGTCCTACTTAAGACCCTCTCTTAAGTTTCACATTATCTTAGGATGGCAAGAATCTACAAAACTCAAGACATGTATTGAATACATTCCTTCTAATTGAAGAAGTGGGTTTTAGATTCACTCGCTTTATATATTTCATAATGAAACACAATCTCTAAGAAGATCCAAATAGACTTAAGCATTTCAACTAGTGCAAAACCCTTTGCTACCAATCAAGCTTTGATATCTAACAATTCACTTGGATTTTGTTTCGGATTTTCCTGGCTCTAAGCCTTGTATTGAGTTGTGACTTAAACACTCTCATGTAAGTCATATGTTCATTACTTTCCAGAAGTAATCAACTTGAATGAAACAATTTCTTTGTAAGTTGCAAGTTCTTTACTTTCTAAAAGTAACACTAATTCATCGTCTTCAACAAGTGATGACTTTAACCGTTTATTGTTTGAGAAACAACGTCTTACTCAAAACATCTCATGTAGCCAAGAAATACCAGTTTCTTCGACATAACATTCTATGTGGCTCTTGAATAATTTCTCCCACTATGTCTTCTAGAAATAAACTTGTATTCTAGAAAGACAGCTTCACGAGCCACAAACTTGTTGTACTCGTGATTATAGTAAGGAAAAATGAGCATTTGTTTCTTGTGAAAACTTACAAGCATACTCTACCATTTCATATCACATATGAATTACTTTAGATTTAGTGGAAAAATAATTTAGACAAAATGATAAAATCCCTAAAAGGATCAAGTAACTCAAAGTAACTTGATTGAAGTCCAAACCATTTCGAATAGCGTTTGATTTCTTTATCCAACCACACATTATCTCATAATGCGTGCTAAGAGAGATTAATTTGTGATACTATATCACATTTCCTTTGGCTTATATCAAACTCTTCACTTTGATAATCCCATCACGACTAGATCTGATTTTTTTGAACTTTTTGAACTTCGTCAAAGATTTCTCTATTTACCTTATTAAGTGAACACATTAGTGTCAACCTAAATCGTTGGTAAAAGAAAATGATCAACCTATTTTGGATCAATGATTTACAACCTCGATCTCCTTTTCAACCAAAAGGCACGAGACATCTTGCTTTGAATACAAGATACGCATATACCATAAGATCTAATGGTTTCAAGAGTACTTGATAACTCTTTGCATTCATCATTCCAGAATCTAAGGTTTAATATTGGGTTACCAATTTGAGTCTTGCATCATCTACATGATATATCATTCTAGTTTGGTTTAGAATATATTCACCTTGATAATGGGCTAGCCATACATCAAATTGTGGTGTATAGGGTCACAATAGTGAAACCTCTTTTGTATCATAACAAGTTTATATTCTTATTTAGAGTTTATGTACTTAATAGTCACAATTAAGTACAACTCTAAACCCAAAACTAGATTGAGTACACAATGACTCTACCTCTCAACATTATTGTTGCTAGTTGTCATATTTTAATCATCCTATGTATCAAGTACAATGATGAAAACCACCACCGGTTTCTAATATTGACGAAGTAGTACTAGCAAAATTTATGTCAATCAAATAAACATTTAAAGAAGAAGATCCCATTAGATGTCCCACAACTAACTTGTTGATTCTTCAATAATTTGGGGTAGTTTCCTTTCTAGCGTCCAACAATTAAGACAATGGAAACTTTATCGGTCGGGATTGATAGGTTTAGTATTGTTATTCTCAATAACGTTACTTTTAACATTACCTTGTATCAATTCCATTCTAATTTTACTTCTTTAAAACCTTATCCTTTTCTTAACGGTTTAAGAGAATGCTCCCACTCATTTCAATGAGTCTTTGCTTTGAGAAGCAAAATTATATTCATGAAGACTACTCTTCATTCGTTTGTTTAGTCTTAAAACTTTCATTGAAGTGGAAACAATTTATCGCTTCAAGGTACTTAATTCAATTAAGTATATGAAAAACAATCCATTGTAAGTAGATGTGTTAGTCAAAAATCAAAAACCTGTTTGATAATGAATAACTTTCATCTATACTCTTCACATGAGATCCTTACAATGAATAATTCGAGGTTTTAGAAGAAAATTCATATCTGTCTTTAGTTACGACGTTTTAATGGAGATTTGAATCAAAAATCGAAATGATATCGTATATGAATTGTGGTAAAGAAATAGAGCAATATTATAACGGAATAGTGGAAAACATAACATTTATCGTTTTATTAATACTTGTAAATAAGTATAGCATTTACATAGTGACCTCTACCCAACTATGATAAATGATTCCGAGATCCAAATTCATATTAACTTGGGCACGGGATAGCCGATGAAACCCTTATCAATATAACTCGGTGGACTAACTCTTTAATCGATTCTACTTTTAGAATTCTCGGTCGATAAAATTACTCTAATATTTATCTATAGCCCGGAACACATGCGACTACGGTCACGAATACTTCCGTTGAGGTCAATCCAAATTTCAAATAAATGTGTCCATGATCCAAATTCACATCAACTTGGGCACGGGATAGCCGATAAAACCCTCATCAACACGAATTCGGTGGATAGACATTTATCACCCACTTCCCCTACGTAACAAGGTTTGTACCCCGGGATGGCCGAGTGCACTCCCTCGCGAAATAGGTTTTCATGGTTTCTACTTTTTGGTAAGGTTATGTCTCAATTGTTTATTTTTAGCGAGAGGTCATGTCAATTTATTATCTATCACGTTTTAAGTGAACTAAAGCGGTGAACTATGATAATTATAATTGACACAGTCGATAAACTCGATTAGAAGATAATGCATGTTTTGGTTATGGCGATTTAGCGATGCATGCAACATATAAATAAAATGCAAAGCATAAATTAAATCCTAGTATGGTCTTCCTAAAATAGAAAATCTAATTAACTATTACATATTCGGAAACCAACTCCATTGGTCCCTTGAACTTTGGTTTTGGCACGCATCTCGAGGTAACACCGTCTTTAATGGATCACCTTCTTGAGTGACGCCGTCTTCAAGGAACTCCGAAATAATTAAATTACATAACAAATTACATAATTTCCTATTATACATATGTAATTAAAATAAAATAAATCTATTAAATTACAAAACGGTAATACGAGATCACAATAAATTACAACCGAATTCATATTTCCATACATTTCGGGTAATACCAATTAAAACTAAGGCCATACTAAGTAAAAATTACATAAAATAAAATTACATAAAATAAAATTATGACAATCATAAATAAAATGCAGCATTATAATATGTATGAATATGCCCAATTTTATGCTAAATCGCCTTTAAGGAGCCAATATTGTATATTAAACGGTTTTGATGGATTTGCGTGATTCAACCTTTTAAAATCACAATAAATTACATAAAATCATATTTATGCACAAGTTAATTACCCTAACTAACTTAGGACTCAAAATTAATCTCCACTAACTATTTGACTATAATTTACTCATATTTCTTATAATTGTTCATTAATGGACTCAAAATTATAATAAAATGTTATAAACTTCAAATAAATCACAAAAATTTCAAATAAATTTGAAATTTGAAATTTAAAATCATGAACATTCTGGAAAAATACCATGACACTCATAATGTTCAAAAACTTAGGTTAAAAATTTCGAATTTATCGGAAAAAACAATGTTGCGGTTTATCGGATTTATCAAATATAATCATAAAAACATGAGAAAAATTATATTTATCAACTTTTCAATTTTAAATCTGAAAAAGATAATAAAATGAAATATGTGACATTTTTCCTTAGTCATGAAGTATGTTTTAGCAAT
Organism: Silene latifolia; assembly: GCF_048544455.1. Lineage (NCBI taxonomy): Eukaryota > Viridiplantae > Streptophyta > Magnoliopsida > Caryophyllales > Caryophyllaceae > Silene > Silene latifolia. The sequence continues at coordinate 211,740,066 of NC_133537.1, read as the reverse complement.
TATTCACTAATTAAGTCACTATTTATGCTATTTTTCATCAAAAATTCATAAATCATGCAAAAAGACTTCATCATAGCCTATTATTTTAAACACATCTTGTAAAACTGCATGTGACAACATACTAAATTTCTATGACCAGATTCGAAATATTTCTCATATTAACCTATTTTCATTTAAATTCAATTTTTATCATGAAAAATCCATATTTCGAGCATAAAAACTCCAAAAAATCTGAACATTTCCGGATCATATAAAATTAATATATGTGAAAACATATCCAAACCACTAGAAAATTCGAAGTTTAGCTAATTTTAGTCCGAAAATGACATTTTTATCATAAAATCACATTTTAATGCCATTATTAAATAAAATGAACAATAAAAATCCATAAATAAACCAAAATGTCCTAAAAATCACTTAGGACCAGAAACTTTTAACATGAAAAATTATTTCATGATTTATCTTCATAAATCCTAGATAACAAGTTTTATATGTTAATTAAATTAACTCGGAAAAACTAACCCGATCTTGCATACAACAACCATAATGCTCTGATACCACTTGTTGGAAAATATATTTTAAATATCACATATTTTTGTTTAAAGTTTTAGTCATAAAAACTTAAAGATCTTATGCATGCAAAACTAGAAAAGAATAAGAAAAATCGTTTCATACCATATGAATATTTCGGCTATTATGGGCACCAACAAGATCTCCTACTTGTTAGCTCTTGAGCTATAATGACTATTAGGATGATCCTTCAAAAATCCCAAAGTAGAGATTCTCCTCTTGATTGCACCCAAGAGTATCCATTATTCTCACTAAATAATATTAGCTAGATATTAGTTTAGTAGTTTACCTTAAAATTGATTACTAATACTCATATATTACATTAATAATATTAGTAATTTGATTTGAACAATTTAGATCATAATTTCTCCAATTTTGGAGAAAGATGAACAAGGTAAGAGAGAGTTTGCATGTGTTTTTAATGGTTGAGTGTATTAGAAAATATAAGAACAAAACTCCCTTAAGGAGAGCAAGGCCACCGGTTTTGGTGAGAGGAGGACCAATATATGTTCTTCACTTTTTCTTTTGTTCTTTTCTATATCTTAGACTTGTAAGACTAGGTGTAGGTTAGGTATCATTAGTTTATTATATCTCATAAAATAATTCACCCACTAACACCCATAACACTCATTATTCGGGTCCATTTATATAAAATGGACTACCATTTTATTTTGTCAATTTGTCAATTGTCACACAATATGTCACATGTAGTATGTTACATGTTATTAATTAATTTGATGCATATTTATCACATAAATATCATTTCATGAATTAATTAAATTACATACAACAAATTGACTAGTAATATTTGATCACATAAATAAAATGGGTCATATAATTATAATTCACAACATCTTGAAATTATAATTAACCATTCATTCTTATTTCTATCGTTTCTCAAACAATAAACAATTTTAGTAATAAAGCATTTTATTTCCAAAATAAATCTTATTTAATCTCATTAAAATAAGAAATCAATATTCTCTCTCACAAATGAATTGTTCAATTTTAAGGAATTGATCAACTTGTATCGTCATACAATTAATCAACTTTACAGAAAAGGGCATCATCCTTTAGGTGTGACCTTAAGGGATCAACTGACCACCACCGTCCCACGACAGTAACGTCAAACACTAGCAAGCCAATCGTTACCGATTAATGTTGATCAGTTGACTAAAATGAATCATCCCTTACGTATTCTTAAAATGAGATTTAAACATGTGATCAATATGATCGACAATTGTGATCGCATTATTGTCGGAGGACACATATTCCAACAGTCATCTCCGAGGTACCTATACACAGACATTAATTATTACTTGTTCTTTAAATATATTAGGGTACGAATATTAACACATCGTAAGTACTTTAATCTTTACATTTGCAGAAGTTAAGCAAAGCCATGGCAGCAGCTAAAGCAATTACTACTACCTCAATAGAAGTTGTTGCAGTCAAGCCTGCTTATGATTCTTATTATGAATCGTGTGAATATAAGAAAAAAAATGAAAACTACTTCGCTGAAGGCTTTGCACAACCTGGTTGTAAAGAAGTCACCTAGAGGGGATGTAGTCATGATTAACATTGAAGAGGAAATTATGAGCGCAACTAATATAGCCGTACTGGAACCGAAGCAACTGATGGAATTACTCGACCTTGAAAATTTAGATGTTGTTCACATTTTGATTTGGATGAAGTATGTTTTATTAATAAAACTATTTAGTCATTTCTATTTACGAATAGTGATGTTTGTTTAAATTATCAATTACAATAACATTCTTCATTCCATGTGGCGTAATAGGACCTTAATAATCAGTTTGCTGAGTGGAAGGTCCCAATTCGCACCTACAGATTCTTCATTCCAAAGGCGCTTTCTGTGCATAGAATTTCATACGAAGAACAAATCAATCGTATCGCTCGTCAGTTGATGTCGACCAAAAAACTATGGCTTGCCCCCTACAATGAGAATATGTATGTATAGTACGTGATTATTGTATTGAATCACGGTTCTATAATTTTATTATTAGCATGCTTAAATGCGTGTAAATGAACTAGCAGTTCAATGTCCAAAATTGAATAGGAACCACTGGGTGCTACTGGCAATCCAAGTGGAAACAAAAATAGTGTACTAGAGTGACTCTCGCGAAGGCAAACTCTCTGACAGTTGTGTAAGGATGATAACTGAGTAAGTTACAGCCTTCAATAATGTCATTTATTATTGTATGACTTGAGCCATATATATGCAAATAATAATGGCATGTGTGTATCTTTATGAATTAGTGTTTTTGAAGAAAAAAATAGATTATGTCCACTTGGGAAATATGAAAGCAACGTTGTTCCCAATTTTATCACGCCATTAGTAAGTGTATTCTTAATAATTACTCGTATCATTTAATTTATGTTTTTGCAAGAGGTTGATTATCTAATTTAGCTGATTTGTGTGTGATTTATATAATAGTGTCCTAAAGCACTAGACGACAAACAATGCGCCTTTTATGTTTGTTAGTTTATGTGGGAGGTTATCAACAGAAAACTTTCTACCATTCTGATACGGGTTAGTGTGATTTAAAAACTATTTCAGACGTAAATTGAGTTCAATTCTGTGTACTTCAATGTATTATATATATTTTGATTATGTATATTTTGAATATTAGTTTCCACTAATACTCAACAAAGCCCCGGAATATTCCTCAGAGGACATAAACCAGTTGAGAAATATGTGGGCCAGTTATGTTGTTTCATTAGCGGAGTCTCAATAGTTTACTCATGCTTTATGTACGAGTGTGTATATATAGAGCCGTTGTGTATTGGCTTCTTTTGTTTTTTTGAGGAAGTTGTGTTTTGGCTTTTGATCATCTTGTTTGTATTATTTTGAAACTGGGTTTAATTGATCATGGGGTGTAATATTTGGATGCAGGATTGAATTTTTTCACTGCACAGCTGCTGGAATGCTATTTTCCAGCAGTAGCTGAAAAAATAGCATTTCAGCAGCTGCTACAAACGCTGCTAAAAAAATAGCATTTCAGCAGCTGCTAGAACAAGCAAAAATCATTTTTTAAAAAAATAAAAATAAAATAAAAATGATAACGGTTAGAAACAACCCGTTGCAAACAATTATTTGACAACGGTTTTATTTAGATAAATAACCGTTGACATCTTTTTGTAAGGTTCATATACTTATTATTAGACTTTTCTAATGGTAAACAAATTAACATTTTAATACTAATTCATAAAGATCAAGTACATGCATAACAAATTAAGAGTTGAAAAGAAAGATAATGTCCCTTACATTATATATGGTTCGAAATATGGGCACAAACAAGGACACCTTCCTTATCTGTTTTTTAGCATAACAATAATGGATGATCCTCCAACCTCAAGTGTAGAGATGCTCCTTAACAATTGCACCCAAGACTATTACCCTTAAAAATAATATATGAATTAACTAGATTTATATATTAGTAGCCCTTAAAAGATTCTAATAATATTTATATTACTACACAAGTAATATTATGTTGTAATATTAGAATATAGATGAACAATTTAATATCATCTAAAACTAATTTTAGAGACAAGTGGGAGAGAATAATTACAATTATAGAAAATTATTTGAAAGAAAAATATAGAGAACCAATTCTCTATGTAGGAAGGGGGGTGCCGGTTTGGTGGTGGTGGAAGGCCAATGCATAGCTTTCTCACTTTTGCTTTTGTTCTTCACAAGAATTATAGATGCAAGACTACCTCAAATAGGTTATGATTGTGTTTTTATTAATCAATTACATAAAACACCCACTAACCTATAATCCCTCCATTTTTTCGGTCATTATAGATAAAATGGATTTCCATTTTATTTTGTCAATTTGTCATTTGTCACACAATATGTCACATGTAGCATGTAGCATGTAACATGTTTTTAATTAATGTAATTGCTCCGGATATTCATGTAATTGCTCAATAACCAGGATAGGAGTAGTAGCTTCCACCATAGGAAGAGGAATCTCTTGAATTTCGACTCTTGCTTGTTGCACCACCATAGCCTTGGAAGCTTGAAGAGCTTGTTGCCTCTTTGAAAGATTTGATTTTGTAGGTGCCTTGTTTCCACCTATAGTCCTACCCATTGTTCTTCTCCTTGTATGTATCAACAACCAATTATTTGCTTGAATTCTTCTAGTATCCTTAAGCTTCAATGAATCCCAAATCGATTTAGGATTTTCAAAATTTTCTTATAACCCTAGAAAATTGATTCCATTTTTGAGGATTTGGATGTTTGAATGGCTTTTTATTGATAAAAGGAGTGATTTGATTGAGTTTTGAGGAAATTAGGGTTTGATTTTGGTGAATTTGGTTGAGGAAATTGAGTTTTATGGATGAAGGGATTGAGGGTTTTGAATGTGTGTTTGTGTTTGTGTTTCGAAAGAATGAAATGAAATGGGTAAGGAGGATTTAGATCCCGTGTTTTTGCGATTCATTAGCAGGAGACGAGCTCCTTAGGCACGGGATGCTCGGATTGTAGTTCAGTTAGCATTAGAAATGAAACCCGTGTTGAGACGAGCGTCTTCTGGAGGAGCGGATTCTCACTGAGACGAGCGGATTCTTGAGAAGACGCTCGGATTGTAGTTCAGTACAAAATTTTTCTTTTCAGCTCTGTCAAGATGAGCTTCTTATTGCTCGGACGCTCGGAGTTCATCCAAGACGAGCGGGTTCCTATGGGGACGCTCGGATTACTCTTGTACCTCACGGATTCGGTTCCACCCGTGGGTATCTTCATATCCCAAGTCATTTCTTCTTCATTCCTTTGGTCTTCATTGTGGGTGCACTACGAAGGCTCGGATAGCCTAGGCAATTGCTATCCCTACACTAAGTCAAAACAATACACATCAAGAAACATTTAAGTCCCTCCCCCACTTTCTCTCAAAATGATAATCTTGATCAAAATGTACAAATGTAAATCCAAAATTTGACAAAAATGCAATACAAGAATAAAATGCGAGTTAAGGGGTTAAAATATTTACAAATGGTGGTTTTGGGAGGACTCCACCAAACTCTCATTAATGGATGAGATGTCAAGGGGGCATAGCCAAGGTGTTGTTGATGTTGCTCAACACCTTGAAAAATTAGTCGAAGGCTTGTTCATTGTCATTATAAAGATCTTCAATAGACCTTTGCACATTGTGTTCTTCATGGTGGTAACTTGAGTCAAGATGGTCACCAAAGCCTTAGTCTATAGCATTGCCAATGTAGGGATTGACTAACCCATCGAATTCGTCATCCCATAGACCACATACTTTACTAACTTGCTTCCTTATAGTATCGTGTGTTGATGAAAACAGCTCCTCTTTCTTGTTATCATGGCCAATGAGGCCTTCTTCTTCTCTTGTCATGATTGGTGGTAAGCTATTCAAGCTCTCATTGTTGGAATTTCCTTGCTCTTTGGACGGAGCATCTTGAAGATTATCCTCTTTCTTCTTCCATATGGGCGGTGATTCTTTACCCATAGCTTGATCTTTGCATTGAGATGCCAACTTCTTACTATCACTTTTACGGCTATAATGATCAACCATGAAACATGGCTCATGTAAGCGAGGAGCTCTCATTGTCTTGTCAAGGCTAAAAGTGATTGTTTCATCTCCCACTTCAAGTGTGAGCTCTCCATATTTCACATCAGTCACCGCTCCCGCGGTATGTAAGAATTGTCTTCCTAAAATGATAGGAATGTTCGAATCTTCCTCCATGTCAACAATAACAAAGTCCATCGGGATGAAGAACTTGCCAATTCTTACGGGCACATCCTCAAATACCCCTAAAGGTGTCTTCGGTGATCGATCCGCCATTTGAAGCGTGATATTGGTGCATTTGAGTTCTCCCATTCCTAGTCTTTTGCACACCGAGTATGGCATGACACTCACACTTGCTCCAAGGTCACATAATGCTTTGTTGATTGCAGTGTCGCCAATGGTGCATGGAATAGAGAAACTTCCCGGATCTTTGATTTTTGGAGGTGAACTTCCTTTTAGAATAGCACTACTCACCTTAGTGAATGCAATAGTCTCTAGCTTCCGGATGGATTTCTTCCTTGTAAGAATATCTTCTATGTATTTCTCATAGGCCGGAACATGATTGATAAATTCCGTGAATGGAATTGAGACTTCTAAGTTCTTCACAATCTCCATGAACTTTCCAAGTTGTTCATCAAACTTAGGCTTAGCTTGACGACTTGGAAAAAGAAGTCTAATCACAATAGGCTCTTTCTCCTTACCCTTCTCTTCATTCTTCTTCTTTGAAACTTCTTCAATGGGTTCTTCTTCTTTAGCGTTTTCCACAACTCTTTCCTTCTCAATAGCCTCCACAATGTCTTCATCAATGGGCCCCTTCGGCCCTTCATATCTTGTACCACTTCTCAAATGGATAGTACAAACCGATTCATGTCTTGAGGGATTACTTTGAGGTGGTAATTGCCCCTTTTCTCTTTGAGAGCTTGAAGATGCTAATTGAGACATTTGTGTCTCTAACATCTTTGTGTGAGCTAGTATGTTGTTGATGGTGATGTCTTTTGCTTGGCTATCTTTTTGCATTTGGGTGAAAAATTCTTGTTGGTTCTTTTGCACTTGGAGGACCGCTTTTTGAACATCAAAGGTTTAGTCATTGGATTGATTGTAAGAGGGTTGATTTTGATAACCTTGGCTTTGGTAAAAGGGTCTTTGAGCTTGGTTCCTCATTAGAGGTAGGGTGTATGTTGGTTCAGGGTTTTGAACATTTTGTCTTTTGTATGAAAGGTTGGGATGAAATTTGGTATTCTCATTGTAATAGTTGGAATAAGGGGTGCCACTCTTGTATGCTTGGAAAGAATTCACTTGTTCCCCTACATTCACTTTGGTCATGTCCCAATGTTCCACAACTCTCACATACTCCACTTGGAATTTAGGATGACGCCACCATAACATTAACATGTTGCTTGGGTGATTTGGACGCCTCTTCAAGTTTAGCCATGGCCTTCGCAAACTTCAAATTAATGGTGTCAATGTGAGCACTTAGTTGAGCACCTAATTGAGTAATGGAATCCACCTCATGCTTTCCTCGTCTCGTAGCCTTCCGAGGCCTACTATATTCCGAGTTACGGACCGCCATTTCTTTAATTTTGTTCCATGTTTGATTGTCATCAACTTCGGTAAACATACCATTGGATCTCATATTGGGAATGTTTCGGGAGTCTTCATATAGACAATTCCAAAATTGTTGCACAAGGAACCACTCGGTAAGTCCATGGTGTGGACAAGAACGATAAGTGTCCTTGAATCTCTCCCATGCTTCGTACAAAGATTCCTCATCCCTTTGTTTGAACCCGGTGATTTGGGCTCTCAACATGTTAGTCTTTTCCGAAGGATAAAATTTCTTGTAGAAAGCAAGTGCCAATTTCTTCCAAGAATCAATACCAAGAGTACCCTTGTCTAGGCATTTCAACTATTGTTTCGCGGTACCAATCAAAGAAAAAGGGAATAAGACCCATCGGATTTGGTCTTGAGTAACTCCGGTTTGAGAAATCGCATCACAATAGTCACAAAAAGTCTCCAAATGTGAGTGAGGGTCTTCACTAGGCATCCCCCCAAATTGACTTCTCTCAACTAGTTGTATGAATGCGGATTTGGCAATGAAATTACCGGTTAAATGTTGTGGTGTAGGAGTACCATTTGGTAGGTGTTGGAGTAGTGTCCTCCACAATAAGTGCGTTTACATATTAAATCTCGTAAAAGGAATATCATGGATTTATCTTTTTATTTGTCAGCTGGTCATCGTTAATCGGTAATGATTGGCTGACTAGAGTTTGACATTACTTGTCGTGTGACGACGGTGATCGCTGATCCCTTTAGGTCACACCTATAGGATGATGCCCAAATGGAAAAACTAATTATTTGTATGAGATACAAAATAATTAAATCCTTGTATTATTTGACTTTTAGTTAGTCACATAAATGTATTATTTGATGACGGGTTACGAACTCGGGACAAGGAGATTTATTATTCAATTATATGATGTTTAAATAATAAATGATTAGAATTTATTAATTAATTGTTAATTAATTAATTTTATACGATATGTGTATATGTTTTGAGGTGGAATTAATTAGCTATTAAATATTACAAGAGGTTGTAAGATTAGCTAAGTGGGTTAATATTGATACATTGTGTGTTGATAAAATGGTCTTATGATTACTTAATGGTTAAGTAGTCATTGGTAGTTAATTTGTATTATTTAAGTGTTAACTAATTAAATTAATATTTAATTATGTAAGATAATTAAATGTAAGACTTATAAGCATTTGTGGGGTAAATGTCGAAAACCGAAATAGACCCATATATGTCCATTTGGAAGATTTTTTAGAGGAAACCAAGTGTCCTTTTAAGTGGCAAATTCCACTTAGATTTGTCTCCCATATTTGGCTATAAATACCCAACTATTCACATCATTTTATAAGTTGGAATATTTTGAAGAAAATTGTGTCTTTGTTTGAGCACTTTATCAAGCGACCATTTTTCTTCTCATTTGATCATCCATTTTCATAGCTCAAGAACAACATCAAGGATGGAGTCCATGAGTTGTGCCCAAAACTTGCCTTATACAATGTAAGGAACTTTTGTCTTAAAATGGTTTAATACCATCTTTTATACTTTTATTTGCATGCATGTAGATTTCGACCACTTAGATTAATTTGTAATTATAATATCATAAGATGAGTATTAATTTGGTCTAAATAACTAACAAGTGGTATCAGAGCATTGTTAAATACATGCATGTTGTTTTAAGACGATTTTAGTAATTTATGAGATAAATTAATAAATTTGATATTATGTTACTAAAATTAGTTTTATCACATAATATGGTATTGCATGTAAATAATCTGGTCTTAGGATGATATGGGACGAAAATTTGATTTTTGTTAAATTTTTCCACTTTTTATAACTTAAAATGGCATAAAATTGAGTAAAAATGCATTAAAATTAATTAAGAGTTAATTAAATTTGGTTTCATGTTAATTTTATGTATATTGATACCGTCGTCAGGTACCAAAAATAAATACCTAAGTTACAACTAACAGAAGTCAGCGGTAAGTAGGGTCGATCTCCACAGGGAGGCGGTGTACTATCTATTTGTCTATTCTATCCGTCTGATGTCACAATTGGGGGTTGAATTGATTGTGTTGACTAAACTAAAGACTAAAGCGAGGGAAAAAGATGAGAGAAATTAACAATAAGAGAAAGGAAGTATGCTAGGAGTCGGTCCACCGTGGCAGCTATCAGATCTTATATTATCGAGAATACTAAGGCGATTAGACTATTGATAAGAAGAGCTATGGTCGTCACCTTTCGGTCCTTAAACCGCCCTAGAGCGTAAATGACTTAACTTTCGCCCTCATTGCTATACCCTATTGTAATTAAGCAAGCCTTCCCTTCCAATCTTTCGATCTAGGTCGGGGTTAACTAGATTTATGGTCTCCTGCATGCATTCATTAAATAGGATAACGATTAAATTGCCTAATACAATTCTTATCGCAGGGCTAATCTATTTAATACAATTAAAGCATCGCTACCACGACTTCCCTAATCCTAACATACTAGGGAGATTTAGCTAGACATGGAATAAATAAGTACAATAAATAAATAGGGAGAGGGAATAATAAACATTAAATAAAAAGAGAGAAAAGAGAGAAGAAATTATCAAATTAAGGATCCGGAAATAAGAAAGAGTAACAAGAATCAAAGCAATGTAGCAAAAGTGTGAGAGAGAGTTTACAATGACAAACTGACTTCCTATTTATAAGAAAATAGGATTAGCTAAACCTAATGACGGAATTAAACCTAAAAAGCCCAGCCCGCCAACAATATCCACTCGATCGAGTAACTAAATCATTCGATCGAGCAAAAGCATAAAAGGAACTGGTCGATCGAAAGGAAAATTAGTCGATCGAATACTTATTCATCCTAAAACCACTCGATCGAGAAGAAGTGTCTCTCGATCGAGCAAATGGGCTCTCGATCAAACAGAAATAGTTCTCGATCGAGCACCTCTCGACGCGTAATTCCCGCTTCGCGCACTGAACTTCAAACGGCTGCCATTTCTTCGTTACTTGGTCAAACAGGGTGATTCCGGTGGCATTGGAAAGCTAAAAGGACAAACTTTCATCTCCAATTGGAATCACCTGAATATCTGTTGTAGAACTCGAGATATGGCTCTTACAAGCAGGAACTAGCAAATTGACGCACTCTCTTGGCTCGCCTAACTTCCTTACTCCAATGCGCATCTCAAAATAGCTTCATTTCCACTCTAAATTCACTCTTCCTCCAAATGCATGCTAAAAGGACGGTAAAAGGCTCGATTACACTACTTCCTGGTTCATTTCTGCAAATAAGACAAAATAACCCAAAGTAGCATATTCGGGGCATTTCGTAGCATAAAACCACGATAAAAGCATAAAGATACGCGCATAAAATAGGCTAAAAAGACTATATAAAATGCACGTATCAAATCTCCCAAACCAAACCTTTACTCGTCCCCGAGTAAACTAAAATGCAACTAAATGGAACGGAAAAAGATAACTCGGGGCTAGCTACAAATGCCCACTTAAGCCAATTTAATGCGAGCAAACTAACACTTATAGCAGACAGTCAAATGCAAACGAGTTATAGGATGTTTATAAATAAAGCTGAACCGTCGACCTTGCAAGACCTTTAACAATGGACTCTCACGGGTCACTCTTCTCTCATGAAGCAAAGGGTGAACATATATATGTAAGAGAGAAAGAAAAATAGTCGCTCACCTAAACTACGACCCACATAAACATGCATGCAACTAATATGATAGACAATTCTAGCTACCGTACATACATTCCAACCAACAAGGTCCTGTCACAGCCGAGGGCTTACAAAAAAATGGTAAAGTGAGGCAATGGGTAAGAAAAGGCAAGACATTTATGGGAATGTGGAGGTATAGGTGATCAAGCTAGTACCTAAACAAAACCATATATCAACATCCGATTCTTAAGCAATTATAGAATAAGCGCAATGCCCTTCATTTGGCATAAATCTCACCAAACCAAACTGATATTACTCCTCAAATGATGTAAGATAGAACATAGGAGCAGAAACCGTCAACCAAACAACATTTTTTCGAATTTTTCTTCTTCTTTTTTTTTCTTTCTTTTTTTTTTCACGGTTTCTTTCTTCACATTTTTTTTCAACTTTTTCTTTTTTTCTTTTTCATGTCATTTTTTCATCATCAATTCTTTTTTCATCATCCTCCTTTTCTTCTTAGATTACCAACTCCGAATCAACAGAATACGAACCAAACTTGGCACAATAAAATATATACCGCAAAACATACACTAAACTAGCTTGACAAGGCAGGCTGAATTTGGATGTAGCTAAGGGTCAACAGGCAAATTTGGCTAATGTGGAGTTTATGGGTAAAAATGAAAGAAAAGGGAAATGTAAGCACCTCCCTGCATGTGACACCAACCACTAACCCGAATGTATGACGGCAAAAAGCAATTGAATTTCATATATGTGCAAATTAATGATACATGTTATGCAAGGAGTAACTACTCACAATCCTACATGAAACTGGTCACAAATGACACCAGTTTATACGGCTCTAATCCTTAGAAATTATAAGTAGGTTGCCAAAATTTCAGGTCAAGTCTATTCGTTCAGCTAAATTTAAACATAAACTCGTAGATATGCGATAAGACAATGCTAAAAGATAACAGTTTAATGCAAGGCTTAAGCAGAAAGACAAATGCAGTGCAATATCATCATTGAAATCTACCGTTCCGACTCAACCTATATGCAAAAATAAACGTGATTTTTTTTGAATTTTTAACAATTTTTTTTGATTTTTATTGGATTTTTATGAAAATAAACAACGATGCAAACATAAATTAAATGTGATAACTGAAATGCAATAAAAACAATATGCAGACACAGATATGGATGCATAACCTCCCCAAACCAAACCGTACAATGCCCCCATTGTACCAAAACATGGAAAGGAAATGCAAAATAAAGGAGAAAGAGGGTAAAAGCGGAAAACTCACAAAATGCGCGAATAAGGGGACCTCCCCAAACCGACCATGAAATGGGAGGTTGCTAAGGGCCCGGAAAACCGTCTCAGGAAGCTAATCCAAGTCAATAACACTCGATATCCGTCCAACAGTGGTCGATCGAATGAGTGGGCGTCCCATGAATCGCTCGATCGATCGGAATAGTGGTCGATCGAGTGGTTCTCTAATATGCAGGTGGTCGATCGAGTGATTAATCACTCGATCGAGTGAATCAAATTGCTACAGTGTTCGATCGAGTAAGCAAAACACTCGATCGAATGATGCTCGATGAATTCCTGCAAAATGCAATTCAAACGACTGCAACTAACCAAAACAAGCATCTTTGAGAAATTTTTATGGTTTTAGAACCATTTATTACAACTGAAATTGAAATAAAAACAAAATAAAAACGCCGGGTTGCCTCCGGGTAGCGCTAACTTCGATCAGTCCCAGCTCGACCTTCTTTTTCTTCGAGCCTTATAATTAGTTACAATCAAAGCAACTCAAGCGCGCGACAACTTTGTCAAATAGCTGCGCATGTGCTACACAAAAGCATAAGTAGCACAAAAGTGGATTACAGAAATAGGAAATAAAAATATGTAAGCATTTAAGTCTAACAAATTTCCTGTGGGCGCTCCTAAATTTATCCACAAAATATAGGGGCGCGGGAGCAATTGTCAATAAAGTAGGGCTCCATTTCAGATTAACGAATTTATAATGATAAGGACGGTGAGAAATCTTTAAATTGTGCGACCTCTTTGGGAAGGGGTAAGGCATTGGGATGCGCGACAAAAAGTCAATCGAGGCAATTTACTATTAAAACAAACAATAAATAAATTATCGTTCAATACCTCAAGTTGATCACTCTCAATGACGGAATCATAGATAAAAGAATTCATTACCTCTTCCGTGCTAGAAGTGACTACCGACTCAGCTACCTCCTTGTCATCCTCAGTGGAATTCGTCCCGTAAATCGCAGCCTCAAGCGCATCCAGCTCGGCTTTGAATAAGGGAGATTCGTAATCGTTATCATCGTTAAAATCGTCATCTATATTAAGCTCAAATGACGAATTACAGCTCCCAATGACCAAATCGTCGATCGAGCGGGAATTATTACTCGATCGACCAATTTCTTCCCGCAATTCACTCGATCGAGTGGCGGAATCACTCGATCGAGGACTATCCTCCTGCATTCCACTCGATCGAGCTGTGATATCACTCGATCGAGCAAGTTCTTCTGAAAAATCACTCGATCGACCAATAATTGTCACTCGATCAAGTGATACCTCTGTCAATTTGAAATCTTCGCGTGGGGTAGTGAAATATGATAGGAACTCGTCGTCCGAGTCATAGAAGTCATCCTCATCATTGGGCAACACGGTTTCCTTACGAGAAAAACTGCTCTCAGTAAGATAAACCTCTTCTTCTTGCATCTCACCGCTAACCGAGCTATTTGTGACTCCGATTCGGGATTCGAGCGTCCATATATCTATCACTCTCTTGCATTTGTGATACAAGCATTCTCGTTAAATATAGTCACTCCGCGATCTCTTCTCTCTCCATCTCATTTGCTAATTGAGCAAGCTGAGACTCGAGCTCATCAAATCGCGAGACATATTCTTGCACTTGGAATGCAAGTTCCTCCATCAAGAATTTCAGCTCCGCAAGGTCTTCTTCTTGTATCTCGGGGGAATCTTGTTGCGGTGGCCATTGATAGGGCGGATGTGGCGGCACAACTACAGCTGCATTGTGCTCAGCAGAACCACATCTCCCGCTGTATATCACCGTCTGTTCCATAAAATGGGACATCGGTGGTGGGTCAAAGGTACTCAAGCCTTCCCTTTGACTGTCTTTCACCTAGAACTGTCTAGGTAGTACCTGTAAGGCCTATCAAAACAGCACTAAACAAAAGATTAAAACGGCCTCAAGGGAAAAATCCCCTGAGGCTAAAAACAGATAAAATTTAAACAAATAAATAAATAGATTGCCTCCCCGGCAACGGCGCCAAAATTTGATACCGTCGTCAGGTACCAAAAATAAATACCTAAGTTACAACTAACAGAAGTCAGCGGTAAGTAGGGTCGATCTCCACAGGGAGGCGGTGTACTATCTATTTGTCTATTCTATCCGTCTGATGTCACAATTGGGGGTTGAATTGATTGTGTTGACTAAACTAAAGACTAAAGCGAGGGAAAAAGATGAGAGAAATTAACAATAAGAGAAAGGAAGTATGCTAGGAGTCGGTCCACCGTGGCAGCTATCAGATCTTATATTATCGAGAATACTAAGGCGATTAGACTATTGATAAGAAGAGCTATGGTCGTCACCTTTCGGTCCTTAAACCGCCCTAGAGCGTAAACAAATTAACTTTCGCCCTCATCGCTATACCCTATTGTAATTAAGCAAGCCTTCCCTTCCAATCTTTCGATCTAGGTCGGGGTTAACTAGATTTATGGTCTCCTGCATGCATTCATTCGACCGGATAACAGTTAAATTGCCTAATACAATTCTTATCGCAGGGCTAATCTATTTAATACAATTAAAGCATCGCTACCACGACTTCCCTAATCCTAACATACTAGGGAGATTTAGCTAGACATGGAATAAATAAGTACAATAAATAAATAGGGAGAGGGAATAATAAACATTAAATAAAAAGAGAGAAAAGAGAGAAGAAATTACTGAAATTAAGGATCCGGAAATAAGAACAGAGTAACAGTAATCAGCAATGTAGCAAAAGTGTGAGAGAGAGTTTACAATGACAAACTGACTTCCTATTTATAAGAAAATAGGATTAGCTAAACCTAATGACGGAATTAAACCTAAAAAGCCCAGCCCGTCAACAATATCCACTCGATCGAGTAACTAAATCATTCGATCGAGCAAAAGCATAAAAGGAACTGGTCGATCGAAAGGAAAATTAGTCGATCGAATACTTATTCATCCTAAAACCACTCGATCGAGAAGAAGTGTCTCTCGATCGAGCAAATGGGCTCTCGATCAAACAGAAATAGTTCTCGATCGAGCACCTCTCAGCGCGTAATTCCTGCTTCGCGCACTGAACTTCAAACGGCTGCCATTTCTTCGTTACTTGGTCAAACAGGGTGATTCCGGTGGCATTGGAAAGCTAAAAGGACAAACTTTCATCTCCAATTGGAATCACCTGAATATCTGTTGTAGAACTCGAGATATGGCTCTTACAAGCAGGAACTAGCAAATTGACGCACTCTCTTGGCTCGCCTAACTTCCTTACTCCAATGCGCATCTCAAAATAGCTTCATTTCCACTCTAAATTCACTCTTCCTCCAAATGCATGCTAAAAGGACGGTAAAAGGCTCGATTACACTACTTCCTGGTTCATTTCTGCAAATAAGACAAAATAACCCAAAGTAGCATATTCGGGGCATTTCGTAGCATAAAACCACGATAAAAGCATAAAGATACGCGCATAAAATAGGCTAAAAAGACTATATAAAATGCACGTATCATATATTTATTTAGAAATAACCACATGCATGTTCTATTTATGAGATAAGTAGATACTTTAGATTTATGTGATTAATATAGGTATTTTATTGATTTTAATTTGATAAAAAATTGTAAATAATGGTTATTTTGTAAATAAATATTGATTTAATTTTTGAGCTCGAAATTTTTGAATTTTTAGCTCCTGGAAATTGTTCCAAAATGTACAAAATTTTATTTTAATTCATTTCAATTTTTATGGTTTGATTTAGAATTAAATCGTAAAAATTATCGCTTTACCGATTAAATTGTGAAATCCTTTTAAATAAATTTTAAAAACAAAAATTTTCACTTGCATGGAATTTTTGGTGTAAGACCAGAATGTTAATGGCTTTGAAATTTATTTTTCCATCAATTTTTAAATTAAATGGAATTTTTGTACGATAATTGTGAATTATTATATCATTTTTGTCATAATTGTGTTTTAATTCCCATAAAAATTCAAGATAATTATTGAGAATAATTATTTTGATATTAGACCAGATTAGTATGATGAGTAAGTCTTAAAATTGTTTTAAGAATTGATTATGAATTTTTATTGGTAAAAATTCCGTCAAAGCAAGCTCAAATGATCGTTTTTGGTAAGTTAGACAATTTGGCATGTCATTTTCCATAATGCATTTGATTATTCAATTGGATGAATGTTTTTTTTAGCATTATAATTATGTAATTTTTTCCCTAATATGGACATAGGTAGAAGTTGGTATTTCCCGTAATGTAAGGGAATATCGACTTGTTTTGTAATTAATTGCGATTTCGTATCGCCTAATTTGTAATTAATTAATAGTTTTTATTTTTATTTTATTACAAATTGTATAATAGGGTATTGTTATGTAATTTAATTATTAGTAATTAGATGAAGCATCTAAAGACGGCGTTTTCATGAAGACGGTGTTTTCGGAAAGGCATTCCGAAATCCTAAAGAAGGAGGCCAATTTATGAAGACTCAAGGGACCAAGGAGTTGGTTTCCGATATGTAATAATTTTAGTTAATTAGATTAACTAGGTGGTCATATTAGGACTTACTTGTTTACATTTATGCATTCATGCCAAATCATCACTACATGTTTTATTTTTGTTGTTATCGATTTAATTGTCTAGCATTCACCAATTTAGTTCACTTAAAAGTGATAGACAATTAAATTGATAAGATCTCTCACGTTTGTTTAAAATTGAGATTAAGCCTTACCAAATAATAGCACCTATGAATCACTTCTTCATTAGAGGTAGGTTCGGATCACCGAGGTACACACTTTTTACGTTGGGTAAGTAGGGTAATAAAAGTTATTACGCGTGAAAATTGGTTGGACTCAATGGGATAAATATGGGTTGAATCGGTCCACCGTGCCCATATTTATTCTGGGGCTAAAAGATAGATTTTAAGAAAATCCGTCAACCAAGAGTTCTAGTAGTAGAATCAGTCAAAATGTTGACTCACCAAATTTATATAAATATGGGTTGTATCGGTCCACCGTGCCCGTATTTATATAAAATTGGATCTTGGAATCATTTATATAATTCAGTGGGAGATCATTATATAAATGGGAACTTGTTAAATAGTTTCACAAGTTAAATATTTCTAGACGATAAATGTTAATATTTTCTTTATTTCCTTTGTAGTAATCACGATGACTTCTAATAGTGAAACCGTCACCATAGCTAGAGATTCATGGCTACGTTCTTTTATGGACAAATATGTTTTAAAAGCCGATGGTAGTAATTTTAAAGATTTGGAGGAACAACTTCAATTAGCTGCCGCAGGTAATGGCAAATTACGCTACCTTGTCGATCCCTCTCCCCCTTCACCTAGTACTAGGGCCACTGCCGATGTAAGGGAGGCTTTTTCAAATTATCAAAAGGAATCTGCCGCAGCTAAAAATGTTTTGATTTTTTCAATGGATCCTGCTTTACAAAGGCAATGTGTCAAGTTTCGCGATGCACATGAAGTATTCTCGAGGGTTTCTAATATGTTTTCTCAAGCCCCGAGGATAATTTAGTATGACACTGCAGTTTGGTTCTTTGAGGCTAACCTCAAAGATGGACAACCTGTAAGTTCACACGTACTTAAAATGATTGAGTACATGGAAACTTTAGAGGGGTTGGGATGTAACATCCCCGACGAACTAGTGGTGGACCGAGTGCTTCATTCTCTATCTCATGTCAAAGGATTTACCCAATTTAGGGTAAATTATAATATGACAAACATGAGAAAGAGTTTACATGAGCTCCATTCTCTGCTTGTACAAGCAGAGAAGGACATGGGATTGAGTGGGAGTACAAGGAAAGATGTGCTTGCGATTAACGTGAAGGGGAAGAAGCAGTTTAAGAGGAACGCAGGTAAGAAGCCCGTTCAGGTGGAGGGCAAAGTTAAAGCAATTGCGAATTGCTCTACCAAGCCTAAACCTATAAAGGGTAATCCTGTTAAAAATCTTTGTAATTATTGTAATAACAAGGGACATTGGAGACGTAATTGTACAAAGTACCAGGATGACATAAAAGCTGGCATTGTGAAGCCGACATGTAATTTCTCAACCGAATCTTTTATGATAGACATAAATTATGCTTCAAATAAAACTTGGGTATTAGATACTGGTTGTGGTTCTCACTTGTGTAATTATTTGTAGGGCCTAAAAAGCATAAGAAAGCTAAACAAGGGTGATGTCGATCTCCGAATGTGAAACGGGTCTAGAGTAGCTGCCGTCTCAGTAGGAACTTATGTACTTAGTTTAGCTTCGGGGTTGGAGTTGCATCTTAATAATTGTTATTTTGTACCAACGCTATCTAGAAATATAATATCCGTATCTGTGTTAGACACAAAAGGGTTTTCCTTTGTAATTAAAGACAAGTGTTGTACTTTTCCCCTTAATGGGATTGTATATAGTCAAGCTATTTCAATCAATTGTATTTATATTCTAGACACTTGCAACGATGTTTATCATTTAAGATAATAAAAGACTCAAAACAGGTGATCCCGATCAATCTTATTTATGGCATTGTCGATTAGGACACATTAACGAGAAACGCATTAAAAGACTAGTGTCGACAGGTATAATTAAACCTTTTGATTTCGAATCATTTGGTACATGCAAATCTTGTCTTCTTGGCAAGATGAGTCGTTCACCTTTTCTAGGAAAAAGATCTCGAGCTAGTGAGTTATTGGGTTTACTACATACCGATGTATCTGGTCCAATGACAGTCACTGCTAGAGGTAATTATGACTATTTCATTACTTTTACCGATGACATGAGTAGATATGGGTATATCTACTTAATGAGGTATAAAAGTGAAGCTTTTGATAAGTTCAAAGAGTTTCATAATGAAGTAGAAAACCAATTAAATAAGAAGATTAAAGCATTACGATCAGATCGTGGTGGAGAGTATTTAAGCAATGACTTTAGAGATCACCTTAAAGACTATGGTATTGTATCTCAGTTAACTCCTCCTGACACACCACAATTAAATGGTGTGGCTGAGAGGAGGAATCGAACTTTATTAGATATGGTTCGATCGATGATGAGTCAAATAGTGTTACCTAAGTCATTCTGGGGTTTTGCCATTTTATCTGCTGTATAATCACTTAAATAAAAGTCCCATTAAAGCAACTGACAAAACTCCATATGAGATATGGAAAGGGAAACTCCCGAATTTGCGATACATGAAAGTATGGGGTTATGATGCTTATGTCAAGAGCAAGTCTGACGATAAGCTTGCACCTCGTTCTGAAAAATGTATTTTTGTAGGCTACCCTAAGGAAACTTGTGGATATTACTTCTATAATAGTAACAAGAATAAAGTGTTTGTTGCTCGTGAAGCTGTCTTTCTAGAAAAAGAGTTTATTTCTAGAAGACAGAGTGGGAGGTCAGAAACTGATGTGACAGTACGGGAAGATGTTCCTTCTACGTCTGAATCAGTTATTGTTCCTTCTGGACCTAGGAGGTCAGAAAGGGTTAGTCGCCAGCCTGATAGATACCTTGGTGTTTGTTGGAATATGTGTCCTTCGACAATAATGCGATCACAACTGTTGATCATGATGATCACATGTTTAAGTCTCATTTTAAATAATACAATTGGGAAGTAATATTTTACTGTCAACTGGTCCACACATATCGGTAATGATTGGCTGACTAGAGTTTGACATTACTGTCGTGAGGCGGTGGTGACCAGTTGATCCCCTTAGTTCATACCTAAAGGTTAACACTCTTAATTTATCATTTAATTGATCGTATGACGATACGAGTTAATTAAATTACTTAAAATTGACGGACGATTTTGGAAGTAATATTTACGTGTCTCATTGTAATTTGATTAAATAAGATACGGTCTAAGTAATCGAATTGTTTTATTTCTTTGATGAAATTATTGTTTAAGGAAACAATTACATTTGAATGAATAAATTATTATAACTACAAGATGTTGTTATCTATAATTGGTAAATTATTTTGGTACAAGTAATTATGAATTACTAAGTCGATTTTGTATATGACGTATTTTTTATTATTGCGTTGATTTTTAATATGAAATAAATACATAACAATTTTACATGACATGTGATATGTGATAAATTGACAAAGATAAAATAGAGTCCATTTTATCTATAATAACCGAAATAATGGGGAGGATTAAGAAAGTATTATGTTAATTATGTGAGTGGTAAACATAATCATTTGCCTAATACCTAGCCATGCATACCTAGTGGTTATTGTGAAGAGCACTTTGATCATGCATTGGGCATCACTACCTCCCCCTTCCACCCGGTTTTAAGAGGAGAAAACCATGGGGTTTTCTCCTTAATTTTTACCTAATATACATTACCAAAAACATTAGTGTATTATTCATTCTATTCATCTAAAAATAAGAGTTTTTAGAGAGATATATTCTTCTTTATTCTCCCTTTCTCTTAACCGAAATATTGAGAGAACAAAATAATATTTTGGTCAATTTTATACAAAATTAATATTGTTCTAGTAATAATAATATTAATTTTATTAAGTTGTTACTTTGGGTATTAATCCTTGGGAGGGATTCTCTACTTGAATCCTTGTTCATCCACTTAAGGAAGCTCAAGAACAAGTGAGTAGGAGAACTCACTTGTGCCCATAAAATCCAAAATCTTCAATGTAAGATGATGATTTCTTCTTTAATTTTGTTATTGTTTGCATGCATAAGATCAACATTTAATTTTATGACTAAATTAAATCAACGCATATATGAATATGTATAGTAATAATATATAGATTTCCAACAGTGAAATCAAGAGCCTTTGGTTGTTTGCATGCAAATCGGTTATAGTTTTTCCGAGTTATACGATTAACATATAAAACTTGTAAATTTGTGTTATTATGATATATCACGAAATAAAATATGCATGTTAAAGTTTCTGATCCTAAAATGTATTTAGGATATTTTGGTTAATTTATGGATTTTTATTGTTCATCATATTTAATAATGGCATTAAAAATGTGATTTTATGATTAAAATGTCATTTTCGGACTAAAATTTGCTAAACTACGAATTTTCCAGTGGTTTTTGGATATGTTTTCACATATATTATTTTTAGATGACCTGTAAATGTTCATAATTTGTGGAGTTCTTATGCTCGAAATATGGTTTTTTCATGATATAAATCGTATTTAGATGAATAATAGGTTAATATGAGATAAATTTCGAATCTGGTCATAGAAATTTAGTATGTTGTCACATGCAATTTTAAAAGATTTGTGTAAAATAATAGGCTATATTGAAGTCCTTATGCATGATTTATGAATTTTTGATGAAAAATAGCATAAATAGTGACTTAATTAGTGAATAATTGGTAAAACATACTCCATGACTAAGGAAAAACGTCACATATTGCATTTTATTATCTTTTTCATATCTAAAATTGAAAAGTTGATGAATATAATGTTTCTCATGTTTTTTATGATTATTATTGATAAATCCGATAAATCGCAACATAGTTTTTCCGATAATTTTCGAAATTTTAACCTAAGTTTTTTGAACATTATGAGTGTCATGGTTTTTTCCAGAATTTTCAAGAGTTTAAATTTCAAATTTCAAATTTATTTGAATTTGTTGTGATTTATTTGAAGTTTATAGCATTTTATGGTAATTTTGGGTCCATTAATGAATAATTTTAAGAAATATGAGTTAATTATAGTCAAATAGTTAGTGGAGACTAATTTTGAGTCCTAAGTGGTTTGGGTAATTAACTTGTGCATAAATATGAATTTATGTAATTTATTGTGATTTTAAAAGGTTGAATCACGCAAATCCGTAAAAACCGTTTAATATACGATATTGGCTCCTTAAAGGCGATTTAGCATAAAATTGGGCATGTTCATACATATTATAATGCTGAATTTTATTTATGATTGTCATAATTTTATTTTATGTAATTTTTGAATTATGTAATTTTACTTAGTATGGCCTTAGTTTTTAATTGGTATTACCCGAAATGTATGGGAATATCGATTCGGTTGTAATTTATTGTGATCTCGTATCACCGTTTTGTAATTTAATAGATTTATTTTATTTTAATTACAAATGTATAATAGGAAATTATGTAATTTGTTATGTAATTTTATTATTCCGGAGTTCCTTGAAGACGGTGTCACTCAACAAGGCGATACATAAAGATGGTGTTACCTCGAGATGTGTGCCATAACCGAAGTTCAAGGGACCAATGGAGTTGGTTTCCGAATATGTAATAGTTAATTAGATTTTCTATTTTAGGAAGGCCATACTAGGATTTATTTTATGTTTTGCATTTTATTTATATGTCGCATGCATCGCTAAATCGCCATAACTAAAACATACGTCATCTTTTAATCGAGTTTATCGACCGTGTCAATTAGAATTATCGTAGTTCACCGCTTTAGTTCACTTAAAACGTGATAGATAATAAATTGACATGATCTCTCGCTAAAAATAAACAATTGAGACATAGCCTTACCAAAAGTAGAAACCATGAAAACCTATTTTGCGAGGGAGTGCACTCGGCCATCCCGGGGTACAAACCTTGTTACGTAGGGGAAGTGAGTGATAAATGTCTATCCACCGAATTCGTGTTGATGAGGGTTTCATCGGCCATCCCGTGCCCAAGTTAATGTGAATTTGGATCATGGACACATTTATTCGAAATTTGGATTGACCTCAACGGAAGTATTCGTGACCGTAGTCGCATGTGTTCCGGGCTATAGATAAACATTAGAGTAATTTTATCGACCAAGAGTTCTAAAAGTAGAATCGATTAAAAGTTAATCCACCGAGTTATATTAATAAGGGTTTCATCGGCTATCCCGTGCCTAAGTTGATATGAATTTGGGTCTTGGAATCATTTATCTAAGTTGGGTAGAGGTCACTAGATAAATGCAATAAAACTTGTTTAAATTAATTTTTTACGAGTATTATTATTCTGAAAACGACATATGTTTTATTCCTTCTATATTTTGTTTTGTAGACCGCTTCTATTTCTCATAAAAAATGGCCACTCCAAACCCCAACGCCACACCTCTCACTAATACTTCATGGCTCCGATCCTTCATGGATCGATGTAAACTTGAAAAGAATGGGTCAAATTTCTCCGATTGGGATGCCCAACTCAAATTAGCGCCCAAGGTGACGACAAGCTTCTTTACCTCACCGAGGCTTCTCCACCCGAACCTAATACTAGGTCAACCGCCGCTACTAGGGAAGCATATGAGGCTTACCATAACGAGTCCGCCGCAATGAAAAATGTGTTGATCTTTGCGATGGAGGCGGATCTCCAAAGGAGAGCCTTTAAGATGGGCACCGCTAATGAAATCTACTCCAAGCTTGTGACAATGTTTTCACAAACTCCGCGGATCGTCCAATATGAGGCGGCCGCGACATTCTTTGATCTCGACTTCAAAGAGGGCCAAAAGGTTAGCCCTCGCGTGCTCAAATTAATGGAGCTAGTCGAGACCTTGAAGATTCAAAAAGTTGAAATCCCCAAAGAACTCATTGTAGATAGGATTCTACACTCCTTATCCAAAGTCAAAGCGTATGTTCAATTCCGGGTGAATTTTAACATGCAAGACAAGGACGTGTCTCTTGAAGAGTTTCACAAGTTACTTGTGCAATCCGAAAGAGACATGGGGTTAAATGTTAACCCACCTAAGGATGTGCTTAACATAAGCACCAAAAGCAAGGGGAAGTTCAAAAAGAATGGGAAGAAGAGTAAGAAGCAAGCTCCCACTTTCACCAAAGCTAAGACCTATGAAGCTAGCACTTCCAAAATCAAGAAGGGTCCTCTTGATAAATGCCATTATTGTAATGGTGTTGGACATTGGAAAAGAAATTGTTCCAAATACCTTGATGACATTAAGGTTGGAAAGATCACTCCAATAGGTAAATGACTATCCTTTCTTTTATGTTTCTAATGCAACTATGGTATTGTGGTACAAAGTTATGATAATGTATCCCCTTTTTATTGTAAATAGGGCCTCCACCAAGCAAGGACAAGGGAAAAGAAAAGCAAGCTTGAGAAACCATCAAGAAGCTAGGAATAGCTTCCATGAAGCTTGGCTTTTTATTGTCTTATTTTAATTTATGTTTCGGATTTTAGAACCTTATTGATTTCCGTGTTCGACATGGAAATGTATTATGGATAATGGTTGTATTTTGGATAATGGTGGCTTGGTTTGCAACCCAAGTCACCCGTTTTATCGTATTTTATCCTTGTTCTAAAATTCGTCTTTATCCGCTTGCTTATAGAAACATATGATCATTCACTTAAAGTGATCTAATAAACAACTATAATGATGGGATTCATTCTATGTCCGCAAGCTTAAGGCTTGTATATGATCAAATATAAAGTGATCATTGAGTTGATGAACTCTCTTAAAGGAATGTCAATCACCAAGTACGCTTATCAAATCTAAAACAATTAATCAACCTATGAGATAGTCCTCCTTATACTTCAAAATCATAATTTGTGTCTCATATGCTATCTTTGAATCTCTAGTGTATTTATTCTAAAGATAGAGTGGGAGAAAAATGAAGACACAAACAACACCAAGAAAACTTGTGTAAATGAGATCTATGCAAGAAAGAATGATTTGTATACCTATATAGATAGTATACTCGAATAGATGAGATCTATGGTCTCGAATAGATGATATCTACATGAGAAAAGAGACCAAGTGAAGTAATCAAAAGAATATGTTCTCAAGATAACTACACGAGGAGACCAAAAGAAAGTTTTGGAATAAGAATGACTAATATAAAGTCTTAACAAGAGTTTTGACTAGTTTATGATAAATTTTGACCAATAGTTTCAATGTTGATATTTACTTAAGAGCCTATATGAATCAAAGTTGCATCCTAGAAAATAAATGAGATTTATGACTAAAAGTTTCAAATGTTGATATGCCGATATCCACAAGAGATAAGCTAAGTATTAACCACGCTAATGTCATTACTTAACCTCATTATGAAAATGAAATGGTTAAACCTCTTTCCGAAAAGGGTATTTTGAAGGATGTGTATTAGATATAATTCACATTTAATCTGATGACATTGCCGTGCATCATTATAAGATGAATGAGTTAGAGATTAAAATCTCTTTCCATAAGGTTGAAAATTGAAACCTTTTCAAAATAGGTATTTTGAAAGGATATGATGGGAACATATATGGTTTTATCTTAATAACTTAGAAAAGCAAAATATATTTCAATTCTTGAAATGTTTCAATTGAGTAGTTAATTACGAAACATGTGGAATTAAGTGGGAGTTGGAAATTATCATGTGAAGACATGGAATTTAGTGGGAGCAATCATCTTGTAAAATTTATAACTCACTACTCATTGATAATGACGAGCTAATACTTTCCTTCACAAAGAAGTATTTGAGTTTTCAATTCTGGATGAAAATGGACTATGATGAATCCAATTACATCATGAGATGTTGGAAAAGTATTGAGATATATACATCGAATCAACGAGAAACGTAGGTTATTCATGTAAATGAAAATGGAATTGCCATTAGCAGTCATGGTCGTTCATTGAACCTAAGAATGGTTGATCTCATGATTATTAGTTACTAATGTTTCCGCCATTAGAATAATCATGCACATGTCCAATAATGAATTATATGCATAAGAGCATGATGAATCATTGGCAAGCCATAGAAGAAACGTCATGAATTCTCGAGGAGAATCCGATGAGCGATTTCAGTGTTAGAGAGAACACTCTATTATGTGTCAAGAGGTTGCATATATTAAAGTTCGAACAACACGTAAGGATTTATGAAAATCCTAAGCCTTTCAAGCTAATAAGAGAAATAAAAGATTTGGAAAAGTACTTAGTTGAAGTAAAAAGTTACTCAAAACTAATATTTCCTAAATGGGGTCAAATGGGCATATTTTGGGTTATGATGGCTATGGCTAGTCGAAGGGAATGAGTGCGATAGGAATTGTCCACCCCTAGTCAGGGTTATAACAATATCTCAGGGCCACTCGAGGAGTAATGAAATGGAAATGCGTGGCCACGCTCGGAAGATATCTATGGTAGAAAAATCCGGTCAATCAGTTATTCTCAAGATCGAGGAAACCACTCTCGATATGATCACTTGCACGTACGACCTGAAAGACACCTTACATTGAGTGGGAGATAGTAATAGGACAAGAGAATTGCTGATGCACACTTGTCGAGGACAAGTGGGAGATTGTTGGAATATGTGTCCTCCGACAATAATGCGATCACAACTGTTGATCATGATGATCACATGTTTAAGTCTCATTTTAAAGAATACAATTGGGGAGTAATATTTTACTGTCAACTGGTCCACACATATCGGTAATGATTGGCTGACTAGTGTTTGACATTACTGTCGTGAGATGGTGGTGACCAGTTGATCCCCTTAGGTCATACCTAAAGGGTAACACTCTTAATTGATCATTTAATTGATCGTATGACGATACGGGTTAATCAAATTACTTAAAATTGATGGAAAATTTTTGAAGTAATATTTACGTGTCTCATTTTAATTTGATTAAATAAGATACAGTCTAAGTAATCGAATTGTTTTATTGCTTAGATGAAATTATTGTTTAAGGAAACAATTACATTTGAATGAATAAATTATTATAACTACAAGATGTTGTTATCTATAATTGGTAAATTATTTTGGTACAAGTAATTATGAATTACTAAGTCGATTTTGTATATGACGTATTTTTTATTAATGCGTTGATTTTTAATATGAAATAAATACATAACAATTTTACATGACATGTGATATGTGACAAATTGACAAAGATAAAATAGAGTCCATTTTATCTATAATAACCGAAATAATGGGGAGGATTAAGAAAGTATTATGTTAATTATGTGAGTGGTAAACATAATCATTTGCCTAATACCTAGCCATGCATACCTAGTGGTTATTGTGAAGAGCACTTTGATCATGCATTGGGCATCACTACCTCCCCCTTCCACCCGGTTTTAAGAGGAGAAAACCATGGGGTTTTCTCCTTAATTTTTACCTAATATACATTACCAAAAACATTAGTGTATTATTCATTCTATTCATCTAAAAATAAGAGTTTTTAGAGAGATATATTCTTCTTTATTCTCCCTTTCTCTTAACCGAAATATTGAGAGAACAAAATAATATTTTGGTCAATTTTATACAAAATTAATATTGTTCTAGTAATAATAATATTAATTTTATTAAGTTGTTACTTTGGGTATTAATCCTTGGGAGGGATTCTCTACTTGAATCCTTGTTCATCCACTTAAGGAAGCTCAAGAACAAGTGAGTAGGAGAACTCACTTGTGCCCATAAAATCCAAAATCTTCAATGTAAGATGATGATTTCTTCTTTAATTTTGTTATTGTTTGCATGCATAAGATCAACATTTAATTTTATGACTAAATTAAATCAACGCATATATGAATATGTATAGTAATAATATATAGATTTCCAACAGTGTTATCGAGGAAGATGGTGACTATGAGGTTTTACTTTTGGAAAGTGATGAACCCAAGACATACAAAGAAGCTATTACGAGTTCTGACTCTAAGCTATGGCTCGAGGCCATGCAATCCAAAATGGATTCCATGTATGATAATCAGGTATAGGACTTGGTTGACTTACCTAAAGATGTTCGACCTCCTCAGTGTAAGTGGATATTAAAGATTAAAATCGGCATGCATGGACATAAGGATGTCTACAAAGCTAGACTGGTTGCAAAAGGTTTCACTCAGGTTCATGGTTTACACTATGATGAAGCTTTTGCATCAGTTGCTATGCATAGATCTGTTCGGATAATGTTAGCGATTACTGCATTTCATGATTATGAGATATGGCAAATGGATGTCAAAACCGCTTTCCTGAACGGCTTTCTGGAAGAGGAAGTGTTCATAACACAACTTGAGGGTTTTGTGGATCCTAAAAATCCTAACAAAGTATGCAAACTTAAAAGATCCATTTATGATCTTAAGCAAGCGTCAAGGAGTTGGAATCATCATTTTGATCATGTTATTAAACATAATGGTTTTTCTCGAAGTGTTGAGGAACCATTTTTTATACATGAAGTTTAGTGGGAGTAGAGTTGTTTTCTTATTTCTTTATGTGGACGACATATTACTCATTGGGAATGATGTTGATATGCTTACTTCTGTTAAGAAGTGGTTGGGAAATCACTTCCAAATGAAAGATTTGGGAGAAGCTCAGCGCATCATGGGTATCTGGATCTATAGGGATAGATCCAAAAGGTTATTAGCATTAAGTCAAGAAGCCTATATCGATAAGATTCTTGACCGATTCAATATGAAAAACACCAAGAGAGGTTTTCTACCTATGGGCAGTAGGATCACTTTGAGTAAGTCATAGTGTCCTTCATAGCCTAGGGATATTGAACGCATGAAATTGATTCTCTATGCTTCCGCTGTTGGATCGATCATGTATGCTATGATGTGTTATCGTCCTGACGTCTCGTATGCTTTAAGTATGAGGAGTCGTTTTTAGAAACCTCCAGGTGAGAATCACTGGATAACCGTCAAGAATATTCTAAAGTACTTGAGAAGGAATAAAGATTCATTCTTAGTGTTTGGACGAGAATCTAAATTACGTATAAGAGGTTATACGGATGCCAGTTTCCAAACCGATAGGGATGATTTGAAATGCCGGGCTTGTTTTGTCTTTTTGTTGAACGGAGGGGCGGTTTGCTGAGAAGTTTAAAGGAGTCTGTGACTGCTGATTCTACAACGGAAGCTGAGTACATTGCAGCCTCTGAAGTTACCAAGGAAGCTGTTTGGATTAGGCAATTTTTAGAGGGACTGAAGGTAGTTCCTACCGCCGAGGATCCTATCACTTTGTATAGTGATAACAGTGGGGCAATTTTTCAAGCAAAAGAGCCCAAGTCTAGTAACAAATCTAGAGATGTACTTAGGAAATTTCATGTAATTAGAGATTTAATCGAAAGGAAAGAAATTACAGTTTGTAAGGTTCGGAGAGCTGACAACATCGTTGATCCTTTAACCAAGCCTTTGTCTCAAGCTAAACATGATAGTCATATAGTTTCGATGGGGTTGAGAGGAATGTCAGAACTGTTGTAAATTATATGATATGTAATAATCAACATATTGTATTTATTATTTCATATAAGATAAGTTCCATTTATCGTTATATTCAGTTTTATGTCTGAATTTATATACTTTGTTTTCTCCAAATAGGTTGTAAAGACAATGTCGAACCCTATTAAGTGAACTGGATTAACATTGTATTTTGTCCCTAGTTACTTAATGAGGTGATGTCTCGGAGTGACTAGATTGTAAGGCGATAGATGACAGGTTCGACTGTCATATGGTCATAGTGATGACTGGTCGATTACATAGGCATATTGTGAGACAATTTGTCGGATAGTGACCGTTATAGAGTCCTTTTGTTGCTAGGTCGTGGCAAGGATTTCTATTTATTCCTTTGAGTCAATTGTTTAAACTAGTGACTATTTGTTTGAGTTGGTATGGTTTTCCGGTGGCTTTGATTTTTGTTCTAGGTCGCACCGTAAAAGGAGGCCTCAGCATTTACTGGGTCATTGTGATCTGCATCGAATGAAGAAAATCGGTCAACGGGATTGTCCTTTTAGGTCATATTTTATCTCAAGGCCACTCGAGGAGTGATGACTGTGAATGCGTGGCCACGCTCGGATGAGATCTATAGTAGATTATCCGGTCAGACAGTCATTCTCCTGATCGAGGAAACCACTTTATGATATGATCACGTGCAAGAATGACCTGAAAGACATCTTGC
Organism: Silene latifolia; assembly: GCF_048544455.1. Lineage (NCBI taxonomy): Eukaryota > Viridiplantae > Streptophyta > Magnoliopsida > Caryophyllales > Caryophyllaceae > Silene > Silene latifolia. The sequence continues at coordinate 211,709,605 of NC_133537.1, read as the reverse complement.
ATTGAGTGGGAGATATTATTGGACAGGAGAATTGGTAACGCACACTTGTGTCGGACAAGTGGGAGATTGTTGGAGTAGTGTCCTCCACAATAAGTGCGTTTACATATTAAATCTCGTAAAAGGAATATCAGAGATTTATCTTTTTACTAGGCTGTATCCCGCGCTTCGCGCGGCCTGTTTTAAAATTTAATTATTATAATTGAAGAAAAATAACATAATTTCTATATAATCTTTAATTTTTTTCCTTATAAATAAAAATAAATTAATTTTTCTCAAATTTATTTTTTTAAGGTTTAATTTCAATGTTTTAAAATAAAATACATACAATTTTAATTAAAACTAATAAGTGTTAATTAATTATGCATGATCAACGTTTTATAAATTATTTTGTGACTGGTCAAATATCATATTAAGTAAAATAAAATTTATTCGAATAATGCAACAATCTACATTAAGTTCTCAAATTATATCATTTCCCGATACGTTATGTTCCAAATCAATTAATATTTGTTCAAAATGATGTGAATATAATTTTATACAATTTTTAACTTTTTATATATAACGTGCGATATTTATGTATCAAACATATATAGTTCAAACTCAACTTATTCAAATATTTTGATTGTGTCTTGCATGTATTATGTGTCAAACATATCTATAAGAATTGCACCTTTTGTATTTTTAAATAACTATATATAAATGATGTTTAAGAGTTTACCTGTAAATAAAATAGGTTAAACTTTTTCAAATAATATTTTTTGAGGTTTAACTTCAAAGTATTTAAAAGTTAACATATAAAATATTTAACTAAACGTACTATTTAGCTAGTCATAATCAATATTTATATACTTGAAGTATACATATTTTAATTGAAGATAGTAAAGAAAAATGTAAAGTTTATTCTACTTTTTCATGTCGTTTATACTACTATATTATTTAATAATCATTACTTTTGTTTTGATTATTCAAATGTACTCACGATCACTATGTGCATACATACTCGTACACATACTCGTTATCACATTATTTAAATCTATCGAAATCTCATATGTATTCAATTTCTCGCAATATTATTTTTCATTCCCACATAAAAACTTATCTCTTTGTAGTTTTATTTAATTTATGTTTTCAAGAAATACAATGACTCTTCCAAATATATTTTTCTTAGGATTTAATGGTTTAAGTTTTATAACTTTCTCAAAATTTCTTTTTACGTAAACATAAAACATTATGAAACACTCACTTTAATCATCTCTACAAATCAAAGTATTTCAATAAATATAACGAAACGTATACTCAATTTGAAGCATTTTTCGCAATAAACGTAATTATTTACATTTTAGAATTTTTATCAAAATAATGTTTTAATAAATTTAGAATCAAATTACTGTAATTATTTAATGTAATTTTATAATAAAATTTATAAACTATAATTAATATTTTGCTAAGATTTATACAACATTTATTATGCTTATATTTAATGTTCAGCTGTCATTAATACTTGTATTTAAAGCTGGGTTGACACGTGGCGCATCCACAACGCTTCAACCCAGTTATATATATATATATATATATATATATATATATATATATATATATATATATATATATATATATATATATATATATATATATATATATATATAAGATTTGTCACTCGTCATCGTTAATCGGTAATGATTGGCTGACTAGAGTTTGACATTACTGTCGTGTGACGGCGGTGATCAGCTGATCCCTTTAGGTCACACCTATAGGATGATGCCTAAATGGAAAAACTAATTATTTGTATGAGATACAAAATAATTAAATCCTTGTTTTATTTGACTTTTAGTTAGTCACATAAATGTATTATTTGATGACGGGTTACGAACTCGGGACAAGGAGATTTATTATTTAATTATGTGATGTTTAAATAATAAACTAGTTTTATGACCCGTGAAATTCACGGATAGTTTCTGCCTTTATTGCGTAGGGTCTAATTTTTTTTGGGAGACTTTGTATAAACCTAGAATTAGGTTTGCTAATCATCCTAAAATATCCTACTCCTAAAATTATGTTGAAGAAGTCCGTTGAAGATGGATTACTACACCTTTAAACATTAAAATACTCAAATAATTATTACTTGAGTATTTTAATTATTTGAGTATTTAATGTTTAAAGGTGTAGTAATCAATCTTCAACGGACTTCTTCAACATAATTTTAGGAGTAGGATATTTTAGGATGATTAGCAAACCTAATTCTAGGTTTATACAAAGTCACTCCAAATCTGCAATTATTAAATACTTACAACACAATTAAGTTAGCAATGGTAGAAAGACAAAATTTACAACAATGATCGATACAATAAAACCGATTTACATTTACATAAAGTGTAATTGTAAAAACAAATTCTACCACAAGCAACTAAGATTAACATTCTAATTCAGAGTAACCTTCACCATTGAGGGCAACACCATTAATTAAGAAGCTGTATATAGTAATACTAATATAGATGTGCTACCAACTGTGTTGGCCGTCATAATATATCTCATTTCCCTTGCTAGCTTAGCCATGAGCCCATGACAATGATGTTAAGATAACAATGAAGTGAGACGGTAGAATATTGATTGTCAAGTGATTGGTCCTCATCCTTCATCTCCATCTAGGGTCTCCTTGGGCATATCAGTGCAATAGAGATATAGAATTATCAAATTCTTAATCAAACGAAACCAAATTTTAAGAACAACATCAACAATAAATTAAATTCAAATATAATTGATCATTTCGAATCATACCATCAATTAGCACATAGTACCACAACCATTCTTCTCCAATTTATTTATATTTCAGAGTGCACCACCTTGTATTTTGTTTGTTTTCTACTTGACGATGATTATGAGCGAAGTTCTTCGTCAACTCTCATATGAGCGAAGTTCTTCGGCAACCCTCATTCTATAAAATTATGTATGTAAATGGGATTGTTGTGCTATTTTGACCATCATGCCCGGCCATCATTTGTTGCTTAGAAAGATGCTTTTTTCTTATCTTAATAAAGGCAACTCTATCTATGAACAAATTTCTCATTATTTGATGGTCAATTTATAGATAAATGATTTCTTATTATAGGTTTGTAACTGAAATTTGAAGTCATATTATAAATTGTAACAGCAATTGGAGGTCACTTATTACACTTCACACAATAAAGGTTGAATTTAAGGGTGAAACTGAAATGTGAGACTTTTGAGTTATATAACTTACGGGATAGGAAGATAATGATGAGTCAAGGAGTTCAAAGGATTGTTCAAGTAAATAATTTTAGTGATTTGCACCTTTTAATCTTCAATACCGTTTAATGCCTCGCTTTAAGATAATGGAAGAATTGCTGTGAGTTTTTGTTAGTTTTGAATGAATCCCACAACGCGACATGTGCCACAAAATCCTACCTAGAGTTAGCCTTTTTATATTATTATTATATAGATATAGATATAGATTACTGAAGAAATTGAACCGGAAAATGAAAGGACGGGGCAATGAAACAATACCTCACCAGCAGATACAAAACGTATGAATGGGGCAATGAAACAGTATCTCACAAACGGTTAGAAACCGTATCCATCACCGTCTAAAGGGGCGACCATTTGAGGCGCGATGACAAACGCATATAACGGACCATTTGGGGATTCCGGCAGCCGTATGAGGGACTGGCGGTCGGTCGGCGCTATACGGTACGATTGAACGGCATAATACGGATACAACATGGTGGGAAGGTGGAGTAACTCGTTGGTAGGAGAGGGCGACCATCGGCGGTGACCGGAATACGCATCTGTCAGTTTTTGAACGGTCATATCGGTTTCGGGAAGGAGGGCCATAGGAGTACGGGTTCGATGTGGTGTTTGATTGTGGAGAGATTAATGAAATTGATAATTGTTGATGTGTTGGCAATTTTTATGCAACCGTGTCATTTGTAAATCAAACGTGGCATTGCGTTAATCAGACGTGGCATTTTACAATCACACGTGGCTTTGTTGACGTGGACTTTATGAGCCATTTTAGTCTAGGCTTTTAATAGTATTTTATAGATGATTAGAATTTATTAATTAATTGTTAATTAATTAATTTTATACGATATGTGTATATGTTTTGAGGTGGAATTAATTAGCTATTAAATTTTACAAGAGGTTGTAATATTAGCTAAGTGGGTTAATATTGATACATTGTGTGTTGATAAAATGCTCTTATGATTACGTAATGGTTAAGTAGTCATTGGTAGTTAATTTGTATTATTTAAGTGTTAAATAATTAAATTAATATTTAATTATGTAAGATAATTAACTATAAGATTTATAAGCATTTGTGGGGCAAATGTCGAAAACCGAAATGGACCCATATAAGTCGATTTGGCTGATTTTTATAGGACACCAAGTGTCCTTTTAAGTGGCAAATTCCACTTATATTTGTCTCCCATATTTGGCTATAAATACCCAACTATTCACATCATTTTATAAGTTGGAAAATTTTGAAGAAAATTGTGTCTTTGTTTGAGCACTTTATCAAGAGACCATTTTTCTTCTCATTTGATCATCCATCTTCATAGCTCAAGAACAACATCAAGGAAAGAGTCCTTGAGTTGTGCCCAAAACTTGCCTTATACAATGTAAGGAACTTTTGTTTTAAGATGGTTTAATACCATCTTTTATACTTTTATTTGCATGCATGTAGATTTAGACCACTTTAAATTAATTTGTAATTATAATATCATAAGTTGAGTATTAATATGGTCTAAATAACTAACAGTAGGTTCTCCTCAGTTGTTACGGAATATGATGAGAATTTAGGCATTGTGGGTTGATTTTGTGGTGGGTTTTGTATTGGGTTATCCTCTCCTTCTCTTCCAAAAGGGTTGGTAAACTCAATGATGTTTGGTTGAATGTCCACAATTTCTCCAATACCTCTCAAAGTACCTCTAGCAAGTCTTCTATTATTGGTCAAAGTTCTTTCAATTTCAAGATCAATGGGAAACAAGTTACCTTGTGATCTCCTAGACATGCAAAACATCAAACAACTCGAAAACAATTAGAACAACCTTGAGGAGATTGACTTCCCCAAGGTAAAGAAAGACACAACTAAAAACAATTAATGAAAATCAAATTAAGTTAACACCGTCCCCGACAACGGCGCCATTTTTAGTGTCGGTTAAAACTCGTCGTCAAAAGCTACCTAACCAAAACAATATTTATAACTTCACAAACTACTCTTAGCAAAGAGGCAAGTAAAGGTCGGATCCTAAGGGACGGGTATTGATGTAGGATTTTCAATTGCAAAGGGTTGTGTCTTAGGATGTCACAATTTGGGTTGAGATAGGAGATCAACTAAACTAATCAACAATATAAAAGCAAGGTAATAAAAACAAGCAAGGTGATTAAAATGAGATGTAAACAATTGATTAAAAGCACTAGGATGTCATGGATTCATAGGGGATTCATGGCAGTTGATCATACAAACATGTTCTCTACTAGATGCAAGCACTTATTGTTGTGATGGGATCGAGTTGGTGTATAAGCTTACAATCCCTAAGAAGGTTTGGGTCCCGGAGCCGAATCGATTAGATTTTACAACACCTACAAGTCGACTTAGTCCTTCATATCCAACTATATGCATGGTCTAATGAGACTCGAGTTGGTGTATAAGCTTACAAGTCTCATTGAAAAGATAAGTGATGGGTAAAAAATGCAAGGATTTATAGGCTCGCATTTCATCAAACATAACATGTGCATAAGTTGAAATCACAACAAGCAAGCAAATTAATTATGAAAACATATTTGATTTAAGCATGAATCAATCCCCATGTTGGTTTTCCCTAATTCCCCATTAACCCTAGTGAAGGAAACTACTCAATCATTATCAAGTTTAACATGCTAACAAGGTTGTCAATCATACTAGCAAGGCAAAACATGATGAATAAATGAAAGTGATTAACAATAATTAAACAAGTTTAAGAGAGAATTATACCTATGAAGAAGATTCCAAATAATAAAGCAAAGAATAATAGAAGTACTTGATGATTGATGGAAGGTTGTCAATCCTCCAAATAAACCCAAATAATCTTCTAATTACCCAAAATAAATGAAGAACCATAGAGAAATTAAGGAAAGATTAAGTATTGAGATTTGTATTAAGACTAGATTAAAAGTTGATTATAAGATTAAGGAATGATTAGAACTTGATTAAGAAGTATTAAGAGAGCATGCTAATCTAAGTAGTACAATGGGTTATTTATACAAAAGATTAGGTACAAGGATTAGGGTTACTAAGGGCTTAAATGACTATTAAGTCCTTAAGAAAAGTTGAGTAAATGCTCCTCTCGAAGGAAATGAGCATATCCGTTTTGTTAGTCTTGCCATGATCCGTGCGTCTTGGGAAGTGGCACGGGCTCTCTGGGCTGTGATCCGAGCAGATCGTCTGGAAGACGCTCGGATCATGTGGCTGCAAGACGAGCGTCTTAGCTGTGGGATGCTCGGATGGTGGTGAAGGAAGACGCTCAGATCGTCTATGATCCACTCGGATCCCACGGTAGACTGCTTCTCTTCTTTTCTTCCTTCATAATCCGCGAGGATCATTTCGGGGATGCAAGGATCCTTTCGTCATTGCCCATTTCACTTTATTATCTACATAGGCCTTCTAGTATCGTCTTCTCTATGATGCTTGGTCATTAGATGCGATCAATTTAGCTCCATTTCGCCATGTAGATGCAAGGTTAGCACTCCTTTCCTACCAAAGAGACAAAACCTGAAAGAATATGCAAAATGGGAAACTAAAGATAGTAAATGACCCAATTATTCACTATAAAGCATAGGAGCGAGGTTAATTTGGGGACAAAATGTGCTCAAATATTAGTCACATCACTGACCTCCTAGATTCGGAAGGAATAATAACTTGATTAGACGATTTGGAACATCTTCTTGTACCTCTTCTCTAGTTTGTGGTTCATGGACTTCGTTAAGTTCAAATTTTCTCCCGTTCTGTCTTCTAGAAATGTAATCCAATTCTAGAAAGATAACCTCATTAGCCACAAACACTTTGTTCTCATGACGGTTGTAGAACTAATATCCACGTGTATTCTTTGGATAGCCTACAAAGTAACACTTGTCAAATTTGGGTGCTAGCTTATCGGTAGATTTATTCTTGACATAAGCATTACAACCCCAAATTTTCATATTTGACAAGTTTGGGACTTTTACCTTCCATATCTCATACGGAGTCTTCTCTGCAGCATTAGTTGGACATTGGTTTAAAGATTTTATGGCCGTCAGAATTGCAAAACCCCAAAACGAATCTGGTTGATCCGTTTGACTCATCACAGATCGAACCATATCTAGTAGGGTTCGATTCCTCTTTTCGGCAACACCATTGAGTTGAGGTGTGCCCGGCGGAGTGAGTTGTGATACAATACCACAATCTTTTAAGTGAGAATCGAATTCATTGCTACGATATTCTCTACCACGATCGGATCAAAGTGCTTTAATCTTTTTGTTCAATTGGTTCTCTACTTCCTATTGAAATTCTTTAAATTTTTTAAAAGTTTCACTTTTATATTTGATTAAGTAAACATACCAATATCTACTTAAATCGTCGGTAAAGGTGACGAAGTAGTCATAATTTCCCCTAGCAGTGATACTCATTGGACCACATACATCGGTATGTATTAGTCCCAACAAATCACTTGCTCGTGTCCCTTTACCACTAAAGGGAGCACGAATCATTTTGCCAGGGAGACAAGAGTCGCATATTCTATATGATTGAAAGTCAAATGGCCCAATAATTCCAGTCGACACTTGCCTTTTGATGCGTTTCTCGTGTACGTGACCTAATCGACAATGCCAAATGTATGATTCATTTGGATCACTTGTTTTGAGTCTTTTTGATTGTATGTTATAGATATTTTTGCTTCAGTTAAAAGTTTCAAGAACATAAATACCATTAATTGTAGTGCCTTGGCCTATGGCCAAGTTATTCTTAGAAATTTCATAACAATTATTCTTAATAAAAAAAGAAAATCCTTCCATATCTAACATGGCAACGAAAACAATGTTCTTCGATAAAGAAGGTAGAAAATATCAATTATATAAGTACAACTCAAAGCCATTAGCTAAAACAAGTACATAAGTCCCTTTTGAAGTGGCAGATACCCTAGCTCTATTTCCTAGTCGGAGATCTACATCACCCTTGTTTAGCTTTTCCCACATTTCTAAGCCCCTGTAAATGATTACAAAGGTGAGAACCACAACCGGTATCCAATACCTACGTTGAGGTGGAAGTATAATTTATATCAATAACAAAGATTTCGGAAGAAACATTTCCAAGTGGAGCGTCAAGTCCAACATTGATATCTCCCAAAAAGACGGGGCAATTCCTCACCCAATGGCCCATGTCATGACAATAAAGGCATATATTATTGTTAGTCCCACTAGCCAATAAATCCCTATGGTTTGAATTAGACCTCTTATTTCTCTTCCTCTTCATGAATTTTCTCTTCTTGATGGCAGGAGTTTTCTCATTTCTCCTTACTTCCAAAGACAAGGATCCCATGGTGGTAGTGAGGTTGTCTTCACAAGAGTTATTCACCAAGTTGCTAGTTATGTTAGGAGGTGAGAAAGTAGAAATGATGTTAAGAGTGTCATCGAAACCAATGCCAAAATGAATTTCTCTAGTCGTATCAAGGTTGTTTTGAGAGCAAATTTCGTCGAACGATTTGTGACATGATTTAATAGTGATCGGTGTTAATGAGTTGGATGAATCCATTTCGAAAAAGATAACTACAAAACAGATATGAAGGAAATTAATTAACATTTATCGTTATAATACTTGTAAATATTAATACAAGTATAACATTCATATAGTGACCTCTACCCAACTATAATAAATGATTCCGAGATCCAAAATTCATATTAACTTCGATGTGAGCCTACGGGCCCTCTACATCTTTACTAATATAACTTGGTGGGTTAACCCACTTAACCGATTCTACAATTAGAATTCTCGGTCGATGATTTTTCATTAAATTCATCTTTAGCCCGAACCTATTGCGGCTACTGTCGCAAAATACCTTCGTTGAGATCAACCAAACTTTCAAAGTGTAATAACTACTTATTACCCCACTTACCCAACGTTAATAGAAGCACCCCGAAAAATCGTATTGTACACCTTATGAAATTGAGATTCATGGGCTCCTACTATTTGGTAAGGCTATGTCTTAATCTTTTAAAAGTAAAGGTCTTGTCAATTTATTATCTATCAATTTTAAGTGAGCTAAAAGTCGAATTATCGATAATTATAATTGACATGGTCGAAGACTCGATATGACATGCATGTGATGTTATGGCGATTTGGCAATGTATGCAACATATTAAAAGAAATGCAAAGCAAATACTCCCTTCGGCTTGATGTTTTCTTCCCATTTCATTATAATACTCCTCACATATATTAGAGAAAAGGGAAGAAAAATAAAAGCCAGAGGGAGTAATAAATTCCTAGTATGGCCTTCCTAAAATAGAAAATCAAATAATCTATTACATATTCGGTAACCAACTCCTTTGGTCCCTTGAATCGTCAAGTGGCACGCCTCCCTAGAACACCATCTTTGTCGAAACGCCTTCCCGAATGACATCGTCTTGAAGAAACTCCGGAATTACAAATAATAATAAAATATAAAGCTATTCCTATTATACATTTGAAATATGAAAAACTAGTAAAAATAAAAGTGATACGAGATCACATTAAATTAGAACGGAATCAATATCCCCTTACATTACGGGTAATATCGATTAAAAACTAAGGCCATACAAAGATAATTACATAATTCAAACTTACATAAATAAAATATGACATCCAACAATGAATTATACATCATTATAATATGTGTCTATCATGCCAAATTATGTGCCAAATCGCCCTATTTAACTTATATCGATCATATAACCCGGTTTTATGGGAATTCACGACTTTTAACTTATTAAAATCGTAAATTAATACTAAAATCTAATTTTAGTCCAAGTTAATTATCCTAACACTCTTATATCTCAAAAATTAGTCATTACTACATTTTTGACAATAATTCAACTTGATATAATTTTATGTTCATTTAGACCCTAAAATCATAACATTTATGAAATAAATCCAAATTTAATTACAATAATTTCAAAATTTAAATTTTTAAATTTGTTAACATTCTAGAATATATCCATGATACTCATAATATCAGAAATCATTGTTAAAATTTTCGAATTTGTTTCGAGAAAAATGTAGTTGCGATTTATCGTTTTTATCAAATAAAATATCTAAAGCATACAAAAATTAATCTAATCAATTTTACAACTTTAGATCTGATAAGTGGGATATAAATGAAACCTAAAATAATTTTCTCATGCCATGTAATTTGTTTTAGCTATTTATGCTAAAGTAGTCACTATTTGTGTTATTTTACTCTAAAAATTCATAAATCATGCAAAATGAATCAATCTCATCTTAAATTTTACACACAGTGAGTAAAATATCCATGCGACAACATATTAAAATTTTATGGCCTGTTTCGAAGTTTAACTATTTTTAACCATTTTACCTTCATTTAATTCATTTTTATCTCATAAAAATCATAAATCATGCAAAATAAATCAAATATATACGAAATTTTACATACAATAAGTAAAATATGCATGTGAGGTCATATAAAAATTTCAAGTTCAGAGACTATGTTAACTATTTTTAGCATTTTAAATACCATTTTAGTCATTAAAATGTAATCAAATAACTAAAAATCATTAAAATGAACAATAAAATACTATAAATCATCAAAATGACCTAAATACATTTTAGGACCAGAATATATAACATGCATTATGATTTAGTGGCTTTATCTAATAAATCACAAAATTTTAGTTTTAATTAAGTTACTAATAACTCGAATAAACTATAAATCGATTATGCATGCAACATCCTATGCTCTGATACCAATTGTAAGGTTCATATACCTATTATTAGACTTTTCTAATGGTGAACAAATTAACATTTTAATACTAGTTCATAAAGATCTAGTGCATGCATAACAAATTAAGAGTTGAAAAGAAAGATAATGTCCCTTACATTATATATGGTTCGAAATATAGGCACAAACAAGGACACCTTCCTTATTTGTTCTTTAGCATAACAATAATAGATGATCCTTCGACCTCAAGTGTAGAGATGCTCCTTAACAATTGTACCCAAGACTATTACCCTTAAAACTAATATATGAATTAACTAGATTTATATATTAGTAGCCCTTAAAAGATTCTAATAATATTTATATTACTACACTAGTAATATTATGTTGTAATATTTGAATATGGAGGAACAATTTAATATCATCTAAAACTAATTTTAGAGAGAAGTGGGAGAGAATAATTAGAATTATAGAAAATTATGTGAAAGAAAAATATAGAGAACCAATTCTCTATGTAGGAAGTGGGGTGCCAGTTTGGTGGTGACGGAAGGCCAATGCATGGCCTTCTCACTTTTGCTTTTGTTCTTCACAAGAATTATAGATGCAAGGCTACCTCAAATAGGTTATGATTGTATTTTTATTAATCAATTAAATAAAACACCCACTAACCTATAATCCCTCCATTTTTTCGATCATTATAGATAAAATGGACTTCCATTTTATTTTGTTAATTTGTCATTTGTCACACAATATGTAACATGTTATTAATTAACTTAATGCATATTTATCAAATAAATATCATTATATACATTAATTAAATTACATATAACAAATTGTCTAGTAATTCTTGATCACATAGATAAATGGGTCACATAATTATAATTCACAACATTTTGCAATTATAATTAATCAATCATTCTTAATTTAATTGTTTCACGAACAATAACGAATTTTAGTAATAAAATCTTTTAATTACTAAAATAAATCTTATTTAATCAAATTACAATAAGATATAATTATTCTCACTTACAAAATGAACTGTTCAATTTAAGGAATAGATCAACTTGTATCGGTATAACATTAATCAACTTATCTATTAAGGGAATTGTCCTATAGGTGTGACCTTAAGGGATCAACTGATCACCACCGTCAAACGACAGTAATGTCAAACTCTAGTTAGCCAATCATTACTAACTAATGTTGATCAGTTGACTATATAAATGAATCATCCCTTACGTATTCTTAATTTGAGATTTAAACGTGTGATTGCACTATTGTTGAGGACACATACTCCAACACTTTTCCCTCCCATTCAAACCGCCAAAAATATAAGATAACGAACGATAACCGTTGTCGTGTTTAGAACTTTTACAACGGTTTATTTAAGCAGAACCGTTGTCAAAGTTTCATCAACAAAAATAGATAACAGTTACAAACCGTTGTCAACAGATAAATATAACAACGGTTTTACATGCAATAAAGCCGTTGTTAAATTTTGACATTCAATTAAATAAGATAACGAAATGAACCGCTATCATATATCATATTTAACAACGGTTTTTGAAAGATAAGACGTTGTCAATAGTAAACTACGACAATGGATTTGAAACCATTATGAAGATTTAAAACGGTTTCTTAAAAGATTTTATAACGGTTCTTGATATTATATAACGGTCGCGTGTTATTTGTACAACCGTGGTATATATTTAACAACCGTCGTTGCTATAACGGTCCCGTGTTTCTATTTAAAAACGGTAATTGTATTATTTGACCATTATTGAAGGTCTTATTTGGCAAAGTGATTTCTTTCATGGGAATAAAATGAGCTGACTTGGTCAATTGATGGAAGGTGTCGTCGTGTCTCCCAATCAAACACATTTATATTCTCAACAAACAACTAGTTACTGGTTAAGTCGAGGTCGATCCATGGGGCTATGTGCTTTGGGTTCTAAGTCTATCTATCTCAACTTATGCTTGTGTCACAATTGATTTGGGTTTGTAGTTGGTCAGTCTAAATTAATGCAAGCAATAAAGTACAACAAGAAATAAAAGGAAGGATGTAAACAAATGATTAAAAGTGCTAGGATATCATAGGTTCATAGGGGATTTATGGGAGTTGATCATACAAATATATTCTCAAGTTATAAGCAAGCAATTATTATTGTGAAGGGATCGAGTTAGGGTATATCTTACCATCCCTAGGAAGATTTAGGTTCCGGGGCCGAATCGATTAGATTGTACAACACCTACAAGTCGACTTAGTCCTTCCTATTCAACCATATGCATGGTCTAATGAGACTCGAGTTGGTCTATATCTTACAAGTCTCATTGAAAAGATAAGTGATGGGTAAGAAATGCAAGGATTCATAGGCTCGCATTTCATGAAACATAACATGTGCATAAGTTGAAATCACAACAAGCAAGCAAATTAATTACGAAAAAACATATTAGATTAAGCATGAATCATTTCCCATGTTTGTTTCCCTTAATTCCTAATTAATCCTAGCTAAAGAACTATTCACTCATTATCATGGGAAAAATGTCATCAATGGTGTCAATCATCACAATAACTGTAAACATGATAAGAGATTGAGAAAATAAACAAAAAAGAGTAAAGGGTAAAAGAATTATACCAAACTTCAGATGATCCAAATAATAAAGCAAAGAATAAAAGAAGAGAACTTGATTGATTGATGAAGAGTTGTCAATTCTCCAATAATAACCCAATAATCTTCAATTACCCAATAATAATAAACTTGAACAGTGATTAAGGAAAGATTAAAGTGTAATTTTGTGGAATGATTGAGATTAATCTATTCTAATCTACTCCTAATCTCATCTAAGGAAGGTTTTTCTCCTCTAAGAGGGCTTGGTCCTTTTGATTATTACAATTGGAGTATATATAGTAGTACATCATTAGGTTAAGCAAGGGTAGATTAGCAAATAGCATTGCTAAGTGTTGAGTAGGGAAATGCAAGTCTCGAAGGGAGATGCGCATATCTGTAGATACCTCATTTTTGTACCTCTCGCAAACCACCCGGTAATGATTGGGCCGCATGTTTGCTACGCGAAACGATTTGTGACAGTTCGTAAGTTTATCGTCAAGTGATTGCTCAAATACTAATGTCTACCTCTTAGTTGTCATCTACGTGCCGATACGGTCGTTTTGACAGTAATTAGAGTACATTTGGAGTCCGGGCCTAAAACCGTCTTCATTTTCTGATAACCATTAAATCCCGAGTCAGAATGTTCTGGAATGTTCCGGATATTTCTATTCCATATTTTATAAATATTTCACAATCTTTATCCTTTGGTAAACATTTTCCCGTAATATTCACATAAAATATTAAGGAAAACCGAATTATTCCGTCCTTCTATAACTCAAACACGGAAATCTTTCTTCCGAAAGAGGAAACCCCTTGGGAATAGACGCAGCAGGTGCTGCGCCTCTTCCAAGAGACGCAGTGACTGCTGCGCCACTTCCCAGGTCCTTTTCTGCGTAATTTTCGTATCTTTTTCATATCTTTCCGAGATTCACTTCCAAAGACTCTCCGAAACCCTAATTCCATCACGTGATTAGTATATTTAGGAGCCTTTGCTCCTCATATTTCTCACGCGAGTGTCCGCCCTTCTCTTCTCCCTTTTGCATTCTAGACCTTTGTTCTTACTTTTTGGCGTCTACGTGCTTGAACATTCGACCACGTAAGCTCGGATCCTTCTGAGTACCAGCCTCGTTTGCATTACCGACCAATTTGACCAACTCCACTTCAATCAAAGTAATTAACTTAATCGTTTTCCTCTTACGAGGGCACTTTCGTATTTGCATTATAGTTCGAGTCGAGCATCGCTAATCGATAACTTAGTCCTTCTCGTTTCGTCAAACATGTAAGTCTGAGGGTGTAAATCTCTCTTTTATTTATTGTTATTTATTTTTTGTATAATCACTATTGTAAGGTTTATGTCGAAAATACCTCCTTAAAACCGATTTCTAAAACCGTGCTTTAAAACCTCTTTTTGAGGATTTCCAGAAGACAAACCGTCGAGAAAGGACGCAGCAACTGCTGCGCCTCTTCGAAGGAGCGCAGTTCCTGCTGCGCCTCTCCGTGAGGCTGGCGTAGTTCTTGCTTCCTTTCTTCTTCCTTCGTCCTCTGTAATTCGTTCTTTCGTTTCTTTTTTGTTTGTTTCGTTAATTCTTTGATACAATCATCATAATTTCATTTGTATAATATTGTTCATTCATTAACACGTGCAATTCATCATTAAATCCGACTTAAACCCTTATAATCTCATATTTGCGGGTTTTTGTCATTAAACTCAATCCGGGTTGTAGGAATTCGATTTGTTCATATCGGGTTTCTGAAATTCGACTTTTGATATATTTGCATCTGTCTTTTATCATGTTCGCCATTAATTCGTCATTAATTCATCATGTTTAGTTTATTTCATTCACCTATGTCACTAATCAATCATTCTTCCATGTAATTAATTAGTAATATTCCGTCTTATCCATGTTTTTGTTGTTTTATGACCTTCAATCACATGTAATTAACCTGATAATCACTTCTATCCGAGTAAATATTATAAATCAATCATTAAAGGTATTTTCGACATAAATCGCCTAATCCATTGTAATTATTGTAATTTTCTTTTATTCCTTGTATTTTGTATCATTTGTATGTTTTCACATGTAATTGAACATTAAATCCTACCTCGACATTAATTGTTTGCTAATTATGTGTCAACCGACTTAGTCTAATCTTCACATGCTAGGATTAAAACTTGGATGTTGCACTGCATGCATATAATCGACAATATATCGAGTATAGATGATGTCCCTAATCATTAGTAGAGGCCGCTATCGAGGCGGGCGGGATTAGGTGTTCGATCAAAAGAGCTTCCTAATACGTACCCTCACCCCTTACTCCAGATCTCTGTGAACATCCGTGTTCATTGGCATCCACGAGAGTCATTCTAGACATAGAATGCTAAGGGTAACGATTGCTTAGTGTTCATGTCACTACTTTATGTCTTGACATGACACGAGGTATTCGAACGGTTCCAATTTCCCATAAACATTGGTGGCGACTCCAACAAAAATGCAAACGCTTGTTCTCTTCCTCCCAAGCGCCCCCGTGGGCCCTCCGCTATCCACAGCTTGGCAACTCCGCTGGGGATAATACACTTACGTGTAGCCAAGGGTGAAACTTGAACAAGGTTAGGGAATAGTTTATACAAGACAATTGTCGGTTTTCATAACTCGGTCTTCCTAGACCGTTTCATTCGGCCTTCCTAGGCCTAACCCAACCCATTCGACCAATCGTCCCGTCTAAACGATCCTAATTCTTATTTGGGCCTAAGGATGGATAGCGATTGACGTCATCCATACCATGATGCTTACTCTTGTTTGTATCAAGGGCCTTCACTACTTGAGGAAATGGACTAGGAATCGGCCTTACTCTTGTTTGGTACAAGCCTCTCCACAGACTTCGGGTTTGATGGTTCGGTATGGCAACCCACCCTTTAAACAAAAACCCTTTTAAATGCACTCAGCATCCCGTTATAATGCTTGTATAAATGTCTGTACCTTACGTGATCACCATTTCTAAACGAAACCATGACAATTTTTGCAAAAATCAAAACCCTTTTTTTAATCAAAATTTCGAAAAGGCCATTGGATTAGTTCAAAACCCAGTCAAAACTCTGTCCGTTTGTCGAGTCAAAATTCGGGCCACAAGCCCATTTCAAAACCTCACTTCGAGTCCACTCCTACAACTACACTATAGTTGGCTAGGATACACATTTTCAAAATTTTGTCCTTTCTTCAAAGCTCACTCAACACAAGTGGCACACACCCACTTCACGAGTCAAAAACATTTCTTCTTTTAGCAAGTGTGTTAGAATGGTCGATCGTGTTTTGATTCGTCATCGGTCTCTTATCCAGTTTTCAAGATGCCCGGAACCAATAAACAAACCTCCACCAACTTCAAGATGGTAATGATCGAATCCTAGCCGCACTAGCTCAAATCCAAGTTACTCAAGACCAAGTGTATGATCTCCTTGACACCATCGAGGGCCGGATCTATGCCGTAGAGGGGAGATTGCCTCCTCATGAAAGTGAAGTAGTAGGTGACTACGCGGATGAATCCAAGGACGAAAATCCTCCCATGGGCTGATCGTAGCGAGAAAAGACTCCAATACTTAGAGGAGCAATTAATGTACCTTAAAGGGGATGACATTTATAGGGAGAATAATCGCAAGTATGAGGCCGTCAACTCCAAATTGCCAACCAACTTCAATATGACGGATATCCCTAAATTCAAGGGGCACGAAAACCCTTTGAACCACATCCGCGCCTTCAAGGATTACATGTCTATCAAAGGCATCAAACCCGAGATGTTCTTAAGGATCTTTCTTTCATCTCTTGACACCATCCCGAAGCAATGGTTCTACTATTTAGATCACAAGAAGATCGCTACTTGGGAAGATGTCGCGATCGAGTTTGCCAAGCAATATGCGGATAATGCCGAGATCCAAGTCAACATGCGCACTCTAGAGGTTCTTACCCAAAATGACAAAGAAGGATTCACCGACTTCCTAAGTAGGTGGAGGAAGACTAGTACCCAACTAGTTGAACGCCCGGATGAGGCTACCCTTGTGGAGAAGTTCGTGGACAATTTCAAACCCATTTATGCCAACCATTTGAGATACCAAAACATCAAAACTTTCAAGGACTTAACCGTACTAGGGACAAGGATTGAATATGACATCCGTAAAGGGCTCTTGTCCAAAACAGTGGGTCGAGGATATCAAGGCTCAACAAGTCGTTCTTACGGCTCCACTAGCAAGACTGATGAAGTTAACCTTCTCGAGCCATCCAAGAAAAGTACCCCACCGAGGAAATTCGCAAACCTTGGGGATACTTACTCCAACGCTCTTAAAAGGTTAATGAAACAAGGCAAACTCCAACCCATAGGACCTACTCCCGAACCTGAAAAGAAATCCAAGTTCTGGGACGAGAACTCATACTGTGAAGAACATAGGGGTAAGGGGCATGACACAGAGAAATGCTACAAATTGAAAAATGTGCTTCATGACATGATTGAAGATGGTCGACTACAAATACCGCCGGGAGGTAAACCCAACAACACTCAGAATCCTCTTGGAGTTCTAGTGATTACAAGTGACGAATCTACCTTAGATTGTTCACACCTCATTTCTCCAGTTGAAGATGAAATCCATGCAATCGAGAATGAAGGGTTCTACTCTACTATCTCCCCTACCATTTCCGACTTCATCGCATGGGCAAGGAGTGTGGATAGACAAGTTTGGGAATTAGAAAATGTGGTGACAACTTTACATGATCCCAACGCAACACCCAAGGAGCATGTGTCACTAATCTTCTCTCAAAACGCTACTATGCAAGAAATAGTCGTCGTGGTTGATAGACTAGTTGACCAAATCATACGACTAGAAGATGAAATCATGAGAATGAGGGAACTAGCTACAATCAATGGAGTTTGGGCCGATGATGATGAGGACGAGTACCTCATCGAAAACTCCGTAGTCAAGGAAATAGTCCAAAATGGTGAAGACCAAGATGTGGACCACCTAACTCGTTCGGGACGTCCATATCAAAGCACTACTCAAAATGGTCCAACCAACGTTGTCACACCAAATGATAACGAAGATGACTCCACTGACCATTTGCTCAAGCAATTACAGAAGACAAAGGCTGATCTTTCAGTCTGGCAATTAGTAGCGAGCTCATTCCCACATCGCCAAGCTTTACTGCAAGCTTTGGCCAAACTAAATGTAGCATATAACGCGACACCAGAAGATGTAGTCAACTTGGTCTTCCAAGAATCACTAAAGCTAAGTAATCCTATTACTTTCTCAGACGAAGATTTGCCACCTTTTGGCGGTAGTCACAACTTAGCTCTTTACAGCACTGTCATTTGTCTAAAGAAGAACGTGCCAATGACCTTGGTAGATGATGGCTCTGCGGTCAACGTCATACCCCTCAAAACGACATACAAATTAGGCATGAAAGAGTCGGATTGGACCCCTACCAATCAAGGTGTTCGCGTATATGATGGTACACGACGAAAGGTTGTAGGACTTGCTAACCTAACCATAGCCACAGGGCCGATTGAGCGAAAGGTTAACTTCTAAATAGTGGACATCGAAGCTTCCTTCAATATACTCCTAGGAAGACCTTGGATTCACGCTTCCAAAGCAGTGACATCCACCCTTCATCAAAAGATCAAGATACCACTAAATGGCAAAGTGGTGACGATCACTTCGTCACCCATCAAGGCAATAATCGAAAAGAAGTCGAACAATCAAGTCCTTGCAGATCCAGTATATGAACTTGGGGGCTTCCAAAGCATAAGTGTCATAGAAAGTGAATTGGCACCCTTATACTATGATCCCTACTCCAACTTGGTGGTCAACCACATACTCAAAACCCAGGGATACTTCCCTGGAATGCCTTTGAACCCTACTCGAAGAAACACCTTCGCACCATACAAGGAAGGCAAATCAAAGAGAATACCACTTGGACTAGGGTACAAACCCACTAAAGAGGAGGTTCTCGAGATGCTCGCTCAAGTTCAAAACCGTAAGTATGTGGGAGTCCAAATGCAACCCTATCTCCCTACCCTAAATGGGTACTTTGTTAAAGAAGGAAGTCTAGAACTCTTTCACGGTTTTCCCGAGCCTTGGCATTATCTCGAGAGGAAGCTAGCCGGAATCGAGATCCTTCACGATTGCTACTTCATCCCTCCAGAAACGGTTCCTACCGTCAAAACCCGTCAAGCACCTTGCTTAGACGAACAAGCTATTAGTCTATTGTTCGGAGAAGATCGATTTGTTAGAGCCGGGCAGGATGAGATCATTACCATGATACTTCAAGACGATCGCTTCAACCCCACCGCGTTAATCACAGAAACTAACGCGAGTCAGCAGAAAGGATGGAGAAAGTCAATCAAGTGGACCAACAATCAAGGAAGACTCTTCAAGCTCACCACTGGAGAAGGAGAGATGTTCAAAGGAGAACCAGAAGACGATGAATTCGAGTCAGAGTCGGAGTCAGAGTCGGAGTCTAGAGAAGTCATTAGGGAGTCTCCTCCTGTCATCATCCCCATTCCCTTTGTTTCTCCTAGCTTAGCCTCGAGTAGTCACAGTAGTTCGGGAAATGTCCCAACCACTGTCCCTTTGCCGCCACTGACCATGGATCAGATGGCTTCCTTGCTTCAACTTTTCTCAAACTTCAATATGAATAAATCAGGTTCTGCTTACTCTTTGTGTTATCTTGAGTGCAATTACATTTTACGATGATACCGAGGATGACCAAGACCGGACTCAATCGAAATACCTCCCTACGTAGCCAAAGAAATACTACGGGAAGGGGAAGGGGGACGGTAATAGAGGACACCGAACCCATCAATATAGGAACCGAACTAGAACCCCAAGAACTTAGGATAGGGACTACCTTGAGCTCTACCGAAAGGGCCGATTTCATAGACCTCCTAAACGAGTTCAAAGACGTTTTCGCTTGGTCCTACAAGGACATGCCAGGGATCGACAGGGACATCGCCGAGCATAGAATTCCGATTAAGCCAGGTTTAAAGCCTGTAAAACAGAAGCTTCGACGAATGAGAACGGAATGGGCTCTCAAAATTAAGGAAGAAGTTGATAAGCAATTCAAAGCCGGGTTCATCAACGTCTCCAAGTATTCTGACTGGGTAGCTAACATAGTACCTGTACCCAAAAAGGATGGGAGAATCCGCGTTTGTGTTGACTTTAGGGACTTAAACAAAGCAAGTCCTAAAGATGACTTCCCTCTACTACACATCGACATATTGGTGGACAATACTGCAGACCACGCATTACTATCCTTCATGGATGGGTACGCGGGTTATAACCAAATCAAGATGGCCATAGAAGACATGCATAAGACCGCCTTTGTCACTCAATGGGGAACCTATTGCTATACGGTCATGCCGTTTGGATTGATCAACGCCGGAGCTACATATCAACGCACCGCAACTACACTCTTACATGACATGATGCACAAAGAAGTTGAGGTATACGTAGACGACATGATTGTCAAATCCAAGGATAGAGAGGGGCATATTGCGAACCTTCGCAAATTTTTCGCAAGGCTACGAAAGTATAACATGAGGCTCAATCCTCAGAAATGCACATTCAGAGTAACGTCTGGCAAACTCCTGGGATACGTCGTTAGCCAACGAGGTATAGAAATAGACCCTTCCAAAATCAAGGCTCTGATCGAAATGCCACAACCTCAAACAGAAAAAGAAGTCAGAGGATTCCTGGGAAAAGTGCAATATATAAGTCGATTCATATCGAAACTGACCATGATTTGTGAGCCTATCTTCAAGAAGCTCAAGAAAACAGACCACACCATGTGGGATGATGGTTGTCAAAAGGCATTTGACCGAATCAAAGAGATATTGGCTAAACCACCAGTGCTCATGCCACCTCAACGAGATCAACCTCTTGGTTTATATCTCACGGAATCGAAATGACCATGGGTGCCATGCTAGCTCAAACTGTAGGAAGTGAAGAAAGGGCTATCTACTACCTTAGTAATAATTTCTTGGAGTACGAGTGCAAATACTCACAACTCGAAAAGACATGCCTCGCTCTTGTGTGGGCAACGAAGAAGCTACGCCATTACATGCTTAGCTACTCCGTCAAAATATACTCCAAAATGGATCCAGTTAAATACCTCTTCGAGAAACCCTTCCTCAACGGACGCCTAACAAGATGGACTTTGATGCTCTCAGAATTCGATCTCAAATACGTGCCTCTGAAAGTAATAAAAGGTCGTGTCATTGCCGAATTCTTCGCAGAAAATCCCATTAATGATGCACAAACAATAGATACCTGGTCATTTCCAGACGAGGATATACTCCAAACTGATGTAGACTCCTGGGACCTTTACTTTGATGGAGCGTCAAACTTAAGAGGATTTGGAATAGGAGTGTTGCTTATTTCTCCTGAAGGCGAGCATACACCAATATCTGTCAAACTCGACTTCGAGGTGACAAATAACGCTGCAGAATACGAAGCTTGTCTAATTGGACTACAAGCGGCAGTGAGCTTAGGCATTAAGAACCTCCGAGTACATGGGGATTCATCCTTAATCATCAACCAAGTTACGGGATCTTGGAAAATTCGAAGCGAAATCTTAGCACAATACCAAGCTAGAATAGACCAAGTTGCCCAATTCTTTGATCACGTGACATATCTACACCTACCTCGGGAAGAAAATCAATTTGCAGATGCTCTTGCAAAGCTCACATCTTTGATTAATATGCCAGATGACATGGTAGAGATGCCTTTATGCATCGCACGATGGTCAGAGCCAGCTTATGTACACCAAATCACCGATGAAGAGGAAATCGCGCAGGAACCCTGGTTCCAAGTAATCCTAAATTTCAAGCTCAACGGTACCTATCCACCGGATATAGACAAGAGGGGACAACGTGCTATACGCCTACTAGCTTCCCAATACGTTCTCATGCAAGGAGAGTTATACAAAAGAACACCTCTTGGTGTAATCCTACGTTGCCTTAATCATTCACAGGCACGAAAGGTGATGGAAGAAGTCCACAATGGAGAATGCGGTCTTCACATGAGTGGGACCATGATGGCAAAGAAAATCACACGTTTGGGGTATTATTGGACCACAATGAAATCCGATTGCATCAAATACGTAAGACATTGCCACAATTGCCAAATCTTCGGGAATGTACAACACGTCCCTCCTTCATTGCTCTATACGATGACATCTCCTTGGCCATTTTCTGCCTGGGGAATTGACATAATCGGGAAGATAACCCCAGCCGGAATAGGAGGTCACTGTTTCATCCTAGTGGCGATCGACTATTTCACCAAATGGGTAAAGCGGCTTCCTACACTAGTCTCACGGCTAAAAATGTGGCAAAGTTCATACAAAACAACATCATTTGTCGATACGGTTGCCCACATGAGATCATTAGTGATAATGGATCACATTTCCAAGCTGAGACTGAGCAATTGCTAGCCAAGTATAAAATTAGGCATCACCACTCTTCGCCCTATAGACCACAGACTAACGGCGCGGTAGAGGCAGCAAACAAGAACGTTGTCACAATTCTCAAGAAAACGATTGACAACTATCGAGATTGGCCAAGAAAGATACCCTTTGCTTTGTGGGGATATCGTACATCTGTTAGGACGCCCACTGGGGCTACCCCTTTCTATTTGACTTACGGCATGGAAGTTGTACAACCAGTCGAGCTAGAGATACCATCCTTGCGTATTTTACTCGAAAGTCAAATCCCAGAAGCTGATTGGAAGAGGGATAGATACGAAGAACTCATCCTTCTGGATGAACGTAGGCTACGCGCCTTGCATAATGTCCAAACATATCAAGCACGTATCAAACGAGCTTTCAACAAAAGGGTTAAGCCAAGAAACATCAAGGAAGGAGACTTAGTACTCAAATCGGTTAGAGCTCTTTTACCTGTTGACCCACGGGGAAAATTCAAACCTAATTGGGCCGGACCATTTCTAGTCAAGTCCATACTTACAGGGGGTGCGGTTAGAATCACAGACCCAGAGGGGAATGAGTTCTCCAACCCAACAAACCTTGACCAACTAAAACGGTACTATGCCTAGAATAGGAACAAAAACGCGCCTCGCGTAACCTCACATGTCACTCTTGTGGCACTAAATAAACGGCCCCTGGCCAAGCTGAAATAAGCTAATGTCACTTTGCGCTTGCACTGTAACAATTTTGTCGTCCTCATATCATCAAATAAACTAAATTTGCACCTTCAGAGTAAGCAAAAGCTCATGCTTATTTTCTAAGTTCATTACAAGCTCTTGCTTTGAACAATTATTCTTTTACATTTACTCGAACTACGCGCAAGGGTTTGATTTCATTTTTAATGAATACGTATGCAATCCTTCACAGGATACAACCCATTATTTTTAAAATGTAAATAGAAGGACATTTGCATTGCATTTGGAATTCGACAAGAATAATAAATAGAAAATCACAACGGTTTCATAACCATTTAACCTTTTTTATTTCATCCGTTTTCTAATAATAGTACGCTACATAATATAAATAAAAATAAGCTAAGATTCTAAAAACCCCACCTTTTTATTACAACAATAATAATAATAATAAATAATAAATAAAGACTCGGGCTATTCTTCCATCTTCCCTTTGCCCTTGTCATTTTTGTCATATTTCTTGTCACGACCTCGAGCCGGACGCTCTTGCGCCACTTCGGACCTAATCACCAACGGTCTTTCTCGAGGCCTAGACTTCCCATTCTTGCCAATCACCATCTCTACGACAGGAGAGGTCTTCGGTTTCTTCGAAGGATGAATGACTCGAAACCCGGCTTCCTCCTCTCCCTCGGTCAGATGCTTCTCCTTCTCTTTTTCCACCTCGCGCACCTTGTAGTCAACGGGCTCGCGCTTCCTCAATCTCTTGCGCTCTTCCGGAGAAGTAGCTTTCCTCCATCGCAGATAAGAATCCGACACCCATAAGGCATTAGCAGAAGAGTTCAAGAACCATACATTTCTTTGAGTCCATTTAACGGCCCACTCCCTTCGGCTCTCTGTAGTAAGCGCCACGGCAGTCTGCGGGATGATATCAAGCTTCGGGATCGTCTGTTTTAGCCCAACCTGTCTCATCAGCCTTTTCGGGAAGATGCACACCATGAATTCCAAGCCAGGAATGCGCACAGATCGGGTAGGATCCAGAGAAGACACTCCAGTGACAGATTTGAGGTGCCACCATGGTACAATCCACCTAACTAAAGGGCCATCATCACTCTTCAGTTTGTTCTCCCAATAATTGCAGACTCGGGTGAAGTCCACCATGTAAAGCCTGGTCCTCATTGCAATTGAACGAGCATGATAAGAAGGAACTTAAACTGGGGGCTCGATCAATCGAAGTCGTTCCATAAGCCAAACCTACCCAAAAGCAGGCATTAGACAAAAAAAAAAAAAAAAAACAAAAAAAAAAACAAAAAAAAAAGAAAAAAAAAAAGAAAGAAAAAAAAGCGTTCTTTTACCTGCAGAATGACGGGACTTCCCAAATACGGTAGGCCACGGTTGGCTCTCCTATTATCCAAGCCCAAAAGGATCTCTCCTAGACATAAATAAGCTAGGCTCCTGCGCAGCTCCATTTGCTCAACAAGGCCCAGAAGACGGGGATCACCTCTCAAGTCTTCATCAACAAGCCCTTGGAAGACATACACATGCAACAAGCAAAACCCAAATGCCCTTCGCCTAGCAACATAAGAAACTGTGGGGTCGGCCTTGTTAATGAATCGGTCAATAAAGTCCAACATTCGCACTCCCTTCGAGGTCACTAGACGGTCCACCTCAAGTCTAGTCAACCCAAGCAAGTCTCTAAATTTGCTTTTATACGCTTGCGAAGTAGAAGGAATGGCAGGCAAGTGTTCAGGGTCCCACCCACCAATCGCAGCAATTTCTTCAGGAAATGGGCAAATATCGCCTCCAGGGAACGCAAAAACATGGTAATTCGGGTCCCAATAGTCAAGACAAGCATCCAAGAATGGTTTGACAACCTTGATAAGCTTCAAACTCAACAATGACCCAAGATTATAGGCGCCCATATCATATTTCTCCATGTTGGAAAATTCGTTGGTCCATTCTTTTAAGCGAATCTCCAAAGTATTCATGATGAAGGATTATTTTGAGAGTTTTATGTAATAAGACGAAGAAGAGACGGAAGAATTGTGTGAATAAAAGCTCCATCGACGTCTCTATTTATACTAATTTCTGTTTCCAAAAATCCGAACTTAACGGAACCACTGGGAACAGCGCAGACTGCGCCTCTTCAAAGGGACGCAGCTCGTGCTGCGCCTCTTCCTCAGCTTGACTTCTGTGATTTTCCGCGTTGGATCTTTCCTAATTCCTCGACGAATAATTTCTTATTCCTACGGGTTATTATTTTGGTAAATACGTGGAAATTACCATATTTCGTGTTTCCTAATTCTGCGGGCACGCATTTCGAGACGATATCAACATTTTCGTCATTTTACCACACTTGTATAATATGTTTTAGGAAATAATTTTCATTTTAATTCATTTTTTTTAGGAAATAATTTTCATTCTAATTCATTTCAAAATTTATATGTTTATTTCATTTACATATTTCTTTCATTTCTTTTTTCATTTCATTTCTAACTTATAGGTTTCTATTTTTTTCTTTTTTTGGGGGTAACCTCCCTACCGTCCGGTCATTTCCGGCAAATTTTTTGCATTTTTGCGTGCTTTTGAGTCATTCGTTCTGAGCTAATTCAGGCCATGTATATATACAAATGTATGTTTTGCGTGATTTCTATGTAAATTTCGGCAGCATGACGTCGTAAACCGTCATCTACCAAACCTGTTCAAAACTAACCTGCAGATACAAGCAACACAACCCAGCAGCAAAGGCACTCAGGCCATCTTATATACAACCAAAAAGGGAAATGTACAACAAACTGGGGTCTCGAGCCCCAAACAAAGTCCGGAATGTTCAAAATGAAGGTCCAAAATGTACAAATGTGCAAAATACAGCCAACAAACAAACAAAAAACTGCACAAAACTAATGCTGGTCGCCTTCCAGCTCCGCAACTCTTACCGCAAGAGCAGCAATCTCGGCGTCTCGAACCTCGAGCTCCCACAACAAGCGAGCAGTCTCCTCCCGAGACTGAGCCAACTCTCGCTCCAGCTCGCGGTCCCCCTCTAAACAACAAAATTGGCTCATGTCAATCATGTCAATCGTTTCAAGAAAAGTTGGAAAATCAAAATTCAAAAATGAAACAGGCACAAGGTTCATACCTGACGGCCTCGACCACCGACAAGTGCCTCGACGGCAGTAGCTCGCAGCCGGTTGGCCACCCTCCATAACGCCACGAACCGAGACGGCGCAACCTGCATTTTCATAAAAAGAAGTTCTCAATAATTGAACAAACTCAATCAAATGTGTTCTTACACGAAAATTACACAAAATTAGAGGCTCACCCTCCGAATCGATCGCGATCGTCCAGGCCAAGATCATCACGGCCACGTTAAAGTCACGCAGCTCGGAGATCGTCGCCCTCCCGGTCGCGTCAGTGTACTCGAGGGTCTTGGGGTACTCTAGGGGCTCGATGCCCGCCGCCTCAACCTCCTGCAAAAACAAATATTTCTCATTAATCGATGATCTTTCATCGTAGTTTCAAAATCAAGTAAAGAAGAAGATTAGAGATACTCACCACTACCGGCCAGTACGCCAACCTCCCGTAGAGGAACGCCAAGTAGTCCTCGCCGGGAAGAAGGAGGGCATCACCACCGACGCCACCAAGTCGCCTCCTCTCTCGCCTCGAAGGCTCCCGAACATCGTCCGGGAGGATCGACGGAACCGTCAACACGCCCCGACAAAGATCGACGAGCCAAGCGCTCGCCAAGTACCACACGGACCCATCGACGTCCTCAACACAAAGCCGGCTCGAGCTCCTAGGTCGAAGGACCTCGCCCACAAAGGAGGCGCTCGGCGTACTCCGCCAAGGCCTGGGCACCCTTTGGGACAAGATAAATAAAGGAATCATTCTTATGATCAATTTAAAGGCAATATAGAAGCAAATGAATAGAAGTGAGATGCTTACGCTGTTGTCTAGGTCAAGAGCGTTCACGTCCGCCTAGGTAGACACCGTGAGAAGAACGCTTGCTCTTCATCCTGCACATCACCCAATCCCTCACCACGGGATAGGCCTTCTCCAGCGGCTCCGTCCTCTTGGACGCGAGGCCCGGAAAGTAGGAGTAAACCCACGCCTGTGAAGCAATATAGTTATTAACGATCGTTTGTGATTTGATAAAGAAAGGAATTGATTTTGGTCTAAATGAAGGTTCATACCTCTAACAGTAGTCCAGGTCCGACAGCGCCAGGAGAAGTCCCATTCTCCATCAACTCCGGATGAACCATGGCCCTTATGAAGCGGATGAGGACCGCAAAACCAGATGAGGACCCACCACAACGCCCTAGGGAGCTCGGGTCGAAAGGAAGGGAAGAAGCGTCGATGACCTCTCGCCCTTGTCTCTGAGGTAAATCGAAGACAGAAACCACCAGAGCCACAAACGAGCCC
This sequence comes from Silene latifolia, assembly GCF_048544455.1. Lineage (NCBI taxonomy): Eukaryota > Viridiplantae > Streptophyta > Magnoliopsida > Caryophyllales > Caryophyllaceae > Silene > Silene latifolia. The sequence continues at coordinate 211,681,478 of NC_133537.1, read as the reverse complement.
TCGGCTCAGCTGTACAGGGAGGAGGAGCCGTCTCCCTCCCGTCAATCGTCACCAGCGCCGGGATCTTTCCCGCAAAGTAGTCTCGAACATAGGAGCTGGGCACCCATCCCGGCACTGTGACAGCCTTCGGCGACAAGTTCCAGCCGATCAACCTCCTAGCCTCGGCCGAGTCCACCCTCATGGCAGTCTTCGGTCACTCCACAGCCTCAGACCCACACGGCAGACCAGAAATCATGTCGTAGTCCTCCAGAGTGACTCCCACCTCACCAAAAGGCATGTGAAAAGTGGAAGTCGTATCTCAGAATCGGTCTAAGACAGCGCGGACCAGGCTAAGGTTAGCCCGCAGCTTCCTCTTCGCGATATTCCTCCAGGCCTACACCAAGGCACCGAACGCTCCACGCTCGATCATGTTGCGCTCTTCCGCCGACAGCCGCTCGTAGCACTCCATCGCTGTCGTGTAGCCCGAGAACGACCTGATGTTCCCGGCCTCCTATTGTGATTTGAAACAAAAGCTATCTTTAGTTTTTTCGATTGAAAATTGGAAGGGATATGAACAAATAAACGAAAGAAGATGAGTGATGAGTAGTGAATTCCTATTTACCAAGCTCTTCACCGTCCTGTAGGACAAGTGACCCTCTGCAGCCCACAGCAAGTGCCTACTCTCCCAGGTCTCAGCCCACGCGAGAGCTCCTCTCAGCTGATGACCTCCTCGTCCGACGTTGGCCCGTCTCGGGGCCTCCTCCTCCTTAACAGCCTCCTCCTCATGGACCTCGTCCCCAGCAGCCATCACCGCAGCGGTGAAGGCCTGCTCCAAAGCCTCCTCGACGACAGCAATGTCTATCTCCATGGGAGTCCTCCCAGAAGTAGAAGCCTCATCACCTGCAACATTAAAGCAAAATTAGGCCGCGTCACGTGACGACAAGCCTTGGTTAAGGGATTTTTCGAGCCTTCGGAAGCCCTGAAATCGCTTTTTCTCGCCATCTTTGGCCATATTCTCACAAACCCGATCGCTCATGTGGTAATTTGGGTCAAGTCAAGCCTAATTTGAAGCCTAGTCTTGGGTTTAAGTCGAAATTTCGGCAGCATTTCGTTATAACGGTGATTATGCCCTAGAAAAGTGTCCTGAAAAAGCTGTCACAAACCAAAATTCCGAGATGTTAGGAAGTTTACCCATCATCCAAGGATCCCAAATATCAATTTTCATCGCAAATGGACAATCCTAAGGCTATTTTCGAAGCAATTTACGGTTTAGCTGTGAAACCGTCTCAAATTCGCTCAAAGGCTCAAAACTCAACGAAAATTCGAAACAAATACATGGTTGTGTTCTTTATACTACCTATTATCCGTTTCTAATGTCAATTTGACAAGGCAAATGCATTTGGGGGAAAAGCCCCAAATTTTCGATTAATGGGGTCATAAACCCTAATTTTTTCGATCCAAAATTGAACAAATACAGAAGATTAATGCTAGAATGAGACGCATACCTCGATTAGTCCTGATTAATGCAAGCTTTTGGATCAAACCTTGGTGGAAATGGTTAAGATTTGAGAGAGAAAATGTGTGATTTGTGTTTCGAAACAAATGAAGTAATCCCTCTGTTTATCGCGTTTTTACGCAGAAAAAACGCTTTGGGGAATAGACGCAGGAGGTGCTGCGCCTATTCCAAGAGACGCAGCACTTGCTGTGCCTCTTCCTTGTGTTCCCTCCATACGAGTTTTCAAAAATTCGTTATGAGTTCGTTATTTGTGGGCCCATCTTTGGTGCGCCTCTTCCCCGATGCTATTTTATCCTTTTGGTCCGTTTGACGATTTCTAAGCCAGTAGCAGACTATTATACATTATTTATTGCTTCCAAGACCCTTGTCACAACGCGCAGATATTCCTTCACAAGGGTTTCGACACGCCTTCATTATATTTCCCCAACGAGAGTAAGCGGATAGACTTTCCCTCTCGAGACATGGAGATTAATTCCCGATTATGTTCCCCAACGAGAGTAAGCGGATAGACTTTCCCTCACAAGACATGGAGATCAACATCAACCCCTATCTTTTCCGAAGTTTGTTCAAGTCGAACACGAATGATTTCTCCCATCGTTCTACTTTGTGTCCTGCTACTCACAGTATTTCTTGTTTCCCCTCGGAGGGCGATAAAGATGTTGTTCTCCATAAAGTTCCCAATCCAATATAGTTCCTACACTCGAGCCTTATTTACCCTTTAGTTTAAACTTATATTCGGGCCTCCTTCCCGCCAATGCTTTCCTTTTAGGGCCCCATACCCTAGCACCAATCCTTATATATCTTTTAGGTCTCACCCTTAGCTCCTATGCACCTCCGGAAGCATCTCGAGGAAGAAGTCTCAAGTATGATCTCTTCTTATGGCTGGCGAGCCTCCTTACGTAGTCTAATGGACTTTAAACGACCCTCCCCGATAGTCGACAGACTCTAAAATGTTCCCGACGACAGGTCCTTGGTTCAGACCCCTCGAACCGCCTCGCGTCGCCATAGTCGTCAGGTTGTAATCTTCGATTGAACTGATGGCTATACTTTGAATTTTGCCTTGTCCAAGCCTCAGTCAAAGTGGGGGCTCTGTAGATACCTTATTTCTGCACCTCTCGCAAACCACCCGGTGATGATTGGGCCGCATGTTTGCTACGCGGAACGATTTGTGACAGTTCATAAGTTTATCATCAAGTGATTGCTCAAATACTAATGTCTACCTCTTAGTTGTCATCTACGCGCCGATACGGTCGTTTTGACAGTAATTAGAGTACATTTGGAGTCCGGGCCTAAAACCGTCTTCATTTTCTGATAACCATTAAATCCCGAGTCAGAATGTTTTGGAATGTTCCGGATATTTCTATTCCATATTTTATAAATATTTCACAATCTTTATCCTTTGGTAAACAATTTCCCGTAATATTCACATAAAATATTAAGGAAAATTGAATTATTCCGTCCTTCTATAACTCAACACGGAAATCTTTCTTCCGCAGGAGGAAACCCCTTGGGAATAGACGCATCAGGTGCTGCGCCTCTTCCAAGAGTCGCAGTGACTGCTGCGCCTCTTCCCAGGTCCTTTTCTGCGTAATTTTCGTATCTTTTTCATATCTTTCCGAGATTCACTTCCAAAGACTCTCCGAAACCCTAATTCCTTCACGTGATTAGTATAAATAGGAGCCTTCCCTCCTCATATTTCTCACGCGGGGTGTCCGCCCTTCTCTTCTCCCTTTGCATTCGAGACCTTTGTTCTTACTTTTTGGCGTCTACGTGCTTGAACATTCGACCACGTAAGCTCGGATCCTTCTGAGTACCAGCCTCGTTTGCATGACCGACCAATTTGACCAACTCCACTTCAATCAACTTAATTAACTTAATCGTTTCCTTCTTACGAGGGCACTTTCGTATTTTCATTATAGTTCGAGTCGAGCATCGCTAATCGATAACTTAGTCCTTCTCGTTTCGTCAAACATGTAAGTCTGAGGGTGTAAATCTCTCTTTTATTTATTGTTATTTATTTTTTGTATAATCACTATTGTAAGGTTTATGTCGAAAATACCTCCTTAAAACCGATTTCTAAAACCGTGCTTTAAAACCTCTTTTTGCGGATTTCCAGAAGACAAACCGTCGAGAAAGGACGCAACAACTGTTGCGCCTCTTCGAAGGAGCGCAGTTCCCGCTTCCTTTCTTCTTCCTTCGTCCTCTGTAATTCGTTCTTTCGTTTCTTTTTTGTTTGTTTCGTTAATTCTTTGATACAATCATTATAATTTCATCTGTATAATATTGTTCATTCATTAACACGTGCAATTCATCATTAAATCCGACTTAAATCCCTTATAATCTCATATTTGCGGGTTTTTGTCATTAAAATCAATCCGGGTTGTAGGAATTCGATTTGTTCATATCGGGTTTCTGGAATTCGACCTTTGATATATTTTCATCTGTCTTTTATCATGTTCGCCATTAATTCGTCATTAATTCATCATGTTTAGTTTATTTCATTCACCTATGTCACTAATCAATCATTCTTCCATGTAATTAATTAGTAATATTCCGTCTTATCCATGTTTTTGTTGTTTTATGACCTTCAATCACATGTAATTAACCTGATAATCACTTCTATCCGAGTAAATATTATAAATCAATCATTAAATTAACCCACGAACATTAACGATTTGCAGTTCCGGCTTCACAACCAGAACTCACCCTTGGGCATGCACGCAAAGAATCGTTGCGCCTCTTCCGAGGGCGATCTCTTGCGCCTCTTCCAGGATGATTTCTGTCTCTCAACTCCGTTGTTGCCTGACCTAGTTTAATTAGCTTACGTATAATCAACTATTATTCGTATTATCACCTTCTGACTCCTTCGTTATTTCTTTTGATTCATTCTTTTATTCGTTTTTTTCCAAATTATCCGTTTTAAAGGTATTTTCGACATAAATCGCCTAATCCATTGTAATTATTGTAATTTTCTTTTATTCCTTGTATTTTGTATCATTTGTATGTTTTCACATGTAATTGAACATTAAATCCTACCTCGACATTAATTGTTTGCTAATTATGTGTCAACCGACTTAGTCTAATCTTCACATGCTAGGATTAAAACATGGATGTTGCACTGCATGCATATAATCAACAATATATCGAGTATAGATGATGTCCCTAATCATTAGTAGAGGCCGCTATCGAGGCGGGCGAGATTAGGTGTTCGATCAAAAGAGCTTCCTAATACGTACCCTCACCCCTTATTCCAGATCTCTGTGAACATCCGTGTTCATTGGCATCCACGAGAGTCATTCTAGACATAGAATGCTAAGGGTAACGATTGCTTAGTGTTCATGTCACTACTTTGTGTCTTGACATGACACGAGGTATTCGAACGGTTCCAATTTCCCATAAAAATTGGTGGCGACTCCAACAAAAATGCAAACGCTTGTTCTCTTCCTCCCAAGCGCCTCCGTGGGCCCCCCGCTGTCCACAATATCACGTTGCTAGTCCCGCCACAATATGCTCGTCCCGCGTGTCTGGAGTCTTGGCACGGAGGTCCTATCTGATGATCCGAGCGGATCGTGGAGGAGACGCTTGGATCTTCTTGCTTCAAGACGAGTGTGTTCCAGCAGGAGTCGAGCGTCTTCTTACGGGGACGCTCGGATTGGCGGCCAGTTTGTCTATTTGCGCTCGCATTGCAAAACGGACGTCATTTCCTCATACGGACTCCTATTGGAGTGATCCAAAAGCCTAGATCAATTGATTTTTCGATGCCGTTTTATCTAGCATACTTTCAGAGCCAAATAAGAAAATCTTGGTTTGGGTTCCGAGCAATTTCTTCATGTAATGGCTTCCTTCTCGTCATCCATGCTTTTAAGCCTATGATCCTTCTATATACTCTTTATTCCTACACCCTTGGTAATCATTCTTGCCTCCTCTTAATACTATTCCATCCAAGATCATCAACAAGCTTTTAAATATGCACGAGAGATGGGAATTCCGCCTCATTATCTTCTTTCCTACAAAACATATACAATGCAATATGAAAGCCAAATAGGAAGGAATTGACGGATAAAATGGCCATGAAATGCTATATTAGTATGTAAAATGGGTTCAATTAGGGGACTAAATGTATGCAAATAAGAGTCACATCAAACATCCCCAAACCGAACCTTTACTCATCCCGAGTAAAGAGGTGACTAGAACTAGACCTTTATTTAAACTATTCTAATAATATAACCGATGTGAGACAATTAGCGGGTCTCACTCCGCCCCTTAAACTCACAACAAGACAACCATGAGGTAGGGTTCCTTATTGCAAGGCAATGTGGGGCTTGCCAAAATGGCGATACATCCAAGCATTAAGCACACAAAAGCAAGTAATAGATGCATCTACAAAAGAATAGTCACTTTCCTCATCTAAGTGGCGGAAATTATCTACAAGGGAAGCAATTTAAGGGTACACATTCCATCCTAGATATGGTTTATTCAAACTACTAAGCCTAGATCTACAAGGGAAGCAATAAATTACCTCGAAGTTGTGTCAAGCTAGGGAACCTTTGTCCTCAATTGTTAAATGCTTTTGTCAAGAGTAGACTCCCTATAGTGTTAGAAACACTGGAGGATCGCGGAATTCCCCTTCTTGCCTATGCAAGAAGAAGGGTCGTCCCCTCCCTACCATGCACAAAAGTGGATTCGATGGATAAACTGATCATTTGTGTTTGAGTTTCATATGGGAGTTTGTTTTTGTTGTTGTTTTTCCCTCCAATTTTTTATGGCATTTGACATTTGAGAACACTTTCTTCTTGCCATTTCTTTTGATGATTGGCATTTTAATACTTGACAACTTTCAACTTTTTGCATTTTCATTTGAACATTTTCAAAGTCACCCCATTTGTAGTGAGGGTGCTTATATTTGAAGCATAGGAGTTTTCATTTTTGTTACTCCTCTTTTCTTTTTATGCAATTGCAAACTTTTTGACTTTCATTTCAATTCTTGAACTCAAATTTGAACAATTTATGTGCTCATTACCTTTTTGATGACAAAATGTGGTAGAACATAGAAGATGGTTGCAAGGTTTCAAGGGTCACCTTGGAATAAACGGTAGCCAAGGAGTTATCCCACCACAAGGTACTCTTGACTAGGCCTTAATCCATGGGTCAAAGGATACTAGCATGACACATCCTAGGGTGTTTTACAATGATTCTAACAAGCAAAGTCTCAATAATAAAATGTATCTACAAGGGCCTTATATACATTTGCCAAGTTTCCCAAATAGATGCTTTCACAAAATCTTTTCCTAAATGCAACTATATGCCATGATGCAACTAACATTTATACAACCTAATGCATATGCTTCTTTCAACTAGTATGCCATATAAACTACATGCACCTCCTAAGATCACATTGGTTTGTACCACATCAATCAAAATAAAGCCACATAGTCATTAGCATAAAGAGGAGAAAAGAGATTGGAAAGATCATACCATGCGGTCTTCAATATCCTCATGTCTCGGATGTGGCGTAGTCGATCAATGTGAAAAAGGATGAACAAACACAATATATACACATGACTACACTATAAAGGAAATGAACATGTTTTTGGGTTTTTGAAATTTTCAGATTTTTATGGATTTGGTTTTAATGAAATTAAAGAACTTATTTTTGAGTTTTTTTTTTTTTTTTTTTTTTTTTTTTTTTTACATGTAGGAGTAGGAATAAAAAAGAAATACATGTTTTTTTTGGGTTTTTGATTTTATGGAAATGAAGTACAAATGCAATGATGTGAATGAATGAACGCATGCTCTACCTAAATGCAATCTTATATGACATATATAAAAAATGAATGCAATCTAAACTACACTATATGATGCATGTTTTCACCTATGATCAAACCTCGCCAAACCGATTTAAGCACTATTTCTAGTGTAGAAAGGAATAGGCTTGGTCATTAGTGGCTATACATGAATGCAACTAACTACATGCAACATGTGAGATATATTACAATGCAAACTATACCATATGAACTAACTAATGTAAATGCAATATGAAATATTTCACAAATGCAAGCTAAATGTATATGTATATAACTAAATGCAACATGGAGACTTTTTGTGACTATTGTGATGCGATTTCACAAACCGGAGTGACTCAAGACCAAATTCAATGGGTCTTATTTCCTTTTTCTCTAATTGGTACCGTGAAACAATGGTTAAAAATCCTTAATAAGGCTACTCTTGGTATCGACTCTTGGAAGAAGTTGGCTCTTACTTTCTACAAAAAGTTCTATCCTCCGGAAAAGTCTAACATGCTAAGAGCTCAAATCACGGGTTTTAAGCAAAGGGACGAAGAATCTTTGTATGAAGCTTGGGAGCGATTCAAAGGAACTTATCGCTCATGTCCTCATCATGGACTTAGCGAGTGGTTCTTGGTACAAAAATTTTGGAATTGTCTTTATGAAGACTCCCGAAACATTCTCAACATGGGATCAAATGGTATGTTCACCAAAGTTGACGATAATCAAACTTGGAACAAGATTGAGGAAATGGCGGTCCATAACTCACAATATAGTAGACCTCGCAAGGCTACTAGAGGAGGAAAGCATGAAGTGGACTCTATTACTCAATTGGGTGGTCAACTTGGTGCTCATATTGATACCATCAACTTGAAATTTGAGAAGGCTATGACTAAACTTGAAGAAGTCTCAAAATCACCAAAGCAACATGGTAATGCCATGGTGGCATCTTCATCAATTCCAAGTGGAATATGTGAGAATTGTGGAACTTTGGGACATGACCAAAGTGAATGTATGGGAACAAGTGAGCAAGTGAATGCTTTTCAAGCATACAAGATTGGTACCCTTATTGCAACTATTACAATGAAAACACCAAATTCCATCCAAATCTCTTATACAAAAGCCAAAATGTTCAAAACACTCAACCAACATACACCCCTCCTCCAATGAGAAGCCAAAATCAAAGACCCTTTTACAACCAAAACCAAGGTTACCAAAATCAAAGTCCATACAATCAACAAAATCACCAAGGCTTTGATGTTCAAAAAGCGGTCCTCCAAATGCAAAAGAACCAACAGAGTTTTTTACTCAAATGCAAAAGGATAGCCAAGCAAAAGACATCACCAGCAACAACATCCTATCCCACACAAAGATGTTGGAGAACCAAATGTCTCAATTATCATCTTCAAGTTCACAAAGACAAACGGTGAAATTACCACCCCGAGGTAATCCCCCAAGACAAGAATCGGTGAGTGTCATCCATTTAAGGAGTGGTACAAGGTATGAAGGGCCAACGAAACCCATTGATGAAGATGTTGTGAATGCTAGTGACAAGGAAAGAAGTGTTGAAAACTCTAGGGAAGAAGAACCCAACAATCAGGAAGCTTCAAAGAGGAATGAAGAAAAGGCCAAAGAGAAGGAACCCATTGTGATTAGACTTCCTTTTCCAAGTCGTCAAGCTAAGCCTAAGTTTGATGACCAACTTGGAAAATTCATGGAGATTGTGAAGAATTTAGAAGTCTCGAATCCATTCACGGAATTAATCAATCACGTTCCGGCCTATGCAAAGTATATAAAGGATATTCTTACAAAGAAGAAATCAATCCGGAAGCTTGAGACTATTGCTTTCACTAAAGTAAGTAGTGCTATTCTTCAAGGGAGTTCACCTCCAAAGCTAAAGGATCCGGGAAGTTTCTCCATTCCATGCACTATTGGTGACACTACAATCAACAAAGCTTTATGTGACCTTGGGGCAAGTGTTAGTGTCATGCCATATTCGGTTAGCAAGAGCCTAGGAATGGGAGAACTCAAATGCACCAACATCACGCTTCAAATGGCGGATAGATCAACAAAGACACCTTTAGGGGTATGGGAATATGTTCCCGTGAGAATTGGAAAATTCTTCATCCCGGTGGATTTCGTTATTGTTGACATCGAAGAAGACTCCAACATTCCTATTATCTTAGGAACACCATTCTTGCACACCGCGGAGCGGTGATCGATATAAAACATGGAGAGCTCACCTTGAAGTGGGAGATGAGACCATCACTTTCAATCTTGACAAGACTATGAGAGCTCCCCGATTGCCTGAGCCGTGTTTTATGGTTGATCACTATAGCCGGAAAGATGATTGGAAGAAGTTGGAATTTCAATGGAAAAAGAAAGTGGATGATGCTCCATAAAAAGAGCAAGGAAATTGCAACAATGAGAGCTTGAAAAACTCATCCATGACAAGTGAAGAAGAAGGCCTTATTGGCTAAGACAAGAAAGAAGGAGAGTTGCCTTCATCAACTCAAGACATTTTTAGTGATCAAGTAGACGAAGTATGTGGTATTTGGGATGATGAGTTCGAAGGGATATTTAATCCCTATATTGGTAATGCTATGACCCAAGACCATCATGGAGAACAACAAGTACAAAGATCTATCGAGGATCTTTATTATGATAACGAGCAAGCTTTCGACAATTTCTTCAAGGTGTTGAGTAACATCAACAACACCTTGAACATGCCCCCTTGACATCTCACATTGGATGAGAGTTTGGTGGAGTCCTCCCTAAACCACCATTTGTAAATATTCTAACTCCCTAACTTGCATTTCAATTATTGTATTGCATTTTTGTCATCTTTGGATTTACACTTTTATGCCTTGATCAAGATTTTTATCATTTTGAGAGAAGTGAGGGAGGGACTTATGAGTTTATTGATGTGTAGTGCTTTGCCTTAGTGTGGGGATAGCAATTGCCTAGGCTATTCATGCCTTTGTAGTGCCCCTACAAATGAAGAACACGAGAATTAAAGATTGAATTGACACGGGTTACGAAGCACCCACGGATGGACCTGAATTCGTGTTGTCAAGGAAGAATCCGAGCGGCCGGAGGGATAATCCGCTCGTCCTGAAAGAACCCGAGCCTCCAAGTCACAAGACGCTCGTCTTGTGAAGCTGTAGAAAACATATTTTGGGTATGACTGAGAATCCGAGCGTCCAACCAGGAATCCGCTCGTCTTAGTCAGGACGATCGTCCAATAGGAAAGACGCTCGTCTTTTTACTGCTAAAATTTGGGATTTTTCACTGGAAAGGAATCCGAGCGTCCTGAGCAAAAGACGCTCGTCTCAGCCAAGGAATGCGCTCGTCTTTCCTGCAATCCGCTCGTCCCATGGCTTCTTTACCTGAACCCAATTTTTGAAGAATTCGAGCGTCCCGACACTTGGTCTGCTCGTCTCCCTCTGCATTTCAAAACCAACGGTTCTTTCTAAACCCTCCTTTCCCATTCCTTTTCATTCTTTCAAAACACAAACACTACCCAAAACCCCAAAACCCTCATCCTCCCCATCAACAAAAACCAAATTCCTCAACCAAAATCAACCAAATCAAATCCAAACTTCCTCTAAATAAAAATTAATCACTCCTTTAGCATCAACAAATGATTCAAACACTAAAATATTCATGTTTTGAGTCGATTTTTGGGATACAAGGCAACTTTCATTCATCCTAAATCGATTTGGGCATTACTAGAAATTGAAGATTTCAATCTTTCATTGGTGTAAGTAAGCAAAGGAGTATGGCAAGAACAAAAGGTGGAAACAAGGCACCCCAAAAGAAGACCCTTTCTAAGAGGCAACAAGCCCTTATTGATAAGCAAACATCAAAGGCATTGGTAGTCCATGAGGCAAGGTTGGAGATTCAAGAACAAAATCCTCCTATGGAAGCTACTACTTCTACCACTCCGGTCATTGAACAATTAGCCGACTATCCGGAGGTAATATTCACTTCCGACTCCCATAGGAAGAAATTTATTTTCTTTGCTAAGAAAACTATCATGCCTACGAAGTTCGTATGTGAAGATGCATTGTCAACATTGGGTGTCCTTGAGATAACTAAGACCTTTTTCGAGTCTATGGGGTTGAGTATATTGTTTACAATGCAAGAATTGACATACTCCTCCCTCACCTTAGAGTTTTTGAGCTCTTTGAAAGTCACACAGGTGGAGACCCGAACCATTATTGAGTTTCGTCTTAAAAATGTTGATAGATGCTAATCTTATGACGAATTGGGTAAGATATTTGGCCTTAGTGATAGTGCGAAATTTACAAAGATGCCTACCATGTATGACCCCGCTCCTCTTTGGATGGCAATTTCCGGAAGGAAATTCACACGTTTTCATGATTGTCGTGCTCTCTTAGTCCACCATCCGGGCATTAGAGTATGGCATAAGGTCATTGGGAATACTTTGATAGCTAGAAATGGCACAAACCATGTTACCAAACTTGATTTTATCCTTCTTGAGTCGGCTTTGAACATTGGGAGAGAATTTACCAAGCCATACAATGCTTTACGACTTTTGGTTGATCGGTGGCTTAATGTTGATTGTGGCAAAGAAGGCACGGCCTTTATTGCCAATGGAAGATTAGTTACCTATTTGGCTAAGCATTTTAACCGGGATTTCAACAAGAACAACACTTATGCACCGGTAAAAGGAGGCCATCTTATTGATTTGCCCACCATGATTCTAAAGTTCAAATGGGTCAAGAATGATAATCTTGACAATAAATTTGGATGCTTGACAAATAAAGCTAGATCCTTCACTTTGCCTAGCAAAATTTGCCGATTGAATGTCCATCGACCGAATTACCTTCTCCCACTTTTCGAAGACACCGAGTACATCATTCAACACCAAGGAGAAGAAGTTGCCGAACCCTCCTCCTCCATTATCACCCCACCTTATCCACTTGAATACCACGAGTTCAACCACGAAAATGCCAAGGCGGGAAATGATTACATGACTCTACTAATGAAGGAAATGCATAAACACGCTTTTAATGATAGAGTTGATGCTTACAAGGCCCAATATCCACCCCTCCTACATCTAGCTAGGCAAGGACTTCTCAATCCATCTTGTCGTTTGCCTAGTTGGGTGGATAGGGAGGTATTCTTTCCTAGCACTTCTAGTGGTGGTAGACCGGGTAGAGAGGAGATGGTTGTTGATGAGAGTGGTGACCAAGAAGGTGAAGATGAAGAAGTTCAAGAAGAAGAGGAAAGTGAGGAAGAACAAGGAAGTGAAAGTGAGAGTGGAGATGACTCCACATCCAAGGAGGTTGATGATGCCTCAAGTGAGAAGAAGATGATGATGATGACATGATGGGTGAGGACTAGCAAACTTTTGGAGGATCCTACATTCTTACACCTCCTTTATGGTTTGTCTACTTCTCTTGTTTTTATTTTATCTTGATCATTTTGAGGAGTCCTAGAAACATTAGAGGACTAACACCTTGGCTTCATTAAGGTGTTCTTTTTTATTGTTCCCAACTTTCAAAATCTAATATGACAATTTGTTGTTTCATGCATTGCATTTCGTGTGCATGAACTCCCCCAAAATTTTTGACATTAGAAATAGTGTCTATTTTGGTTTAGGGAAGTTTATGCATATACATTGGGAGCTAATCTAAATTATGCTCTCCACCATAACAAAAACCATGCATCATATAGAATAACGTAGTTGCATTTACTCTTGTTTATATATCATTTGCATTTAGTTTAGAAATCATGCATATTCATATAAATTGCATAATTTCCTATCGTATTGGCCATTGAGGACAATGCCCATACTAGTGTGGGATGGGAAATTCTAACTTGACCTTTTAAAAGAAAAATGATAAAAATTAAAAATTTTGAAAAATACAAAAATATGTCCTTTAATTTCATTAAAACAAAATACAAAAAAATTTAAAAATTTAAAAATCCAAAAACAAGTTCATTTCCTTTATAGTGTAGTCTTGTATAATGTTTATTTGTTCATCCTTTTTCACATTGATTGACTACGCCACATCCGAGACATAGAGATATAGAAGACCGCATGGTATGATCTTTCCAATCTCCTTTTTCCTCTTTATGTTAATGACTATGTGTCTTTATTTTGATTGATACGGTAAAAACAATGTGAATTTAGGACTTGCATTTATATTATTTGGCATATTAGTTGGTAGAAGCATATGCATTAGGATGTATAAATGATAGTTGCATCATGGCATGTAGTTGCATTTAGGAAAATTTTGTGAAACCGTCTATTGGGAAACTTGACAAGTGTATATAGGCCCTTGTAGATGCTTTTTCTTCTTAAGACTTTGCTTGTTAGAATACTTGTAAAACACCCTAGGATGTGTCATGCTAGTATCCTTTGACCCATGGATTAAGGCTTAGTCAAGAGTACCTTATGGTGTGATAACTCCTTGGCTACCGTTTATTCCAAGGTGACCCTTGAAACTATGCAACCAACCATCATCCATGTTCTACCACATTTTTGTCATCAAAAAGGGAATGGGCACAAAAATTGTTCAAAACTTGAGTTCAAGAAGTGAAAAGAAAAGAAAAAGTTTACAATTGCATCAAAAGAAAAGAGGAGTAACAAAAATGAAAACTCCTATGCTTCAAAAATAAGCACCCTCCCTACAAATGGGGTGACTTTGAAAATATTCAGAAGAAAATGCAAAAAGTTGAAATTCTCAAGTAATGAAATGCCAAACATCAAAAGAAATAGCAAAAAGAAAGGGTTCTCAAATGATATATGCCACAAGAAATTGGGGGGAAAAACAATAACAAAAAGCAATCTCCCATATGAAACTCAAATTCTATCGATCCCTTTTCCATCGTATCCACTTTTGTGCATGGTAGAGAGGGGACGACCCTTCTTCTTGTCTAGGCAAGAAGGAGAATTCCGCGATCCTCGAGTGTTTCTAGCGCCATAAGGAGTCTATTCTTGACAACAACATTTAACGATTGAGGACAAAGGTACCCTAGCTTGACACAACTTGGAGGTGATTTATGGGTATCCTTCTAGGCTTAGTAGTTTGAAGAAACCATATCTATAATGGAGTGTGTACCCCTGAATTGCTTCCCCTTTAGATAATTTCCGCCACTTAGATGTGGAAAGTGGCTATTCTTTTGTAGATGCATCCATTACTTGATTTTTTGTGCTTTAATACTTGGATGTGTCACCATTTTGGCAAGACCCACCTTGCCTTGCAAGAAGAAATCCTACCTCATGGTTGTCTTGTTGTGAGTTGAAGGGGTGGAGTGAGACCCGCTAATTGTCTCATATCAGTTATATTAGTATGATAGTTTACATAAGGGTCCTAGTTTTTGTCACCTCTTTACTCGGGACGAGCAAAGGTTTGGTTTGGGGATATTTGATGTGACCAATATTTGAGCATATTTAGTACCCGAATTAGCCTCGTTCCTATGATTTTTGGTGCATAATTGGGTCATTTACTATCTTTAGTTCTTTGTTTTGCATATTGTTTGAGGTTTTGTTTCCTTGGTAGGAGAGGAGTGCAAAACTTGCATTTTAATGGCAAAATAGAGCTAAATTAATCGAATCTAATGACCAAGCATCAAAGTAAAGACAAGACTAGAAGGCCTATTTAAATAAAGTAGTAGATGGGCAATGATGAAGACGATCCTTGCATCTCCGACAAGATCCTTGAGGATTGTTGGAAGAAGAAAAGAAGAAAAGAAAAAAAAGGTTGCTGAACTAGAATCTGGTCGTCGCAGTATCGGGACACTCGTCCAACCTCCACAATCCGAGCGTCCCTCCAGCCAATCCGCTCGTCCAACATCTCCACAATCCGAGCGTCCAACCCTCTAGTCCGCTCGTCCAACTCTCACAATCCGCTCGTCCTGACCCCTTGGTCGCTCGGATTATCATCCAGTACAGCACGCCTTCTCCTTATTCTACTCGGGATGTGCATATTTCTAAAAGACTAGAAAAAAGGAGACTCGCATCTTTCTTCGTGAGGAGCATTTCCTCAACTTTTCTTAAGGGCCTTAATAATCATTTAAGCCCTTAGTAACCCTAATTTATGTACCTAATCCCAACTATTAATACCCCATTGTACTAATTAGATTATCATCAATCCTTAGTATAATTTATGTTCTTCTAATCTCTCTTTAATTTTGTAATCAACTTTTAATTAAGCATTAATACAAATCTTATTTCTTTGATTTCTCTATTGTTCATCATTTATTTTGGGTAATTGAAGATTATTTGAGGTTTATTTGGAGGATTGACAACCTTCCAATCATTCATCAAGTACTTCTATTATTCTTTGCTTATTATTTTGGAATCATCATTAGGTATAATTCGCTTAATCCCTTTTTAATTATTGTTAATCATCTTCATTTATTCATCATGTTTTGCTTTGTTAATATGATTGACAACCTTGTTAGCATGTTATACTTGATAATAAGTGAGTAGTTTCATTAGCTAGGGTAAATGGGGAATTAGGGAAAACCAACATGGGGATGATTCATGCTTAATCTAATATGTTCACATAATTAATTTGCTTGCTTGTTGTGATCTCAACTTATGCACATGTTATGTTTGATGAAATGCGAGCCTATAAATCCTTGCATTTTTTACCCATCACTTATCTTTTCAATGAGACTTGTAAGACATAAACCAACTCGAGTCTCATTAGACCATGCATATAGTTGAGTAGGGAGGATTAAGTCGACTTGTAGCTGTTGTACAATCTAATCGATTCGGCTCCGGGACCCAAACCTTCCTAG